>NC_135618.1:22510382-22817882 GCF_053574225.1 Canis aureus
GTGTTCTAGGTCAGTGATTCTCAACTCGGGAATCAAACTCCTATGTTCCAGGTCAGTGATTCCAACCCAGCTGGACATTGGAATGATCTGGGAGTACAGGCCAGGCATTGGTAGCTCTTTAAACCTCCGTGGGTGGTTCATTGTGCAGCCAGGATAAGAACCACAGCACCAGCACCCAAATGCTGTCGCTGTTGGGTGTTTCTAAATGCCAGTTGCTGTGACGTGGCCTTTTTGCTTTTCTTAGGCTAAGAGTTCAGTGAGGATGGTAGGGTCTTGGTTAGAGCCTTGGCCTCAGCACAGTGCCTGGCCCCTAGAAGGCACCCAAGTCAGATTTGAGCGCATGAACACGGGTACAGAGGTAGTGAGCAAGCACACAGGGTAAGTCTCAGATCAGTAAGGGCAACCAGCCAAAGTTCTCCTCTAGTTTCTGAACTCTAGCACTTGCAGAAGTAAAGATTTTGTGGCCTTTCTCGTGTGATAAACATTCTGAAGCCAGTGACCTGAGCTTGGTTCCAGTGCCTAATGGAAAGTTTTGCCCAGGTCTCCCTTTATCCTGCTACATCCAGAACTGTCTTCCTAGGATTGCTGGTCATGCTCCAGGGGACATTTACCTCTACCAGCGGCCAAGGTACTTCAAAAAGAGATTCATGACCCTACGTTTTTTCTATTGCCCGGAGGATTGCATGATACTGGGTGCCCAGGGACATTAACGCCTCTGCAAAAACAGATGCTGGTCCCTAGCTGTGTTGGTGTTCAACCACCCAGCACAGGGATCTTTATCACCTTACTCTCTCTTATGGTTCTGAAAACAAACCAACGAGTGCATCTAAAATTGACTTCCTTTTGGAATTTTGGACACAGAGGTTTGAACCACATGCTTTTTTATTCTCCCCACAGCATGGGGCACCGAGCGATCTTTGCTGGGGTCCTGGGCTCTCAGTGGGGATGGCTTCAGAAGTGCCAACCCCTCTTACCACTCTGGAGGCCTACCCTGATGAGCTGGGAACACTGTGGAGTAAGGTTCCAAGGGAAAGTCTCATTTTAAAAGGAATGAAGTGTGAATTCTGCCAGAAACTGAAGGGTCTTGTTTTATTTTGTTGTTGTTGTTGTTGTTAAAGCCTTCAACTTGCTTTTTAAGACAAGCTGAGAGTGGGTTTTCTGGGACTCGAGAGAGCAATCAGAAAAAGGCAAAATACAAATTCCTGAACCAAGTTCTCATGATTGACATATCCTACAACACGGTTTCAGAAATTAAAATGCAGGCACAAGAAAAAACACAATTGGATCCTAGAAACATTATATAATTATAGAAATTATTATATATATATTTATATTTATATATGTCACCTTCTCTGAAGGATTCTAATTTTGAGTGTTTCTTAAAGCATGGCCTACAATGACCTCCATTGGAATCGCCTAAGATAACAGGGCAGATGCTGGGCCCAGCCTAGATCTTCTGCATCAGGCTCTAGAGATGGCAGTTTGGAATTTGCATCTTTTACCAGCTTCCCTCACGATGTTCATACATTTGGAAGGGTGAGAACTGCTGTTCTTCATCTCCCTTTTTATAAATCCCTCTCATTCTTCTAGGAAAAGAGGAGGTATTATCAGTTCCCAAGAAGTGTGTCTGGGATGCAGTTCTGGAATACAGGCTTGAGCAAGAGGAAAGCTCTCCAAATTGTTGAGATTGTGAAATTTTCTGTTATTCTTTTCTACCCAGAAATAGCAACCTTTGTGGTCAAGAGCAGACCCAGAATGTGAAGCTCTGATGTATTGAAATGTATTAAATGGTTTGCATCTATTCTTTCACTGTATCTTTGTATCTTTTCTTGCCACTCTACAAAGTATTATATTTGTTTCATACATGAGCGATGGGGCCAGCCAAGGTCAATGACCTTGAGAGATAATAGGGCAGGGAGTCAAACCAGGTGTCCTCCTTTCCACACTGCTAGAGGTGGTGGAAAGGATTTATTCCACATTTGGAGTGGCTCAGAACGGCCACAACCACGTAGCTATTGGTGAACCGAACAGTGACTCCTGGGTGCCCGGGCCACTGCTCTAAAAATATTAGCCGTCAAGAGTCCTTGGGTCTTTGGAGCCTGGAGCTTCCTCAAGGATTGTCTTGAACATCAGGCTCATGCCCTCTTGACTGTCAATTTTTCAGTCCCCGATGACTTGCCACCAGCCTCCCCTGCACCCAGGAATCACCTTCTAAGGGGTAAGAAGCTAAATACTTCCCTTACCACACGGAAGAGCTTGAAGAAGTCCACATTGGCATACAGAGTGTCTTCCACCCACTGTAGGGTGCCCTGAGAGAGGGAGCACATGGCATCACGCACTGTCTGTGCCCCGCGGCGCTGGCTAAAGATTATGAAGCGCTCCAGGAGAGTCTCGCTGCAGGCAATGTCCTTCAGCATCAGGTCTGGGACTCCATGAGCAAACTGCAGGGAATAGAGGCAAATTGGAAACCTCCCTGTGGTAGGAGAATACCCGCCACCCAAAAGATGTCCGTGTCCTAACCCACAGACCCTCTGAATACATTATATTGTAGGGCACGGGGGATTTGGATTGCAGATGAAATTAAGATTGATAATCAGCTGACTTTAAGATAAAGAGATTATTTTGGGTTATCTAGGTGGGCCCAATGTAATCACAAGGGTTTTTAAAAAGCCTGGTAGAAAAGGGAGGTAGAAGAAACAATGTCAAAGTCATGTGATGTGAGAAAGACTTGACTGGCCACTCCTGGCTTTGAAGATGAAAGGAAGCCACCAGCCAGGGAATGACAGTGTCTGGAAACTGGACATGGATTTCCCGCTAGATCCCCCAGTAAGAAATCAAACCCTGCCAACACTTTGACTTTCAGACTTCTGGCCTCTAGAACCATAAGATAATAAATTTGTGTTACTTTAAGCCACTAAGTTTGTGGTGGTTTGTTACAGCAGTCACGGGAAACTAGTATACTCCCGTGCCTCATTTTACCAGAAAGCCCCTTAAACTGTGAGAGATCCATTCTGAGCATGATGCTAAGGTATCATCAGCCCTAGTCCCCTGAAGCTGAGGACAGGGAGTGGCTAGAATGCATTTGGAATGATGGCAAATGTCCAGCCCCCTCTCTCCTTTCTCAATAGATTTAGCAAATAAAAATGCTGGATGTCCAGTTAAACTTAAATTTCAGGTAAACAATGAACAATTTTTAATACAAGTATGTCCCAAATAGAGTCCAAATTAGACGTACTTATCCTTTTTTTCTTTTTTTCTTTTTTTAGAGATTTTATTTATTTATTCATGAGAGACACAGAGAGAGGCAGAGACCTAGGCAGAGGGAAAAGCAGGCTCCGCACAGGGAGCCCCATGCGGGACTCGATCCCTGGACCCAGGGTCACACCCTGAGCCGAAGGCAGCCACTCAACCACTGAGCCACCCAGGCATCCCTAGATGTACTTATCCTAAAAAATTATTCATTTATCTGAAATTCAAACTAACCTGGATATCCTGTATTTTATCTGGTGACCTCAACTGCTGGACAGCCCACGTCCTATAGCTCCTGTGGAGTTCATGGACAATGACTTTGGACAGTGAATCACAATCCCCATGATGGCCTCAAAGACTAAGGAAGCCTCAACCCTGGCCAAGGACCCTTGGCCACCTAGGACAGTAACTGGCCTCCTGGATTCTTGGACTTCCAACACCCAAGTACCATGAGCAGGTTCATGAGCTTTCCTGGCCTCTGTAGTCTCCCCAGAGCTTCCGATTACACAGTTCTCAGGGCAGGAGAGCGGGGCAGGCTCACGCTTTATTTACACCCCACCCCACCCCTGCCTCCCACTAAATGAGGTCACTGGCTGACACTGGCTTGGTGTGGACTCCATCAATCTCGGGGACTGTAACTAGGTGCATGTTCCAACAGAGCCTTCCTGTTTTGCCCACACTTTGCTTCTTATCCCCAGGCAAAATCCTACCCCCAACCCTAATCCCAGTGTCTAAAACCCTCTGAGGTGGAGGGAATCAATGAGCTCACTTGTCCAAACCTCTAATATTCTAGGGGAGAAAAGCAATGGAGGAGAAATTACACAACAGGCTAGTGGGAAAGCTGGAACACCATGAAGGTCCCAGCTCCTTCTTTCACACAGTGACTCATTCATTCAATACCCATTCACTGAGTCCCATTCTGCAGAGACTAGAACAGTTACTGGGGATACAGAGAATAAGGTGAGTTTTCTGCTCTCCAAGGAGCTTACCGGCTAGCTGGAGACACAGGCATTTAAAGAGCGGGAAGTGCTAAATTGAACGTGGTCAAACCAGAGCACAGAAGAGGGAGTGTTAAGAACAGCCAGAGTTTATTGAATAGTCAATGTGTGCCAGGCACTGTTCTTAGTGCTTTACATATATTAATTTTTTCGACCCCCATAACAGTCATAGGCACTTTTACTGTTTCCATTTTTTAAATGAGGACACGGAGGCACAGAGTGGTTATTTAACTCGATTGAGGTCACACAGTTAACTGTGTGGCCTTGCTGAGACTTGAACCCAGAGCTTGTGCTTCATCACTACCCGTTAGCTCTTTGTTGAGTAGAGAAGTTGGAGAGGACAGAACAGAGAAAGGAGGGTTTATGAATGATTTCACCGGGGAGGCAACACTTGAGCTGGGCCTTGAAGCAAGTCCAGGAGTTTACAAGGCTCGGGGTGGGGGTGGGGTGAGGGATGAGCCAAGCAACGATTCCTCTCATTGTCTAACAATTTCCTAGACGGGGAGGGAGGTACTTGGATACCAGGCAGAGAGGACCCAGGAGGGGCATGCAGTCCTGAAGAGCAAAATCCCATGTTTGCTGAGATTGACTGATCAGAAATTCAAACTAACCTGGATAAGCCACATGTAGCTATTTAAATATAAATGAATCAACATTGAATAATATTTAAAACTCAGTTCCTCAGCTGCATTAGCCCCCTCTCAGTGCCTACCGGCCGGCCGTATGTGGCCAGTGTCTACCAGCTAGGACAGCGCAGAGAGGGAACACTGCCGTCGTGGGGGAAAGTTGTGGTGCTGGGTGCTGGTAAGGAGTGGCGCAGCTGGACGGAGCTCGGAGACAGACACTGGGAGGCAGGTGCAGTGGGCAACCGTGCCGAGAGGCAGGGAGGGCACCGGGCCCAGAGAGAGCTGGGACACCAGGGGCAGGAGCTCTGGGCTTCCTCTTAAGCTCTGACGTTTGCTAATCAGGGAAACACCAGCTAATCAAAGCAAGTGACACTACACAATAGCACAGCCCAGTGACGCTGGCCCTTTCTCCCCACATGAAAGGCTCAGCACAGCAACTGGAGATCCAAACGTCATGTCAGCGAGGAACTGGAAAGAAATTTCCCCTAAATTCCTGCCCTTATCTCCATCTCCCTTTTATTACCAACTGGAAGTCATCACAGGCATTTCCAGGACTTGAGTTTTATGAGCTAAGAGAAAGCAAACAGGGGAAGGAGCCATGGATGCTGCCAACGCCACCCCCTCAGGTTGGGGGTGGGAGGGAGAGGGGAGCAGGGCAGCAGCCAGGCCTGAGTTCAAGGGCCCGGGCACTGCAGGCAAGGGTCCTGACACACCGCCTTATGCTGACCCTCAGGTCCCTTCCTGTAGCTTCAGGGAAAACCTCAGGCTCTGAAAAGCCAGAAAAGCAAGTGTGGGCTTCTTCACCACTGTGCACAGGACCAGCCTGAAAACTCCTTTGACAGAGTCAGCCAGGCCCAGGCCTGTGGGGTCCCCCTCCCTCCTCTGGGCTCAGACCTTTATCTCAGGGCTGACACAGGCCCTGAAATTCTCTGTTTATGTCTCAGTCTCCCCTGCAGTCTGGAGGAGGTGCAGACCTGGTCAGGAGGGGCGGGAGGGGCGTCTGCACCGTGGGGCCACTGCTTATCTAGCATTCTCACTGTGTGCATCACACCAGGAACCCGCACGCCCAGGATGCTGGGCACAAGCTGGGGAGGCCCAGACTTTCACAGACGCGGAAAGTCATGTGTGAGCGGTAAAAACGTTCTGAATGCATGTAGGAGATTATGATATGAGTAAGATAGATTTTGGGGGTGGGGGGCACGGGTCAGAATGTGCACTGGGGATAGAAGAAGGAGCACCGGGAAGAAAACGTACAGGAAATCAGAGGTCTGCAACCTGGGCAGGTCAGCTCAGCGCACTCTGACGTTGCGCATACGCAGCCTGCTTCTCACACCTGACCTGTCTTTTTCCAGCTCTTTCCACGGCTGTGTATTCCGTGGGTCGGTTCCATCACCACCTTGGCAGGAAGGCCTTCCCTGACCATGTCATTTTAGTCTACCCCCATCCCATGCCTCCCAGCCCCTCCCCAACTCCTACCCCTGCTGGATTTTCCTCTCAGCCCTTGTCTTGACCTGGAAATGCTCCCTATCTTTGCTCATTTGATTATGGCCTGTTGTCCAAACTGGAATGTGAGCTCCCAGAGTCAGGGGTTTGCCTGTATTGTTCACGCTGTGTTCTGGTACCTAAAATGTCCGTAAGTATTTGATGAGTACATGAATCAACCTCAGTTTCCTCAGCTGTAAGAGGATTCTGAGCCATGTGATCTCTAAGGTTCTTTCCAGTTATACAAATCCAAGCTCTCTGAAGTGCTGCCAGGATTCAGACTGCTTCAGAATCCTATGCTGGGAAGGCTCATTATTTCAAGTGCCCCCAGGTATTTTTCTGAATATTTAGAACAAATCATGGATTCTGAATATGAAAGCAAGAAGGAAAAATAATTCAAGGTCTCCTCTGTTTTTCTCAGGCTCAGGGCTCACCTCTCCCCTCCAGGGACCAGTGATATCCACTCACCTGTTCAGGACGAACTTGGGAGTTGAGCAGAAGGTAGACAACTGAGTCAGACAGGCCAATGTTTTTCATGAGAAACAGTGTGAGTGTTTCTTCATCTTTTAGGACATCCCGAATTCGTATCCCTCTTCCTGTACATGAATGAAAGGACAGGGTGTCGAATGGGGAGTAAGTTAAAAAAGGGAAAACATGTAGAACTGATTGGAAACATTTCTAATTGGGTCTCAGCAGAAGACTCTGTTCTTGGGTTCCCTGGATGCTTGGAGGTCAGGGCTCCTGCCCGTGGGCTGTCACCAACACAGTCACAGCATTTACTGCTGACAAAGCCAGGCAAAACGTAGTGAGAAGGCACAGAAGGTGGAAAAAGTTAGCTCAGGGCAGGGGAGGAGTCATCAGATGCATTGTGGAATTGGTCTAGAATAGTGACTCTCAACCAGATGGGGGTGAGGAACTAAAGCTGGGGCAGTTTTGTCTCCCCTAGGAATATCTGGCAAAGTCTGCAGGCATTTTTCGGTGTTGCAGCTGGGGAGGTGCTATTGGGTAGAGGCCAGGGTTGCTGGTAACATTCCACAGTGGACAGGATAACCCCCCTCCCTACTACGAAACAAAGAACCATCTGGTCCAAAATGTCAAGGTTGAAAAAGCCTTGTCTAGAGTGAGAGGACATACATGCTGTGTCCACACTGTGTTGTCATGCTCTTCCTGGCATTTCTGTCATCTCAGCTAAGGCTGTAAGCTCGGGGTGCTGACATGGACTAGGAGACATGGGGCTGTTTGGGGCTAGAAGAGCTTTGAGTGGGAAACGGGGGATGGTCTGTTGCCTGGACTTCTAATTTCATGCCCTGCTCAGTCCCAATCACATTCTCTCTGGTTTCACTCAAAACATACTAAAAGCAAAAGTGTTTTTATAAGGGGACATAAAAGACTCCTAACAGTTAAGGTGACCCTGCGACAAGTGACTGAACCCTTTATGTCTGTGCTTTCTACACCTCACAGGCTTATTGTGAGGGTGACTCGGGGTAAGGACTGTGAAGTGGCGAATTCCCAGGCCTGAAAACAGTGAGCCTTCCAAAAATGCTTGTTCTGATTGCACTAATATTTTGATGCCCCCCTGGGGCTTCACACCCAGGGTACATTTCTACTGCCTGCTTCCAGGGTCAACATAGCCTCAAGTAGGCCACTGCCACAGTTCAGGATGCACGGGCCAGCAGAGAAGGTGACAGCCCCAGATACTTATCAAATCATTTCAATGTTACGGGAAAGCATCTGTGTTACATGATGTGCCTAAGTCTACATCCCAACTCCCCCGGGAGCCCAGTTGACTACTTATCTCTTAGTTCTTTAATTAACTCTACTTATCAAATGTCCCTCCTCCTTCCTGATCCTAACACCCCAGCACCCCATCCTCTCCCCCACAAATTCTCCCCTCACCAGGTGACCAAGAGGCCTAATCCCCTGAGTGCTTGACAGCCTTCCCTTCTCTTTTCAGGTTGTGCCTTTTTCTGAAGAGCCTTGTCCAGATGGAGGTTGCTGCTCATTTCCTCTTCAAAGGGGATGGGTCAACTCCACGGGCCTGCAGTGCAGCTGGGGCAGGGGCAACCAGTCCTGAGATTCCACTCCACACCAGCCTCTTGGAAGTTGTGCCATCAGCCCAGGCTCACCGCCTTCCCCATAGGGAAAGCCCAAAAGCTTCAGGGGAACCCAAATACAGGAGGGAGCCGAGAACAGGAGGGGTCTGAAAGGGGCTGCTCTGTTGTATTCATGCCTTCCTCTTTTTCCTGATAACATAAGTCGCGTCATCTTACTTCCATCACCCAGTTTCCTTTCTTCCTTCTGCTGGGCCCCAGTTCAGTTGATCTTCCGTCTCCCAATCACCTCTTCGTAGTCAGCATTACGTTATGTACTGGCCTCAGAGACACCCCCCCAACACACACACGTACACACACACAGTCTCTGGAGAGTAGGGGGCTATGGACCCTGTTTTCATTATACCTTCATCAGACCATCATCATATCTAGCAATGCTGGGTACACAGATGTAAGCCCTTGAGGTCACCTCTCTCTGACACCCAGCATGAGAGCCTGACATGGAATCAGGGCCTCGATAAATGTCTGTGGGATGACAGGAGGCACCCAATAAATACCTGTTGTCGTGACCTGAGAGTTGGGACACCATTTGACTGTTTATCAATTTGTTATTCTTTAACTCACTCACTTGACCTTACCTACAAATATCTTGCTGGGGAGGGTGACCATTCTCCCCACCCCGAGCTGGTGACTGGGCTGCTGTAGCCTGAGGGGGAAGGGGCGGGAGCGCTGGTCCCACCTGCAGAGGGGTGGGGGCCACCCTGTAGGGAGCGTGGGGCCCAACATGTAAGAGGTGGCTGATACCAGACAGAAGCTCTACTAGACTCCCGAGGGAGAAATGTGAACTGGGGGCTCGAGGAAAGAAAAATAAATTTTGTTTAAAATGTGGTTCTTCTTGTTCGCTTCCCTGGGAAGAGGCTGGGGGAGGGGGCAGCTGAGGCCCGTGGAGCCGAGGGGAGCTGAGGGTTGGTGGGGGAGCAGCCAGGAGAATGTGTGGGGCTCATGGGAAGAAGGTGTTTGAAGATGATTGAGAGACCACAGTGCTTGCTTGGGGGCGAGAGGGGAGGGGGCTTCACGTCTGGTGTTTTACCATTAATCCTCCCCTGCTGAGAATGCTGTAGGACAGGTTTGCTAGCAAAAGAAAAGGCCGCCTGGGTCAACCATGGGCATACTTTCCCAGGTGACTGGGAACTGACAGGCAAAAGCACATACCAGTGACAGCCGCCCACCTCACTCTCAAAGGCTCTACGCTCCGCTGGGGCTTTGGGCCGAGGATTCAATGAGTGAGCGAGGGCCCCAGGAGACCCTGGGATGGATCCCGAAAGTCTGCCAAGTTGCTGGTGGACCTCAGTCCCTGGCTGGGAATTCCTTCTGAGACTTTGGGAATGGTACCCTGTGCCTTTGGTCTCTCTGGTGGGTGAGGCAAGGGAGAGGGAAGAGGGGGCTGAGAACACGCAAGCCCAGCGTACCCGTGACTCTCTTGGGGTGAGTCTGGGCAGGTGTCCATGATGAGACAAGGTTTGAAGTTCTTTCCAAAAGTAGCCAACGTGCTTCAGAATTTTTGTTCCTAGCTCCTAAATGCCTCTTGGGGAGCCTTGGCTGACCTTTTCTGACCCTGTCTCCCCAGACCTCTGAAGCTGTTCTTATTTAGAGACTTTCCCCCACAGCCTGAAGACCTGCAGAAGGAACCAACTGTATGCCAACTCAAAGCTAGTCCCGTGCTGAGGTTAGGAGGAAGTGACTTTGGTTCTCATACACACACTGTAAAGACCACAGAGAAATTGTGGTTTGAAATCACTTCCTTTACATTTCCTCCCAGCTGGACTCCATCTGACAACCGGACAACAGAATGAAATGTCTGCCTCATTCCTGCTCCCACTGGGTGAAGAGGGTAGACGACCACTCTAGGGGTTAGACGGTCCATGTTCTCATCTGCTTCTTTCATCCTAGGAAACAGTGCTTTCTGGTTGCTGCCTCTCCCCTGTTTTTCAGAAAATGCTATTTGTGCTCACACCTTAGAAGGTCCTTCAAGCTTGAGCTAAGTAAACTCTTCTATCCAGGGCAGCAAAGAAGGTGGTGTCTGCGATCCGGTTTGTAGAAAATTACTACATAAAGTGCATGCATGACTATTTTGAGAGAATTAAAATGTAATGAAGTAATCTCAACGTGCCGTCTGAACATACTCCTGTCCTCATTCCCCCCACAGGGAGAGAAGGGAGAAGGTGACCAGGTGGGAAGACGGTAATATTCTCCTAAGGATAATTGCCCCTCCTGACTGCTCTGTGTTCTTGAAGCCCCCCTGCTTCCCTCCACCCTCCCCCAGGTGTGGTCATGATCCTTTCAGTCCTCCCACTTCTGCTGCGGGAGCCCTCGGTGTGGACACCTGCTCTGACCCGTTGTTGAGCTGCATGGGCGAGGACCCCCGGAGGGCCCCCACTTCTCTTGTTTGGAACCCTGAGTGGGAGCCCTTATTCCAGTCCCTCCTGTCCTCTTCATAGCCCCCTTCCTCATCCCTGTCATCCTCAAGGCCACCCCGAGAGTCTCCGCCACCTGTCCCTATCCTAGGAACGCAGGATGCGTGCAACACCTCCAAACCCCTTCCTTCACAGCCTCTGAGCCACATGCCTTCACAGTCTTGCCCCACTGGCAGTCTTTTCTCCCCCTGCTGGACTGCAGAGACCCCTAGATTTCTAGCAAGGCTTGCTCCCTCCAAGCTGTTCGTCCGCCCTCCAGAGGATGGGGGTGCTGGGGGGACTGGGGGTGGGACAGGTTTCCAGCTGGTGCCCAGGCCCCTGCCATGTTCAGCCCTCACTGCTCCTGAGCCCCCCTGGCTCTCCTGCCCTGGTGCCCGGCTCCTTACCTGCCACACAAACTCAGTGGCCCAACAGCCTGGCCTCTCACTGCCTCAGCCTCCTCGTCAGTTCAGCCTTGGCCTCTGCTCCACTTCCGCACCGTGGCCACAGCCAGGGGCTCCCTCTTACTCCTGCCTGCCTTGGAAATCCTGAATCCACAGAGCTCACCCTTTGACGACAGTCATCAAGCCCTCCATCCTATTCAGTACCCTGGCCCTTAAACAGGACCAAGGAACTCCCAGAGGCCTCTGGGTCCTTGTCCCCCCATCTCCCCCAGGCCATTGCAGTACTTCTGGCTTCCCATCCATCCCTAGGCAGCCTGGCCCCAACGCATGTTTTCCAGTCTCCATTCTCAACCCCTTGTCTCCTGGACCTCCAGCAGGACCTCCCTGCCCTGCATCAGTTCCCGCTGCACCTGCCTCGGGACCTGGGAGGCTGAATATCCCTGGAAGAAATGGAATGATTGTGCATATTTATGCCACGATCAACATATGCACTCTGACCTCCCAGGGCCCTCACTTGGCATTGCTTCCACGCGCTCCTGGTTAGCTCACTCTCTGGTACTCAGTGCAAACGGTCCCATGCCTCTCCTTTTACCCCTTCCTTCCTGCTTCCAGACTTAACCTAGCCTCGTGCTTCCCAGAGTGCAACCTCTCTGGGCATTCTCCTTTCTGTCTCTAGACTCACCTGGAACGAGGACTTTCCTGCCCTCCTCAAATTCCTAACTTCTAAGCTGATGGAAAGAGGAGTCCGCACCAAAGTGAGCTTCATGCCACCTTTAGAGCCATTCCTTCCTGCCTCCTCCAGGATCTTTTCCCACCAAATCTTCCTACTCTTTCCTATGCCTTTGGTCTCTGATGGGTGAGGCAAGGGAGAGGCAAGCGACGGCTGAAAACACGCAAGCCCAGCGTACCCGCGACTCTCTCGGGGTGAGTCCGGAGGGTGTCCATGAGTCGAGACAAGGTTTGAAATTCTTTCCAAACGTGGCCAAAGTGCTGCCTCTCTGGTGCATCCAGGAGAAGTTCTTGAAAATCTCGAAACACCCTTGCCAAGCTATAAGAAAGATAAAGCTTCCTCAGTAAAGATATTGTTGCCATTTTATAATAACAATAACACTCCTTGCTAGTTTTTAAGATACCACATGTCTGGCCAACTACGACATTACCTGTCCTTATAATATCGCCAAGGCCAAAGGCCAAAAGGCTATTTTAACTTCTTTGTACCTATAGGGTACCAGACAGGTAGCTGGTGAGCAATTTGTTCAGTTTTCCAGCTTTGGCAGGACCAGGTCATTCCTTAACTCCATGCTCTGCGTGTCTCCTGCCCAGAGATGTCTTAAAAGCAGGATGACGCTAGAAGATGGTATTGGAGGTTCTTCCCAGCTGGTGCCACTTCTCTGAGACCTGCCCTTCCAGCCATTCATAGGCATGGATAGCCATGCTTAATCCACAAGTTCCTCCCTGCAAGTGCATGCATGCACACGCGCACATGCACACACACGTACACACACACACACACACACACACACACACAAATCCTCTGCTATGGCTGACTGGACAAGGAAAATGAAGTTGAACCAATCAGCTGTGTTCCTATTTGAATTTGAATGGTATTCAATGATGCTCTTCCAATTGCCCAAGACAAGGTGCTCTGAACTGGGCAACCGGAGCCGGTGTGGGCATTGAGAAGCAGGGACATTGGCCCATGGAGAGAGGCAAATGTAGTAGATGCCCAGAAAGGGACAGAGGCTGACCTTGCAGGTTCAGACAAGAGAGAGCCGGTCCCCAGCCATCCAGTTCCTGTCCCACCCCTCCTGAGGCCTGCCTGGCTTCCCTTGGCTTTGTAAGAAGGTCTAGTGTCCAAATCCTATATTAACCTCTAGAGCTTCATCTTGTCAGAATGGGCTTCTGTGCCTTATAAGCAAAAGAACCTTGAATAAGCCTGTATTTCACCTATAATGAGTGTGTGAAATGTGAAACCCAGATTTCCTGGTTTAAGTGCTAAGTGCAGCTGGAGTCTGAAGCTCTGCTCCCCCAACTCCCTCAGTACATGGACATTGCCAGTGCCAGTCCCACCAAAGCCCCATCTAGCCTCTACTGGGATGTCTCCCGGGCTCCCTGATCCCACCGTGCAACCCCATGAGCTATCTATGGATGGGCAGCAGTTTCTTCTCAGGCACCTCAATGAGACTCAAGCTGAAGTTATAGATTGCAAGTTAGAGTCTCCAGGCAGTGTTTGCAACTATGTGAGTCCAGCTAAAACGTCACCTCCCTGACATTCTCAGGAAGACAGACATTCTCTGTTTTATCTTTCTATATGCCAAGGATTAGCAGACAGATACATATTACAGGCTTGCAGGCCCTAAATCTATACCACAATGGCTCTACTCTGCCATGATTGGGCACAAGCAGCCATGTGTATTCCCAGTGGGGAAGGCTACCTCTGAGCATTAGGCTGACTTACCAACTGTCCCTTTTTTTCAGTCAAAATGCAGGTTTTCCCAGAGGAGTTATATCCAGAGCTACTTTAAGGAAAAACTAGAGTAACCAAATACTGTTTCGTCTGACCTGGTGTTTACAGAAGTATAGCCACTCCCCAATAAGACCTTGTTGATGTCCCTCAGGTAAGCTCAAGATCAACCCAGGGGATGAAGGACGACCCTATGCACATCCCTGAACCTTTGTCGACAGGACATGCTCATATCATGCTCTCCCTCCTTTTGCTCTGAGAGGGAATTCCAAAGGTAGACTCTCTTCCTATGGGATTTGACTTGAAATGAGACCCAAGGCGAGAAGTCATTAACCTGGAGTCCACAAGTCCCCTGGAATCTTATGCACAATGTACTGTTTTATGTGTGTTCATTTTGAGGGGAAGTGGGGCCATTAGTTTTCACTAGCTTCTCGGAATGGTCTTTAGCTTCTCAGGTTAAGAACAAATGCGTTCAAGCCATAGCCTAAGATTTTGGGAATCTCAACACTTACATGGAGTTGTTATAGTTTGACACAATTCCAGGAGATTCTCCCGGGGTCGGATTTTGAAAACAAGGATTGTTCACATTGCAGAACATCCCCTGGAGCCACGGCAACATTCCTGCTGAGGGCATCGCCTTGTTGGGAAAATGGCCTTGAAGACAGGAAATGAAGACAAGGAGTTACTTATGGAAACCTTGCGGGATGCCACTTCTGGTTGCTGGGGCCTCTGCAGGAAGGAGCCCAGCCCTTTGTGTTTTCCTTCATCCATCAACATTTAAGAAGCAGGAGCATCTAATATATATGCCAGGCCCTGTGCTGAGTGCCAGAGACAGGGTCTCTCCTCTCAAGCTCCCAGTGCAGTGGGGTGACAGAAAATGTGCTATTAGAGGTGTAGAGGGAAGCATGGAGGGGGAGTGGAGGGGGGACAGTGGAGGGATGTTAGGTCAGGATGGCTTTACAGTGTTGCTCATGCTTAGGAGGAGAGGAGGTTCATCTATTCCTTCTACACTGTTCTTTTTTTTTTTTTTTTTTTCCCCTTCCACACTGTTCTTAAGCATGCAAGAGGATTGCAGGTTATGGGCTCCTTTGGCAAGGATGTGTGGTGGTGGGGGCGCAGGATGGGGGACAGTGAGGGCCAGGGAGAACTACGTAAACAAGCAAGAGTTTGATGGACAGGAGACTGATCCAGAACTTGGGGTATCAAACTCATGAACAAGAGGGAGAGGAATAAAAACAGGGCCCTGAGAGCTTTGTATTACTCCTGAGGTCTGCACATCCACTACCCAGAGGGAGAAGATGTCATTCTGGCTGGAAACGAGGAGCAGAGTATAAAAGAGGCTCTCATAGGCTCATCCCAGGTCCCAGGATACCTCTGGGATCCAGGAAATAATGTTACTATACATGGCTCTATACCACCCCTTCTCTTTTTTCTCTAGCATGGTACAGATCATTTCCCTAAATTGGTCTCCAGAATATTTTAGGGAGCCCATTTATAATCTGCTCCCTTTAAAACTAGTAAGAGTTTAAATATGGAAAAAAAAAGAGGAAAGAACCAGCAAAAACTAATTTCACAATTCTTTAGGGACCACATATAAGTATTTTTTAAAATGTATGATTAAAAAGCTCATTTGTATAATGCTGGCAAATTCTTTGTTTTTGTACTGAAGGCATGAAATGTTGATAAGCAGATCCAATCCTGGCATCCCAACCCCCAAGACCTTTCTAAACAAAAGGATGGGACCTCCAGGATTGCCAGGGCTCCTCCCCCTTCATGCTTACATTCATGTTGGCTGTAGAGTGGGTTGATATTCCTTAACCAGATCAAGATCAGAAATAAAGATAAAGGCCATACAAGTTCCACCACAAAGCGAATCTGGAAAAACAAGACAAAAAGAGAGGAAGACCAGTGATGTTAAGAGATTACAGGAAACACATCCAGAGTGGACACACAACTCAGCATGTGTCTGTGCAACAGGGCTTGGTTGTGGTATAGCTCCTGAAGGACTTTCTCTCTCTCTCTCTCTCTCTCGCCCTCTCTCTCTCTCTCTTTTTTAGAGACAGAGAGTGCCAGGGGTGAGAGAGGGTGCAAAAGGAGAGAGAGAGAGAATCTTAAGCAGGCTGCATGCCCAGCATGAGCCAAACACTGGGCTTGATCTCAGGACCCAGACTTCCTTCTCTTATCCCCTTTCCCTCACTACCTCTACCCTGATATACTAGACTCACAAAACTTTGTGTCCATCTGGGTTCTGCTCTGCCTCTATTTTAGGAAACTGTATTAACACAGGACTTTCATCAAGGACCAAGATGTGTGCTTCAGTGCTTTTCAGGTGTCCGTGTGCACACGAAAGCAGATTTTCTACCTCTCCCACTGCCTCGTCTTCTTCTAGTGCACATCAGATCTCGCATATGTGGTCACTGAATGAATGAGCAAAGGACTCTGAAACACCGTGATCCATAGCAAAGTTAACAAGAATCTGGGCTTACCAGCATCTTTCCTTCCACAGTTTCTTGTTGCTTAAAGGAAGAAAGCAGGGAAAACTGAGTTTTCACCACACTGGCAGAGGCTGCTGATAACAATGTATGGTTGAAACCCATTCCTTAAATTTAGGTTCAACTTAGAGTTTAGAGACGCTTGACTCCAAAGGAAGAAGCTTGGTTGTCACAACCACACTCTGTGGCATAGCACTAGAGGGCGTGGGTTGCAGGTGAGTGGTTGCTGGGAGGAAGGGGAGGAGAGGGATGTGATTTGGGAAATGGAATACCTTTTCTACCCAACCCCCACTCCAGAGACCTTAGGAAGGAAACAAGATCTGAAGGAGAACTTGTGCCGATGGCTAAGAATAGAGACTTAAGTATACATAGAGTTGCTTGAGGTCATTTGCATGGTCTTTAACTTTTTGTTATTCCTTTTTTTTTTTTTTAAGATTTTATTTATTTATTCACGAGAGACACACAGAGAGAGCGGCAGAGACACAGGCAGAGGGAGAAGCAGGCTCCATGCAGGGAGCCCGACCAGGACTGGATCCCAGGTCTCCAGGATCAGGTCCTGAGCTGAAGGTGGCCCTAAACCACTGAGTCACCGGGGCTGCCCTTGTCATTCCTTTCAAGGGAATGTACATGAATGCTCACTCAGCAAGGTGGTAGACATCATAACAGGTACTCAGTAAATGTTTATTCCTTTCCCACTATTATGGTCTATGGGCTACAGAATTAAGGCAAATCGTAACAAATTGGTGGTGGTGGTGGGGCGGGGGACAATGCATTGAAGAAATAACGAAAAATGTGTAGGGCAGGTGATTATGCAGTTGTAACTTTTTTTTTTTTTTTAGTTGTAACTTTTTACTCAATGTTTTATTCAAATATGTCTAGGGCAGATGTTGGGGGAATGGGGGAAGCACACCAAAATGTTATATATGATCGAGATTTTCCTTAAGGCACTCACTTCGCAGGGCTCCCCTGACACGTTCTTCAACAAGATGGTGAAACATCAATATTAGAGAACTCCCATCCAATGTTACAGAGACTGGCCCCAAGCACACTTGATAGCCATTGGAATGTTGGCAGTTCCCCCAGGACCCGCGGACCAAAGGAGGAGGAGGGCTGAGCCTCTTCTCCAGGAACCTGTCTCACTGGTACCAGCACAGCTGTTCCCACAGCATCCTGCACTTCCCTTATCACTCATTATAAATCAGAGTCATTACTCCTTTAGGAAAATGGAGCCCTCCTGGTTGTGAGCTGCCTGAGGGCAGGGACCATGTCTATCTTTGTCACTACTGTGATTCTAGCACCTGACAAATGGCCAGCTTCATAATAGGTACCCAATAAATATGGAATGAGTGAGCCTTTGTCAAGGACTGGCCTAGGAGTCTCCGTGGGAAGCTGGAGGTGACACTCAGGTCACCAACCTTTGGCAGATTTAACAAACTGCATCCCCAGAGGCCTGTTCTGTACACTGGCTTCAAGCCTTGCAACCCAAGTCCTCCCGTCCATGAGTAAGATTGGGGAGCAAGTCTGGCAAGATCACAGGGTGAGTGATAGGTACAAGTGATGAAACCGGAAGTTGTTCGTGGTGTCTTCACCGAGGAAGTGAGACAACCAGTCCGGATTCCACACATCTGATTCTTCCCCTTAAGACAATTGTGTGCAACCTTGGCTTTCTCCCAAGACAGTCAGCTTCCTTCCATGTAGCAACGTCTATCTGGGAGTAGTCTGGTATGTTAGACATTTGGGAATGGGAAGATCTGGGTTAAGAATCACTTTGGAGCTTGTTCAAGCACTGAGTCTCAGTTTTCTCATCTGTGAAATGAGACCATGTTGTCCTTCAGTACACACTGCAGGTTGAATGTGTCAGTACTGAGGTTTTTATCTGGCTCTGCTCCCTGCTCCGTATTGGCTGCATGACCTTGGGTAGACGGATCAATCTTTCCATGCCTCAGGACCTCATCTGTAAAACAGGGGATGCTATGAGGACCCACCTCCCAGAGCAGATGTGAGCATGAAGCGAGTATAAAACACTTAGGGCAGAACCTGGCACGAGGTAACATTCAACAAACACAAGCCATGTATGACTGACCCTCACTTCTCACAAAGACCACAGGGACACACAGTAGGCCACGGCACACTATGGAAAGCCCAAAGAGCAAAGGGATGTCATTAAAATGACCTGTAAGCTCTTAGGCTCGCCCCTCACTCACATTCATATTTCCTCCCCTTCTCCCTTTCAGGAGTCAGAACAGCTCATTTGCCAGTTTGGAAACCTTGGGCTTCCTGAGAAACTGACCACCCACCGTCCCCTGCTCCACCTGTTAGGGGGGCTTGGACGGGGGGAGGGATCAGCCAGCCTGGCCTACTGACCCCATGGATAAAACACCCAAACCCAAGCTGGTGCACAACCCACCCCCTTTGCAGGGCTCCTCATGCACACTCTCTCTCCTCTCATTCATTCTTGTATTGTTGAAGTACTTGGTCTTTGCAAAGCATTGTGATTTGAAGTCCCCCTTCTGTGGGGGACCAGATCAGAATCCTTGTTCCCTCCTTCATTCTTTGCCAGGGCCCAGGGTGGCCTGGCAGGTGTTCGCCTTCACCCCATCTCTGAGTTAGGGCTGCTGTGTCCTGCCTACAGTCCCTGCCCCACTTGACCACCTTCTTTGAAGGCAATTCCCAGGTGGCTACCTGCTGGAATCAGGTGGGGAGCTCAGGCCAAGCCCCCACATCAATTACTCAGGTTCTGGGTAGGGGAGGAGTGGGGGGGGGCATCAAGATGGGTTTTGTTTGTTTGTTTGTTTTTAACACTTCCCAGGCAATTCCAGTGTGCAGCTGCGGCTGCGAACCCCTGGCATAGGTAGTGCTTGGTAATCTTTGAAAAACGTTTGTTGAGAGGTCGGTGTTATTGTGCTAACTCTGCGAGGGTTTGTTTTGGAGGGGCTGCATTTCACGCTCCCTCCCATACAAAGACCACCAGCAGCTCTTTTCCAGCCTGGCAGGTCCTCAACAGCCTCTCCCTGCGCCCCCGCCGGAGTCGCGCTCAGCATCCCCACCCCAAAGCGGCATCCCCGTCCTTGATGCTCAACTGTGCACAGGCGGACCCCAGGGAGAAATTCCACAGCGTAATTAAAAACATGTTTTCAGGGCGGCTCTGACTCCCCCCACCCTTTCCCTTTAAACATGTCTGTAACTTTAATTAAGCCCAGCCAAGGCTCAGAAGGGGCCGATGGAAATTTTTTTTCCCCCAAACTGGTATTTCCTTGTTCTCTTTTTTTCTCTTTGCTTCCCCTCCCCCTCTCTTTACTGCTCGACCTACATGGGGGAGGAGGGGTGGCAGGGAAGGGCAGAGTTGTGCTTGTTGTTTTAAATCTCGGCCAGCTAGATTTCCTTCCCTCCTAGTCTGTTTCCAATTTGAAGGTGGGTAGCCGAGGCTTGAAATGAGCCGTTTGATTCTGCCCCCTGCACCAACAACTCAGCCAGGATTCTTGCCTGGATGAATGCGACCCAGGCTGCCCACCGTCCCTGCACCCTGACAGCTCTCCCTGCCTCATACTGGGCCCAGGACCAAGGCCTGCAGCTGTACCAGGTGTCCAGGACACGATAAGCCCCCTACTCTCAGGAGGCCTCCCCAAACATCCTGCTCTGCCATGGAAGCTGCGACAAGGGGATGACGCCAGGGAGGCCCTACACTGTGAGTTCTCAGGGAAAGGAGACACACCCGATGATCTTTATAAACCCTCCCTGGCGCAGCGCCTGGCCCCTAGCAAATATGGGTGGTGTGCATTTGTCCGGGACAGTGGGGAGAGCTCTTGACACTGGAAGTGCCCATTCTGCAGCCCAACTCCTTGCGTGCGAAGTCTTCTCTCATGCTCTCCAAACCCCATTTCTTTCCTGAACTTCCCAGCTCATCCTCACCCCCCACCCGGTGTTTCCTTCTACTCCACTGCTGTGCACGCTATTGGGTCAGGGCCTTTGCGCAGGCGCGAGCTCCCAGCTGGCTCCAGCTCCCATGGACGTGGGGGCTGTGACCCAGCCACCAGGCTGTGCTGGACGCATGGGGTGACTGTACAGCCCAGTTTGCCAGGTCAGGTGTTAGTTTACATGTGTTGCCCTGGGGCCATTGATCCTAGTTCTATTTTTCACTTTCAAAACTGCCCTGGTTTGGACGATAGATTCAATGACAGCCACTGGATCTTTGCAGTCTCCATGACCACAGTGTGGGGGTAGTGGCCATGTCCTCCAGCCCCACGGGTCACTAACGTTCTCTGAAGCCTCCCTGACCTCATCAGTACCCATGGGGACACTAGTGGTATCTCTGTCCTGGAACAGAGGTGATAGTACAGTGCCAGGCGCTTAGTAATACTTGATAAATGTTAACAGAGGAAGAAAATTAAAAAAAGGAAGGAGGAACGCAGAGATCTAAAGATGTTCATCTTAGGCCCTCAGGGGTTGGGAGAAGAGAGATGGGGAAATTTGGTATCTGTTTTGCTCCCGTTCACAACAGTAAACACCCCAAACCATGGAAGTTTGAGAAGTTCAAAACCAAGGAGCTGGGTTATGGGTTAGGTGTGCTGTGCTTTCCTTAGAGTCCCCATTTTGCTGAGGCGAAACCTTCCAGAAGAACTAAAAGCTTTGAGAAGGTGCCACAGACCCCTGTCAGAGCTGCTGGGGGTTGTAGAAGATGCCTCCATCTTGCTCAGACATCCTGGTAATTCCTGGAATATGGTAGGAGTGGGCAAGTCAGGGGAGGCGCACCAGACAATCTAGAATTCCAGGCCATCGGGATGGCATCAAGTGAGTGGCAGCCCAGACCAGGTGTAGTCCTGGGAGCTTACCCCAGCCGGGCATCTCAGCCTGAGTGGGCCTATCTCACCACAGAGAGGCTGGCAGCGTGTTGCCCCTGGGCGCACACTGTGGGGAAGACGGAGTCCCTGAACCGGGGAAGCCCCCCCCCGCCCCCCGCCAACACCAGGGAAAGGGAGAGGCTATAAGGCCTCTGAGCCAAACCTGGTCTTTGAAAATGGGGTTATTCTCTGTAATAGCAACATGCTTGCCACAGAAATGGAATAATTTCAGCAGGTAATGTCCTCAAGTACGTTGTTCGAAGGCCACAAGGGGCTTATTGAGAGTAGGATTAAGTGAGAATCTTAATTTCTTATGGGAAAGAGAGAAAGGAGAGAAAGAAACAGTTGCAGATTGGATTGTCCTTGGCATTTCATCGACTAAAAACATCATGTGGTCAAGGACCATGCTTGTCTTGTTGGCCCTTATGTACCTATGTACCTAGCACCTGGCACAGTACCTAGTGATTATGAAGTATTCACTGATTGAAGGAACACATTAATAAATCAATGCATTTAATAGTGAATCCTGCTTAACTTCTGTCTATTTTCGTTCTGAAAGAGAAGCTCTTGGAAGCAAGGGATTGAGTCTCTGATTACCGTTAGCCCTTGGCTCCTGAAGGCAACAAATAACTTCAACACTAATTTGAAAATCAGAATAGCTCTGACAAGGAAAGCAACCCGAGGACAGCGGTGTTTCCCATGTACAAGGGGTCCTAACTTGGCTTTCCCCTGCAGGCTCCCTGAGTTCTGTCCAAGCGACACATACCAGAGAAAAACAATCACCTGTTCACGTGGCTGGGTTATGCCTTCTGCTACTTGCTGTTTTCTGGGCTAATTATTAAGCTATTATCTCTCTGCTTTAAATACTCCAAACCTAGCCAGGGTCCTTCTGCACGGATCTGGGCAGGAGACCCCAGCAGCAGTCTCACTGTGCCTCTTCCTCACAAGCCCGGGTTACAGCTCCACCAACATCTCCTCTGTGTTTCCAAGTGCTAAGAGTTCCCTGTTCTTCCTTTGGTTCCCTCAGCCCTCGGGGTGCAAGCTGCATCCACAATTGCTGCCTCCATGATACCTTGTTCTCTTTTATCCACTAAGTTACCAGCCTCACACTTAGCTAACACAGTTTTATATTCCAGATTCTCTCTGACTGAACCCTGACAGAGACACTCAGTCACAGGTCTTCAGATGTTCCGCTGGTTGGCCCTCTTCTCCCCTAACAGTCATTCCATCATCCAGGAAAACCCTGTCCCGCCTGCATAAACCCATCTCAAATCAAGGCTTGCAACAAATGCATTCTCTTCATCGTCACAGCCAATCTTCCTCCCTGTCCTCTTTCCCAAATCTCCCCCACCTTGCCTGCCTCCCGTCTAATCTCAGCTCGACCCACCCCTTTTTCCTTCCCCCCTCCTTCCTCTTTCGGCATCTTTAGTCATTTGGCATTTGCAAGACTGCAAGGCTGTAGCAAAGCACATGTTCCTTGTAGTTATATATTCACTCTTCACCCCTTTCCAGAAAATTGGCCAATTGGCATTTGCATGTACACTCTTGGGATCCTCTGATCGCCTATGGGTGGCTCTTGCAAGAACTTCTCAGGGGAATATTTGACTGGTGCTACTTTTATTGCTCTTGGTCTCAAAACACCCTTCAGGTTTCCCCCAGCCAGACTAGAAGTGTGTCCAGGGTAGAATCTGGGTCTTCTGTTTTTATGTCCCTGGCCCAGCCCAGCCCTTAGATCTGCTCACTGGAAGGGCTCAATAAACGTCTGTGCTAGTCGATAAGTTATTGTGTCTCACTGAATCTAAGAAGCAGTCGATCATAAGGTGCACTGTTGATTTTTGCACACTAAGAAAGAAACAGATGTGTCCAGTTACACTGTCACTTGATTGTGAGCTGCATCCCAAGGTCAGAGATGTGAAAATGTGGAAAGCCAGTGTGCCTCCTAGAATCTATGGTCTGAGAAGCTGGTATCATTGGTCCGGTTGGAGCATGTTGTTTTCATTTGAGCCTGTTCTTCGGGACTTAGGATCTACCCACAGCACAGTACGGATGGATGGATGCTCAAGGGCTTGTGGGCTGGACTAGAAGGTTTCAAAACCAGGGGCTGGGGGAGGAGAAGGGGGTGGGAAGGGAGGGACAGGCAATGGATTCATATGCAGGGAGGGCAAAAGAAGACTATACTGTGGCCGTGCTGGGCTGCAGGGGAAAGTGTCCACCTCTGGACAGAGACACCCATCCCCCTGGGAAGGACACTTGCCAGAGAGGTTCACGGAGCAGCCACCCGTTGCTTCAGTGCTAAATAGCAATGGCCATGGCCAGCTCACCTTCCCCACCCCTTCCCCGTCCCCGCCCCGGCCCCGGCCCCAGCCCCCATGTGTATTTGCTCCACGTGGCACTTTGAGACTGCAGACTGCACTTGTTACCTTTTGCCTTTTCCTCAGGGTCCAGTTCTTCCAGAGCAAAAGCTGGATCTGTCTCGCGAAGCCCATGCTGGTGACCACAGGAACAGTTATCACCGCGAGCCCTCCGTCGGTGCAGCGACAGGAAAGGACATCAGTGCCGCTCCGGGCACCCCTCCCTGGCTGCGGCCGCTGCGTCCTTGTCTGGCCGATTAAAGGCTCGCCTCCCTCTCCAAAGCATAATCCCTTTTAATTCCCGTAAGCCCTGGGTGGAGGAGAGCAGCCTGCCACTCCTTGGCCCCTTCTTAGGAAGAGAAAGAGAAACCCAGCGGCTCCAGTGGCTGGGCCCTGAGCACAGGGAGACGGGGGCATTTCATGGGGCACCCGAGGGGAGCAGGGACCACCTCACGGAGGCACAGAAGCCGCGAGAAGCGACAGCCCTGCAGGGACACCAGCGTCAGTGGGCGCTCCCGGCAAAGGCGCCCAGGCGAGGAGCAGAGCTTGGGCTGAGATCTCACTTGCTTCTGCTGACCACACCTGGGGCCCTGCTGGAAGGACTGCATCCAAGGGAAAGGGGTGCCTTTTTCTTTTCACAAAGGGGCCTTCTGCTCCCAAAGGATGCAGGTGTGAGGCTGCCTCCATCCGGCCTGGGAGGGCCCCCGAGGCTGCGCACCCCACCGCAGGAGAAACCTGATCTGCAGTGAAAGGGAATGAAGGCAATGCACAGAGAGGCCAAGGCAGAGGGCAGGAGTCCCAGCTGCGGCCCTGTCCCTGTTTCCAGCTGTCCTTGGGACACAGCTGCTCCCCTGCTTTTCTTTCAGGCAGTTTAGATGTAAGATACCTCGATCCTAAAAAAAAAGAAAAAAATTAATTAAAAAAAAAAAAGATACCTCGATCCTTCCAGTAAAATCCCCCTTTGCCCACATTAGCTCATTCGACTCCTAGCAATTGCAACCAAAAGATTCCTGCCTATTGTGAGATATCTTAATCAAGGAGAGGATCCGTGACCTGGACCAACTGACTTTGGGCCAAAATTATTTGCAGACTATTGGAATGTATCTGCATACGGTTCCTGGGTGGGCACATGCTTGTGATATTAATACAAGTAGAGAACTCAAAAGAGTTGCAGCAAAGTTTAAAAGAGAAGAACTACATTGTCATATCTTTTAAAGAAGTAAAAGGGTGGGGATCCCTGGATGGCTCAGCAGTTTGGCGCCTGTCTTTGGCCGAGGGCGTGATCCTGGAGCCCAGGATCGAGTCCTGCGTCAGGCTCCTGGCGTGAAGCCTGCTTCTCCCTCCGCCTGTGTCTCTGCCCCTGTCTCTCTCTTTCTGTCTATCATGAATAAATAAATAAAATCTTAAAAAAAAAAAGTGAAAGAGCTCCAAAATAGTCAATATTGTCAGTTCCTGTATCTATTAGGAAAATGTTGACAATGCTTTAAAACGTGAAGCCGTGTCAAGGCATAACAAGTAGGAAAATATGTGGCAGGTTTAAAACACATCATCATTCTACACTATTAGCTGGGACTAACCCGCTTCCATAACTGATCCAGACATTGACAATTTTACCCACTGATTCGCCAAATACTTTGGTGGCCAATGAGTCAAGTGGGATATTGATACTTGTTTTCAGTTTTGAACCAACTTTTTGTTCAAAATTTATTTACCACTCACTGTTACAAGAATTCTTTCTAAAGAGCCTCAAAGTGAAACTGTAAACACATTTTTCTTTTGTTTTTAAAAGCAGAAGCAACACTACATAGTTTATCATCAAAGAGAAATGACGAGTATTTCAAAATCACTTGGCACGGAGTAGAGGAATTTCTCCAGAAAAATAATCTCTAAAAGTCCCATATTTAAAAATATCTTTGGAGGAAAAAAAATTCAAAATCATGAGAATTGAGGTGGTACATGTTTCTCTACCTCCTCAGGAGAGTGTAAATTTAATATCTATTACTATGAAGTACTAATTGCTAGATTTAAATTTACATTTTTTCTGAGAATAATTATATCAAAACAAAAAGTTTCTGAATTATTAAGCATAGCAAAATATATAAAAAATTTCTTTACACACTTGATGTGCATGTAATCCCAGAACTTTGCTTTTACCTAAAATGTCTACAGTTTGATTTCATATATTAATCAATCTTGACTCATTTGACATAGTCTCATTAGTGAGTCTCAGGGCTTGGAGCTTGGATATAGGAGCTATTGCACGTCACTTTGATGTAGCCGCTGACGACAGCAAGAATGGCATGCCCAGGGGTGCTTGGGTGGCTCAGTGGTTGAGCGTCTGCCTTCGGCTCAGGTCGTGATCCCAGGGTCCAGGGATCGAGTCCCGCATCGGGCTCCCTGCATGGAGCCTGCTTCTCCCTCTGCCTGTGTCTCTGCCTCTCTCTGTGTATCTTGTGAATAAATAAATAAAATCTTTAAAAAAAAAAAAAAGAATGGCATGCCCATTTTCTGATTTGCCTTGCTAGAACACTTATACAGTGTCATAAAGGAGATCCAGGTCCCATCACTAATTATCGTGGAGTAGAAATTAAGACCAAACTAATAGAACTTAAGCATTCACTGGTATTATGGAATCTTTGGTTCATACACTGAGAAATAAATTATATTTTATGAATTTAATCTTTCCGATGAGATTCTTGAACACGTAGCTGGCACTAGTTTAATCTTTCCTGTAAGGATTTTGGACTTCAGGTTGTTATTATTGTTCAGCTGGTGTGCAGATATTAAATTTCAGTGTATAACAATAGCACTATTTGAAAACATATTCACCTGAAATATTTCCACAGGCTTCTTTCTTGCTTAGTGAGAAGAGATGCTGCTCTCATGTCTAAGCAATCTTTGCCTCCAAAATATTCCAGATCTACTCTGAGGGACCATTATAGAAAGGTCTAGAATGGAAATTGAGGGAGCTCACCATTTACAAAGCAGGCACATGAGTGTTTTATCACAGCACACCTTCTAACAGCAAAACGTGGAAACCCACCAAATGCCCATCACAGAATAGATACATGAATTGTAGGGTATTATTTCTGTCAAAGCTCCTACAGAACTTTGGACAAACTGTACCTACAAAATATGGGTAATTCTCCCACCCACAATGCTGAACACCAAAAAAAAAAAAAAAAAAAAAAAAGACTGACAGGCAAAATGCATCTCTGATGTTCAAAGTCAAGATGGTGGTTATGTTTTGGGAGGGCAGGGGGGCTATAAGAGAGTATAAGGGGTATTTCTGGGGGTGCTGGAAATGGAAACAGTTTTTCTTTTGATCTGAGTGCCAATTACTTGGGTGTGTTCAGCTGGCGAAAATCAGTCTGTAAACCCAGGATTTATACACTTCTCTGTATGTATGTCATGTTTTAATAAACATAGTTTCTTTTTTTTTAGGGTTTCCTATTTATTTATTCATGAGAGACACAGAGAGAGAGGCAGAGACACAGGCAGAGGGAGAAGCAGGCTCCACGCAGGGAGCCCAAGGCGGACGCAATCCCTGTTCTCCAGGCTCACGCCCTAGGCCGAAGGCAGGTGCTAAACCACTGAGCCACCCAGGGATCCCCATAAACATAGTTTCTTAAAAGGGCAGGTGAAGGTCCAGAACTCAGTGAAGGAGCCTGAGTTAGATGAGTTGGAGATGATGGGGAGAAGTCTGGAAAGAGGTGTGCCCTGGAAACCACGGGAAGGAGGAACTGTTCCCCGCAGGACCCTGTGGCCCGAGGACAGTGGGGGGCATAAAGACCCTCTGATGACTGGCCTCTGTGAGAATGGCTTTAAGGAGGCAGGAGCCAGAGGCACAGAGCTGAAGAGTGAGGTGGGAGAGCGCAGCGGCCGTCACGTAGCTGGACGCTGTGGGCAGATGCTGGAAACAGCAGCCGGAGGGAACATCAGGGCAGCCAGGTTTCGTTTCCCCGCAGACAGGAGAGATTTGACCACATTAGTGTGGGAAGGAGCCAGTTGAAAGAAAGATGCTAAAGTTAGTGGGGGATGATTGATGGGGTCCCCGGGAATGGGCGGGGGTGGAATTAGCCTTGGGCAGGGGAAGGGGCACTCTGCATTCCATGGACACGGCAGGGAAGGAGGCCAGGGAGGTGCAGGTGCAGACTGACTCGGACCCTGACGCTGGGAGGAGGGAGCTCACCCCAGGCGCTCCAGTCTCCAGTGCAGCCCAGGGAGAAGAAGGATTAGGTGAGATAATGCGAAAATACTTTGTGAATTATAAATCGTAACAAACACGCAAATGTACAGGCTGGGTGTATAATGGGAGAGTCATTTATAGACAATGTGTAGAGATCTTACGAGCCAAATTAGTTGTGGGGGATCCCTCTCCCCCCAGAAACACCCCCCACACCTGCCATTATATTTATCTAATTAGTTGGCAAATTACAGGTAGAATCTTGTTATTCGGTTCGGCTTAACAGTTTAAACCAATAATCAGCACCAACAGAAATGTTTTCTGGAGATTCTTTCCCCAGTTACAGTTAATTCTGCTCTGGCAGAACGGGTCCGTTCAAAGGTCTGTGGTTTTCAAAGGAAGGCAGGGTCCTCGTTCCTGGATCTCATCCTCCACCTCTACCTCTGCTGCACCCCACAAGGCCCCCTGAGGCTTCCCCGTATGTCTGCCTTTCGAGGACACCCAGCCCAGCTCAGATCCCTGGAGTCGGTTCCACTCATTCCCTCCTTTAGACTGCATGAAGCGACTACTGGCACCCCCACCTCCAAAGGCAGGTGACTTTTGGGGAAAGTGTTCGTATGGAAATGAAAAATCTAGAAACGGGGCAGCCCGGGTGGCTCAGCAGTTTAGCGCCGCCTTCAGCCCGGGGCATGATGCTGGAGACCCGAGATCGAGATCGAGTCCCAGGTCGGGCTCCCTGCATGGAGCCTGCTTCTCCCTCTGCCTGTGTCTCTGCCTCTCTCACTCTCTCTCTCCGTGTGTGTCTCTCATGAATAAATAAATTAAAAAAAAAAGATCTAGAAACGTGTTTGTGTAAACTGTCTTGCCTGGTGCCTTTGGAAGGTCTTTGTGGACTTTGGGAGGTAGGAGAGGGGAGCAGTGCACATACTCCGGGGGGAGGAACCGTGCTCTAGCAGAAAACGAAGCCAAGCTGTGGCCAAAAGTGAGGAGGCAAATTGCTACTCCGAGCACATTTTATATGCTTGCTTCCAAAGCTGCTTAGAGTTTTGCTGACTTGGTATTCAGAAAACCCACCAGAGCCCAGAGATTTGACATTTTCTGGGTATTAAGTGCAAAATACTAACCAGATAACAGGGTTTGGGGGGGCTGCCGGGGAGTGTTTCGTGGCAGACCATTAGTCTGGGTCGTTATCACATGAGCTACAGCGGGGCTTCGGGCTGCGGGCGGTGCACAGCGTCTGGTCACACCTGAGGAGCCTCACTCCGGGGCCAGGCCTGCCAATCTCCGGGCAGTGTGAGCTCAGCTTCAAGCGCCAGGCATTCCAAGGGCTCTGGCTGGAGGCAAGCAACACAACCAAATGAAAAACTTAAAGCAGAGGAAGAAAAAAAAAAAAAAAAGAACAGAGGAAGAGAGCCATTTGGGGGCCAAAAAGAAATTTTGAAATCAGGGACCCGGGCTAATTCAGAGCAAGTCCTTTGTGGCGATCCATTCAATAAGATAAGTGATGGCCATAGGCTGGGACCTGTGTGGAAGGCGGAGGAGCTGGCGCCCGCCTGGGGCATCTGCTCAGGAGGTGGGCACCGGCAATCTCTGCAGACCTCGCAGCGCCAGGTGCGGAGCCTGCCCCCTGGGCAACCTCGCGGCACCCAGGCCAGTGATCTGGGGGGCTCACGTCCATTCACGCACTAAGTGGCAAGACCACACAATGACCCAAAGCCATGTAATCTTGCAGTCACCGCTTGACCCGAGCATGGTGGAAGCAGAAGGAAAGTGGAAATTCCTCAGGCCGTATTCTGGGAGGGAGAAGCAGCAGCGTGGGAAAATACTTCCCATGGATCTTGCCTTCTCAGCCCAACAAAGAAATCTTGTGGTTTGTTGTCGGATTCCTTTGGCTAAATTTGTCAAAAGGAAAAAAAAAAAACCTCTCTTGGGTGAGGGAACCTTGCTTCAGACAGGGCTGCATGGCTCCCCTCCTTAATGATTCATAGCCCCCCCTCCCCCCCCCAGCCCTCTGCTTCTTGCTCTCTCTACACCTGTGGGCAGGTAGGGAGGAACTGGGGAAGAGGTGTGTAAGCCTTTGTTCCTGCCCTGGACTCCTCTCTGGCTTGGCCCCAGGGGGAAATGCTGCCCCAGCGCTTTTGTGAGCCCAGGGAGCCAGGGCAGGGTTGGGGTCCAAGCGGTCCCCCTCGGCGACCATCCCCGAAGCCCCCATGAACGGTGTCACCGTGGCTTCCGCCCCCGTAGCTTAATTAAATTCTGATTCTCGTTACTCCTTAATGAAATTATTTAAAAATCACTATTCCTTGATATCACTTAATAAAGGGCTGAGGGTGAGTACTGTGATACGGTGCAAAGTCCTGGTCTTTGCGACCAGAGAGAACTGGGCTCAGATCTCAGATCTGCCCCTTGGCTGTGGGCTGCTGCTGAATCCCTAAAACTCCTTCTGTTCTAAAAATCCGGATGTTGCTATTAAAATGATGAGAAAAAAATGTCTGCATTAAGCCAGGAGCTCCTCGAGAAAAATGCATGAAGGTTTTTTCTTAATAAATGATGTTTCTTTATTTTTCTCTCAGTCACTGTTTAAATAGATTATATTTAGAGAAAGATGGGACATGGTCCACTGAAGTTCTTTAACACAGAAAACCGTGTTGTTTTTTTTAAGAGGCCATATCAGGTCAAAATTGGTTTCTCAACAAGGCCTGGAGAAGCCACCTTAAGTGAAAGTCCTGTCATCAATGACAAAGCAAACCTTGCAGTAAAATAGTTGTCACCGGCTTTCAACCTCCAGCAGTGAAATTGCAGCGAGAGAATGGCCAACACTCAGGGAGGAAACTGAGGAATTAATCCCATCAGGGCTGTTGTAAACCTTTTTCCAGAGCACTTAGGCTTTCACTCTGAAAGATGTTGGATGGGACTTTTAAGATATCAAAGGTATGTTTTTTTAACTAGACTCATGCTCTGTGTAGAAGGTGCATCTGGGTTTGGATCCTCTCAGTAATTCAGGGCAAAATGTGTGTTTCTTGGAGAAGGAATACAGCAGCCCTTGGGCCCACATTCCCTTCCGTACGGAGTGCATTCAACCGGAACAGGGGAGGTGGGCGTCTGGTGACTCTGGGGAGAATGTTCACAGGCCTCATTACTGGTGCAACGACTGCACGTAGAGGGGTCGGTAGAGATCAAGTAGAGAGAACCGGACAAACTCCTCCAAGAGAGGTCTCTTTCCAAATGCAGCAAACATTTGTCAGTGCTTCCTAAGGGCACTTGCTTTCTACTTTTACGAGGTTTGCCAAATCCCTGTGACACCTGTACTTGATGATACCTAGTTGACTTTAAATTGACTCACTTTCCATGCTTCGCTGAACCCTCAGTAATAATCAGGGAAACCACTGGTTTTGTATGTTTTTCTAGAGTACATTAGAGCATAGAACTATTAAAATGCATTTTCACATACCTCTGAAAATAATCTGGTGTCCCACCAGTAGGTACACCGTGCTTTGAAAGACACTTCTTTAGATGAGCAAGTACATTGTGAGAGGAGTGACTCTTAGAGGCAGGGGGTTAATGGGTATTTTTCTTTTTCTGTATTACTTACCAAACCTCTTCCCAAGTTCTTTCTGGTTGAAGAGTTTCTTAATAAAGCCCCCCCTCCCTTTTCTTTAGTACCTGTAAACACTTTCATGTTATATCTCACTTGAGCCTCACAACACCCGGTGAGGTGGGCTGGATAAACATTAGGAATTCTGCTTGTGGAAGAAATCAAGGCTCAGAGTTTAAATTCTTTACTCACAGACACATAGCTAGTCAGTACTAGGGCAGGAGTAAGAGGAAGAGCCAAGCTGACTCTTTATCAGTCAGTTATATTCACTTAGGCGAATGATGGTGGGTGGGGGCCAGGTGTGAGGGTGTGTGTGTGTGTGTGTACTCTCATCATCATGCACTAATTGCAAAGACAGGAACTTAAGGTTAGCTTGTCACAGAGACAGGACTTCTGTTCTAATTCAGTGGCTTCCATTCTCTTAAAGATTTTGGTGGTTAAAGACACATGCTTCTGAGTCACATGCACTTAGGTTTGAAACTCTTTTCCACTGCCTGATAGTGTATGACCCTGGGAAAGTTTGTAAAAGTTTAATTTTGATGAGTTTCATCATCTGTAAAGAGGGAATAATACTACTCGATGCATGGGGTTGTCACTGATAGTTGCTGGTGAGAACCCCTACCTCACAGAGTTGTGATTTAATGAGATAATCTGAAAAAAAGACCTTATCACTGTGTTGGATGTAAAGGGAGCATTAAGTGGTGGCCATTATTACTTTAATCAGAAATGTCTACTGTTGACGCTCTTGCTACCTAACTTTTTGAAATCAGTGATGGACATGATTGATTTTATGGAGGCCCATCTACATGCATAGGGAAAAATACCTGTGATAATGGGGATGAACATTCAAACATTTACCATTTCCCCTCAAAGCCATCATAGTCACTCTCACATCCTTGCCCCATTTCTGTGGCCCAGTGGCCACTGCCATCCTTCCAAATACTTTCATGGCCACAAAGATACTTTATATTTTTACAGGGCTTAAAAATGTGCACTGACTCAGGTACACTAACTCACTTACCCTTCATAGCTGCCCTGTGATGCAGACACGATTCTCATTTCACGGATGAGAGAACACTCTCAGAGAGGTTGCATGACCTGCCAAGGTCATATAGCGTGTAAATAGAAAAGTTGGGACGGAAACACAGGCCTTCTCATTCTTTCCAACCACATGAGCCTCTGATAAAGCAGGAAATAAATACAGGATTGAATCTTCCTTTGACTTACATCTCCTTTTCCTGCTACACAATGTCATAGGCTTCTGCAAAAAGTTACCCAGTGCACTAGGGAGCGGAAAGCATCCCCTCTTCGACTGACACCAATGCAGGAAACTGTCCTTAACTCTCCCACCTGGACTGCCTTTGGCCCGTTGCAGTTTTATGCCTTTTATTTAAACAGGCAATTCAGGCCGCTGGAAGTGAGCATTTTTCTGAAAAGGAAAACTGAGTCATTTGTTTTTCGCTGATTTCCATTCTGACCTCCTTCTGCGTTGAGAGATGGCAAATAGCTCCCAGACCTTTTGGTGACTCATCTGCGCATTGGCAGCTTGTCCAAGGTTCCAATTCAGTTTCAGGATACTAATTTCCTATTTCCTCCCCATTTCAGAAAGCGTCACGATAGACTCTACCACTGTGAGCATCCAAAAGGAGGAAAAGATGGGTTGGTTTTACAAACTGCTGTCCCTTTCGACTGTGAAGATGAGGTCTCTGACTGAGATTCTGTGGGTGAATGTATCACCGCCATCTTTTTCAAAGGTCAAGTGGCCCCCTTCAAAGGGCTCTGGGTCCCAGACTTCATGGCACCTCCAAGAAAAGGTAAGGGAAACCAAGATGGAAGAGTGAGGGAGAGAAGTAAACGGCAGGAAAAGAGCAGATAGGGGAAGGGACTTAACGTCAAGGCCTTGACACAGTACCTCAGCCCAGAGGAGGGAGGATCTCAGTGATACAGAAGCCAACGCAAAGGTCCATCTCTCTCCTCTTCTCCCGCAAAGACCTCACAGCCTGAACCACCGTTCATTGAGCAGTTTTGCAACATGGTTTACCAACTTGCTGCCACTACAGAGAACTGGTATGTGGTCAAATGATTTTGAAAAAAAAAAAAATTTGCAGTATTCTGTCTTGATTAGATTATGAGTTCTATTTGAAGTTGTTTTTATGGAGTCTATATTTTATTTTCATTCAGATTAAAGGGTAGAGCTCATGAAAACACTCCCAAGAGCTTTGGTAAGACAGTTTAATTCATTGGGTTTGAAAACATTGGCTCTGAGACTGAATTTCAACCAGGAATAAATGTCTCCAATGGGTACATGAGGTTTTTTTGGTGTATAAATACACTGTTTTTTTGTTTTGTTTTTTTGTTTGTTTGTTTGTTTTTTGGTGTATAAATACACTGGTTTTTTGGTGTATAGATACACTTGTTAGAAAACAGGTTAGAAAAACAGTTTAATACATGCCTAGCATGGGAAATCTCCCATGCTAGCCTAGGTTAAGCCCTTCCAGAAGTTTCCTTCAGATACTGGAAGTGAAAAAAAAAAAACAAAAAACACAAAAACAAAGCACAACCCCCAGCATGATCTTCCTGTAGGTGTCACATCCCCTGCATCGGAATCAATGTGGAGTGGCTGTGAAGCATGCAGATTCCCAGGCTTTGTGGCTGAGCCACCGGATGAAAATTTCACAGAAAGGTCTAGAAGTCTGTGGGTTTAACAAGCTTCCAAGGTAATTCTGATGCACTTAGCATTTGTGAAGCACTAGGGAGATCAGAAAGATAGCCCATTCTTCCACTGGGACACCAGGGTTGGCCCTTGGGCCCTGTCGTCTAAATCCAGGTAATTCTCATAGCTCTAGGATTGCTACAAACGAATTGCCCTTGTAGGAGCCACCAAGGGTGGGACTGATTTATACCAAGAAAATATAACACCGACTTTCATTACATCACCAGTAAATCTTTGGGGACTTTTTAAAAAGATAATTTATTTGAGAGAGAGAAGGAGAGTGAAAGAGAGAGAGAGAGAGAGAGAGAGAGAGAGAGAGAGAGAATGACCATATGAGTTGGGGGGAGGGGCAGAGGGAGAGACACTCTGAAGCCAACTGAGCACAGAGCCAGACAGGCCTCTCATCTCATGACCCTGAGATCACAACCTGAGCCAAAATCAAGAGTCAGACACTTAAGCAATGGTGCCATCCAGGTGCCCCAATCCCTGGGAAGTTTAATTTACTGAATCATATAACTCAAATCTGGAATCTTATATGTGAACTTCTTATTGGAATGGATGGTTATTTATCCATTTTAAGTCAAGGAAAAGAATTCCATAAATATAAAGATTGTTTTATGGCAACAGAGGCCTATTCTTTCTGTAATCTTAGATTGTTGGCAGCCAGAATCTTTTAGTTAAAAAAAAATTTTTTTTTTAAGATTTTATTTATTTATTTGACAGAGAGAGAGAACACAAGCAGGGGGAGCAGCAGAGGGAGAGGGAGAAACAGACTCCCCACTGAGTGGGGAGCACAAGGTGGGCTCAATCCCAGGATCCTGGGATCATGACCTGAGATGAAGGCAGTCGCTTAACCGACTGAACTACACCCCCTAAAATTTTTTTAAGATTTTTTAAAGTAATCTTTACACCCAACGCAGGACTCAAACTCACAACCCTGAGATCAAGAGTCACATGCTCCATAGACAGACCCAGCCAGGCACTCCACAAAAATTTTTTAATTACAAAAGAGGTTGTGCCTCTCCGGGTTAAATCAATAATCTGGTGGGCTCAGGTGACACAGGTGAAGCAAGTGCAGCTGTGGCTTTGTCAGCATTCTATTTCCTTTGAAGTGCTGGACTTGAGCAGGGACTGCCAATGACCCCTCAAGTGAGGCTCCATCTCAAACCGGTTTGCCAATTACAGAACCAGTTTTCGAGAGCTGCCTATGTGCCAGGCCTGTATGCTGGCTACTTAGGGTAGAATTAGATATATTAAAAAGAGGGCCTCTCAACGGTGCATCAGAATTACTGGTAAAGACAACCTACAGAATGGGAGAAGATATTTGCAAATGACATATCAGATAAAGGGCTAGTTTCCAAGATCTATAAAGAACTTATTAAACTCAACACCAAAGAAACAAACAATCCAATCATGAAATGGGCAAAAGACATGGAAGAAATCTCACAGAGGAAGACATAGACATGGCCAACATGCACATGAGAAAATGCTCTGCATCACTGGGCCATCAGGGAAATACAAATCAAAACCACAATGAGATACCACCTCACACCAGTGAGAATGGGGAAAATTAACAAGGCAGGAAACCACAAGTGTTGGAGAGGATGCGGAGAAAAGGGAACCCTCTTACACTGTTGGTGGGAATGTGAACTGGTGCAGCCACTCTGGAAGACTGTGTGGAGGTTCCTCAAAGAGTTAAAAATAGACCTGCCCTACGACCCAGCAATTGCACTGCTGGGGATTTACCCCAAAGATACAGATGCAATGAAACGCCGGGACACCTGCACCCCGATGTTTCTAGCAGCAATGTCCACAATAGCCAAACTGTGGAAGGAGCCTCGGTGCCCATCGAAAGATGAGTGGATAAAGAAGATGTGGTTTATGTATACAATGGAATATTACTCAGCCATTAGAAACGACAAATACCCACCATTTGCTTCAATGTGGATGGAACTGGAGGGTATTACGCTGAGTGAAGTAAGTCAATCGGAGAAGGACAAACATATGTTCTCATTCATTTGGGGAATATAAATAATAGTGAAAGGGAATAGAAGGGAAGGGAGAAGAAATGTGTGGGAAATATCAGAAAGGGAGACAGAACGTAGAGACTGCTAACTCTGGGAAACGAACTAGGGGTGGTGGAAGGGGAGGAGGGTGGGGGGTGGGGGTGAATGGGTGACGGGCACTGGGGGTTATTCTGTATGTTGGTAAATTGAACACCAATAAAAAATAAATTAAAAACAAACAAACAACAACAACAACAACAACAACAACAACAACAAAAAAGAATTACTGGTAAAGCCTTTTCAGAATATTGCAGAATGGGCCCACCCCACATCTATTGAATCGGAACCTTCAGGGCAACATCCACGTTTGAATGCACAGAGCGCCCCGGGTGCATTTAATGCAGAGCCAGGGCTCAAGACAATGGTGCTAAAAATTCTACCTTTGGAGAATTTTTAATCTACAATAGATGATACTGATATAAATATATCTGGCAGGGGACATGTATTAAGAACATGTTATAGACAAAACATAATAGTGGACAGATACCATCAAATCCAACAGAGAAACAAATGCGTAGATGGAAGGATAAATGCAAAATTGGCAGAGTTAGGGAAAGTACAGACATATTTCTGGGCAGATTCTATTGCATCTGGTTGATGGGAAGAGCAACAGACCCTGCTGTTGGTTTTTTTGGAACTTCAAATTAAAAGCTTATAATAAAACACTGGTTCTAGTTTAAAAGGCAATGCTTTAACTTGTTCAAAGTTCTTATCTATTGGAAATTATATAAAAATCACACAGGGATGCCTGGTGGCTCAATGGATCTGACTTCGGCTTAGGTCATGATCTTGGGGTCCTAGGATCAAATCCCACATCAGGCTCCCCACAGGGAGCCTGCTTCTGCCTCTCCCTATGTCTCTGCCTCACTCTCTGTCTCTCATGAATAAATAAATAAAATATTTAAAATAAAAAAAATCACACAAAGGAAGTTTCTAGAGTATGTACAATTTGTATTAAGGGACACCTGGGTGGCTCAGTGGTTGAGATCTGCCTTTGGTTCAGGTCGTGATCCCGGGGTCTTGGGATCGAGTTCCACATCAGGTTCCCCACAGGGAGCCTGCTTCTCCCTCTGCCCGTGTCTCTGCCTCTCTCTGTGTGTCTCTTGTGAATAAATAAAATTTTAAAACATAATTTTTGTGGCCTTTAATTTTTATTGTAAGGTAGAGCTACAAATAACTGAGTTCTACACAAGAATAAGTATGTTGTCCAGGAAAAAACAAAAGACTAAAACAAATATGCTGTGAACATGGATAAACACATATTACATCCATGTTTAAATGAAATCCAGGCAGTCGTATAGCAAGTGAAGAGAAATCAAAGCCTTGCAGCCTGGCTAGCGAGAGGTTCTCTGAAGGGCATCATGCGGAATGCATTTCTCTTGGCAGTTGCTCTAGTGGACTCAATTCAATTCTAAGCAGATTTCTTTAATCCTTAGCTCTAACTGGGTCAGCGTCATCTGATTTTAAGTATTATTACAGGAGACATATGCACAATAATTACTGAAATAGCTACACAACTTTGCCTGGAAAGTTTCTTCGAAAATGCTCAAAAGACCCAATTCACATAAGTGGACAAGTCTCCGGTGGGACCACCACTATTCCAAGGTTAGGAACAGAGGTGGCTGTCAGATGATAAACATGCCAAAAGTTCCATTCAGGTTGTTTTGTTTTGTTTTTTTATTCAGCTGCTTAGGAAAAATGTTTAATTAGCTTACCTTATTCTCTGTATTGGTTCAGGAAGATTCTGTTGGGTGAGTTGAGGACCTGGATTTGAAGAGAATTTTCAGAGTTGGGAGGATAAACCTTTTGTTTTCAAATCAGCAAATCTAAACAAAACAATCCACTGTGTGGCTACCCCTTACCAGAGACAATTATCAGTAGGTGGGTCAGTGACACTATTTCAAGACAGTTAGGTGCTACTCGTTAACTTAGGGTCCTTTCCCTATACTTGATCGTCTTACTGGATTCACTTATTCTTTGTACTTTGTTGGTGATTCTCTTTGAAGTTTTAGATTTACAGTCATCTTTCATCTACAAATAGTGATCGTTTTATCTCATCCTTGCTGTATTTTTTACCTCTTTCTCTTGCTTAATTGTATTAGCCAATATTTCTAGTACAATGTTCCATGGTAAATAGTAATAGTGACAGGTATTCTCATTATGTTTATATCGGGATACCTTTGGCGGTGTTTGTCCATTAAGTACGATGCAGACATTTAGGTTGCCACCCCACTCTATCCCCAAATACAATTATGTGAATGGATTTTATATTACAGGCCCATCTAAACCTTCCTGAAATAAACTCCAGTGTTCACAAACCTAAGAGGCAGTCTACCGGCCGGGTGTAAGGAAGCCATAGTACCATTTTTCAAGTGGATGAGCTAAGGAAGAGAGGGTCTTATTCTGTCTGCCTTTGAGGTCTCTAGATTGAAAATTCATTACAGGAAACACTCTTTATCCATCTTGGTATCTCTAAATTTTCTTTTTCTTTTCTTTTCTTTTTTTTTAAAATTTTCATTATCCAAATGTGCACTATAAGGAATCTCTTTAAAGCCCCTCCCACTTGTAATAGAGTCTTCAAGTCCTGAAGTCAGCTTACCTCAAACTCCCCAACCATGCAGGTACTGGCTTTCACGCCCCTGTGTGGTCCACTAGCCACGAGGACTGCTGGTAGTCAGCGGCCTTTATGCTCAGCCCTAGGGCCTCTTCCATCACACAGATCTCCCTGCCCACTTGTAAGAAGTTGCCTTCCAGCTAGTGAGCCGCACAATGGAAAAAGCAGCATCTCTTCTTGTTCATTGGCCTTCAGAAGCTGGCAAGTGTCAACAGGCTGAAGATCACAAATAGGAGGGGATGCTAGGGACCCCAAAGTCAGGACTTCCCTAGTTGTCTCAGATTATAGAGTTGGGAATGGACAGGGAGACCAGGCAAGAAGGAAGGAATGACGGCAAGGAATGATTCTCCCATTTACTTTTGCCAGTGAGAGGAAGCAAAGTTGTCAATTTACTGGGTAATTCCATTATATTCTCTGGCGTGGTTGTATTAACAGGTTAAAAGACTTGAAGGTATATGAAAGAACAAAAATACTCACACCTATTATTTAATAGTGAGATTAAGAGCCCCAGCTTTGTAATCTGACAATTCTATGTGTGAGTCCTGACATGTCAATTATTGGTTGTGTGATCTTGGGCAAGTGTCTTAACTAAGCCTTAGTTTCCTCTTTTGTAAAACAGGGCTAGCACACCAACCCATTTCTTATGCATATATGGATAAAATGAGAGAATGTATAGAGCACATAATGGAGGCTCAGTACACATTAGCTACTGTGATTTTTCTATTTAGATTTAAGTAATATGACATATTTTTCACACAGTGAGGACTAAAATAAAAACTCCAGAGCAGAGGGTGGGCTATTCATCTCCCTTTAGTTCTTAATGCCATTTAGAACTGTAATATGAAATTCATTTCATCTCACAGCCAAAGGAAGGGTGATTTGAAATGATGAAAACCAACTATATGGCTCATGGACTTGAAAAAACCTAAGAGACCATGATTTCAGAGGAGCTGCAACTCCTTGGAATAGGTTGCAAAAGTTATATATCTATATATAATTAATATACATGTGTATGGCTATAACAAGGTCATAAAAATATTTACTACAGATAAATATGATATGAAAGGACGAATGTGGACATTTAGGCTGTCTTGGTTATCTTATAGACACATTAGTCAAAAGCCAGAAGAGACAATACCTGAAGGTAAAAACGACACTTTCAGGAATAGCAACTGAAATACTCAACTCACGGTCTGACTCATTCATCACATTCAGGGGTCAGCAAACTGTTTTCTGTAAAGGGACAGATAGGAAATATTTTAGGCAATGGGGTCTCTGTCCTAACTACTCAACTCTGACATTGCAGCCACAGACACTATGTAACTGAATGGCATGACTGTGTTCTAATAAAGTTATATTTACAAAAGCAGGTGGCAGACCAGATGTGGTCTGTGGGCCATAGCTTGCTGCCCTGCGTAAACCATATATCATATCTAACTAACATGACTTTCTCAACTATTCAGAAGCAAGCTTAAATTAATCCGATCTCTGTACTAGTTAACAATTTGTGTGCTGTTCACATATGAAGATAGATAATTATATATACTATATACAATTGATATAAAAAGTTCTAAATGTTTTATATAATTGTGAACAAGCTTAACACTGTATTGTATTTGTTTTTATGCCCATATTTCAGTTGTTGACAGCTTTTGTCCCTTGACAATAAAAAAAAATACAGTTAATCTGGTCTTTGAATTGTGAGGTTCAAAGAAGTCACACTATTCAGAATAAGATTTGATGGCTTGAAAATATTAGGAGTTCATTCCTCTCCCAATATTTTTGCTTTGTCATATGTGGAGTTTGGTTTTTTTAATCTGTAATCCAGTTCTGAACTTTTTTCAGCATTATGTAAAATATTTAAGTTGTGAGCAATGAATTTGATTGGAAATTTAAAATTTACATATGTCAAAGACCAAGTGCCAAAAGACAAACTACTAACATATTTAAAATCCAACTAATGATAATAACTAAACCACATGATTCAGAAACAGACTTAGGTCCATCTTCTTTATTCAATCTAGATGACTGACATTGGTAAGTATTATAATTCTGGTATAAAAATATATAAATACAGTTGCTAGCTATTACAGAAAATATTTGAAAGTGAAGCTGTCAACTGTCATTTGGAGGATAGAAGCTTATGTTCAACAGGGAACAATTGTTAAAAAAAAATCCTGTCATCTCTTTTTACAAGTACATAATTTATATTGGGGATTTGTTTCTAAACCACTGTAGTCAGAAACATTATTTATATAAATATGCACTTAGTTATACTCTAGAATGTAAAACTGCTTCTTGCTGATTATACTTATCAATTTGACAGCTGTACTGTATTGAAAATGGATTAAAAGAGAGCAGATTAAAATAGATTAAAAGATTGCTCAGTGGTGAGTCTGCTTCTTCCTCTCCTCCTCACTCATGCTCTCTCTCACTCTCTATGTAGCTGTCTTTCTATCAAATAAATAAAATCTTTAAAAAAGAGAGAGAGAATTTTATGGCAGCAAAATAATCAATGGAATTAAAAAGATTTTAAATCAGCATGTTGTATTTATAAGTTTCAAAACAAAAAATGTAATGATGTCACTCAAGAGGCATATAGAATGTCATTGCATGTTTTGACTGCAATGTTCTCAGTGCTCTGAAAGCAATTCAAGAATTTGAAGTTGAGCAAGATTAGATGTTTACTGATTTTTTTTTTTTTACAGAACATCTTGGTCCAAGGCCAGAAAACTGTTGTTTTCTTTTCTTTTTTTTTAAGATTTTATTTATTTATTCATGAGAGAGAGAGAGAGAGAGGCAGAGACACAGGCAGAGGGAGAAGGAGGCTCCATGCAGGGAGCCCGATGTGGGACTCGATCCCGGGTCTTTGGGACCACTCCCTGGGACAAAGGCAGGCACTAAACCACTGAGCCACCCAGGGATCCTCACCACCCAGGGATCCCCTGTTTTCTGAAAAAAAGGAATGAATGTCAATTAATTTTTTACAAACCCAACTTGAAGGGCATTTAATTAATAGCCACATTTGACAGAGTTCAGAGGTGTATAACCTCATAAATCAACTGAGAGCTCACTAAAGCTTGTTGTGAGGTAGAGGCAAAGTACTATAGAATAGTTCCTGACCTAATAAATTCTCAATTTATTTTAGCTATTCATTATAGTCAACATTTATTGTAGTGTACACTATATTATGCGAGAGCGGAACCATGACAGCCTTAAAAGTCAGACAGGCCTGAGTTCACATTGTGATAAAATGAAATTACTTACGCTCCCTCAGATGGTTTCACTGTGGGCAAAATGGTGATATTCCAGATTCTTTAGAAGAACACTTGCAAAACTGGTCTTAATTTACATTTCTGGTTTCTGCCATTTTTTTTTCATTAAAAAGGCCTTGCGAGAAGTACTCTATCTACAGGCAGAAGTACAGGACTAATTAGATTTGAGAAGAAGTTGATCAGGAGTTTTTCAGACATTTTTCATCTTGAGGGAGGAATGATGTTTTGAATTCCTGATCTGCAAGCACGTATATAATGTCATAAAGAAAAGAAAAAGTATATAATGTCATAAGGAAAAGAAAAAAAAGAAAAAAGAAAAAAGAAAAGAAAAGAAAAGAGAAGAAAATAAAAAAGTTTCCCCTAAATATTAAAATCAAAATTGGGTAGCCCTGGACAAAGAAAAAACCCCGAGTTGACAGATGGAGTCACTCTCAGAACAATGGAGAAACTATATAATTTTTTTTTATAATTTTTAAAAACAAGTTATTCTCAGTCTAAGGAATTAGTGAATACTCTTTTGTGCTTTAGTTATAAACTGTTACCTATGCAACAGAAATACCTATCCCTAAAACTGTATTAAAAGATTAAAAGTACACTTTGAATGAAATGGTAAAGTTATAATATGAGTGAATATAAAATAATATAAACAACTACAAAACACACTAATTTTTGTTTTGGTTCTTTTTAAAAAAACACATTTAGTTTTTTTTTAAAAAAACCTATTTCTGTGAAATTACTTTTATGAAAATTTCAGCAAGTATTTCCATAAGATAAATTCACAGGAGTGAAATTGTTGAGTCAAAGAGCTGTCATGATTTCAATAGGCAGATATTGATAAATGAACCTCAGAAAAGCTACACCAATTTACACACCAACCAAATGCAGGTATGCCCTCAGTCCCAAGGCTCTTGCCAACTCAGTCCACCTGCTATTTTCAGTTACGTTCAACCCACAGTGAGAACATATCCTATTAAATGCCTTAGATGCCTTCTTATCTGATCAACCAATAAACGTGCTGTAACGTTCATCCTGTCCAATCCAGGATGAATGGTTCTGTTTTCAGTAAAGAACACCATTCTCCCCACGGATTGTCGACTCCCGGGCTTCCTTTCTTCTCTTTCCTCTCAAACTAGAATCCTGAGCTCCTTCAAATCTTGTCCCTTTGTGCAGTGTCTCCCCTAAAAAAATCTCGTTCCTGGAAAATGCTAGCCCTCTGCTCAGGCTCCCCTCTCCTGCTGGAAAACATCCAACACGCCTGTGCCTGGCCCCGTCCTGGCTTGGAACTTGAGCTGCCCTGAGCACAGCATGCAGTCCTCCCTGTTGCCGGGTCCCTGTCCCACAGCTTTGGGCAGAGGTCTGCAGACAGGAGGCCATCAGCACCACCTGTCAGTCTTCATTTTCTCTGACCTTCTTCCTCACCTGACCCCATGGGCCTCTCTCCCCTGGGCTTCCAGGGCGATGCCCTCTGGGTTAGCTTTCCCGGGTCCTTCCCCGCACGTGTGGACCACTCTATGGAACTGACTGGTTGTGGTCGGGCGACAGCCCCCAACCAAAGCACATCCCTAAGGTTCCAAGGGTCACACTCCTAGTGGAATGGGTAAGAGTGCAGAGTCGGAAGCCTGATCGCTGGGTGTAGCTCAGTTCTACCACTTTTGCGCTGGGTGAGGCAATGTCACTGTGCATCTGTCAAAAAACATCCCAGCTGTTTCTGGATGATGTGTGGCCTAAATGGTCTAACCATGGAAAGTGCTCACAATTATCTGGTGTATAACAGGCTCTCAAAAAATGACATTTCTCTTTCCATCGTGTGAAACTACATCAATAAAACATCCGACTGGAAACCAGGAAGAGGATTCTCACTAGGCATCAAATCTGCTGACCCTTGATCTTGGATTTGTCGGTCACAAAGGATAAATAAATATCTGTTTTCTAAGAAAAAAAAATTACTATACATGATTGGAAGGCACAAATAATAGGACAGTGAAATAAGCACAGATATAGGAAGCAGTGGGGTTCAAATGTTGACTGAACAATTTACTAGGGGCATGATATGGGGCATATTATGATTCGGATCTTGGCCTGCTGGATTGTGTGCTTAATGAAGCTAATTCCATCTTTTTCATATCACAGAGTTGTTATATGAACTAAAATAAACAGAATTAAGTGCCTAATGCAATGCCCAGGATAAAGCAAGTAGAAATTTGCTGTTTTTTTGTCATCCTTTCTAGCCTCTGTGATTATTGATACTATCAGTAGATAATAAGCAGATCAAACTTAACATATAGGGTTCTACTTTCAAATATATATTAGAATTTAGCTCTACTACTGTACTACTGTATAAAACTGCGGTTGACAGTGGAGACATTTCCATCCTATCTATGAATTTCTGCAACTAAAAAAAAATTATCATACAGAGAAGAAGAGTGAATAACATGGTACATTTTAAAGAAATAGAAAAATATATATGTGTGGGCATAATGAGCTAGATAGACCACGGCCAAAAACATTTAGGGGAGAAAAAAACCCTATAAATTTCAGAAGTCTAGTTTGACCCATTTTGAGCAGTTAGACCAATGTACTTAACTATGGAACCAGAAGGTCTTAAGAATTTTCACTTTACACAACACATATGTGAGTTGGCGTTGATTCATGGCACAATTTCCAGTCTGTTATTTTCGTGCTGTGCCAGTACATATTAGATAAATTAGTATTACTGGCCATTCTAATACTTGTAACAATTGATTAATAGACTGTCAACCCATATTTGTCCACACCATTGGGCTGTAGTTAAGTAATTATGATGCCTTTTGTATACATTTAACAAACTGGCTATTGTTCAAATTATCTGCTTTTTGGAAAAATACAAGTCATACTATTTTAGTTTCAAGATAAACATTTGCTTCTATTCTCAAACTTTGTATACAGGAAAATTCCTCTATCATTCCTGGGGGGCAGGGAAATGGTATTTAATTAGATTTCGCTTTTCCAAATGTAAAAATAGAACTCCCTGAGGGCCAGCCGGCTTCTGATGGTATTAGGTTGTAAGCTCCACAAGGACAGGAAGTATTTTTTAACTTCTGTTTTGTCTGTATTATCTGGCATAGAGGATGGCACATGGTAAATTGTTGAATTGAGTTACAAAGAAGTGTATACAATGGAACCTAAAGCTGTCTAAAATAGACAAAAACCACCTTCCCTCCAGAAGTGTGGACATTTCTACCTGGGTGTGGTTCAAGAACTCAAGCATGGGAGGATGGTGTACATTTCTTGCTTTGTCATTCCAATTCTGCTCTTGATCTAAGAAATATTCCTGGAGTGGTACTTGCGGCCTCTGATCTCCCCCTTTGTTAGTCGTATGTGGCCTAGAAAAGCTCTTCGAAAATCCCATGATAAAAACAAAGGTAAAGTAGACTATGGGGGTGCAGATATAAATGGATGACCGACAAAAGGACCAACAGAAAATCTCTGGTAAGAGACTCAAGCGAGGGGCACCTGGGTGGCTCAGTGGTTGAGCGTCTGCCTTTGGCTCAGGGCATGATTCCAGGGTCCTGGGATCAAGTCCTGCATCAGGGTCCCCACAGGGAGCCTGATTCTCCCTCTGCCTGTGTCTCTGCCTCTCTCTGTGTCTCTCATAAATAAATAAAATCTTAAAAAAAAAAAAAAACTCAAGTGATTGTTCAAAAGGGTCTCACTGTTCTAAAAATGGACCTGATAACATGAAGCACCTTGGTTGTAATGGTCTCTGACCTTTTTTCTGAGACCAGAGTTTAGGGTAGATAGCTATGTACCTGGTACTAATCAGGAAGTACATGATATTTATATCTAAAATGTGTTTAGTTATATTTAATGATCTCATTCCTGAGTTCCTTTTTCGTTAAAGTAGCTTTCATTTCTATTATTGCAGTTATGAATTTAAAAAAAAGGTTTATGCCGGTAGACGCTGCTATTAAATCAGTACCCCCAAATCCTTGGGCCTCTAGCTTTTGTTCAGACTCTGAATTTGGGCAGAGTACAATGTTACTGTGAAGCAGTGCAGTGAAACTGCAGTGAAAGGAAAGTGGGTTTTGGGGAGATGATAAGCCTTGAGACATAAAGATTTAATTACTGTCCAATACAATGTAGAAGCTTACTTATGAGAGTAGTAATTACTGTTTATTGCTCTGAGGAAAATAAAAAGACAAGGGCAAGAGGAAACTCCTTTGAAAAGTGGAATACCTTTTACAGAGATACCTGATGTACATTATAAAATTCTAAAAATAAAGTAAAATATACAAAAATCTATGAAGACAGCAACAGCAACATCACATTCACGTTACCAGGAAGATGGGAGAACGGGAACCGGGAATAAAGATCGCTGGCAGGGAGCTGAGCGCACAGGACACAAGCTCTGTCAGCAAAGGACGCTGGGTGGGCATCAGAGAGGCCAGACTAGGGAATGAGGTTTATTGGTTCCCTGCTGGTAGTACAAGCAGGGCCAAACCTATCTAGGTGGAAGATTCCACTTACCTCAAGGCCTTAATGAGCTGAGGCTGAGACTTAGAAAAGGTTTTCACAGATGATTTATTTTTTAAAAAACATTTTACTTATTCATTCATGAGAGACACACAGAGAGAGGCAGAGACACAGACAGAGGGAAAAGCACACTCCCTGTGGGAAACCTGATGTGGGACCCCGGGATCATGACCTGAGCCAAAGGCAGATGATCAACCACTGAGCTCCCAGGCATCCCTTTACAGATGATTTAAAATGACATCTTCTGGGATCCCTGGGTGGCTGAGCGGTTTAGCGCCTGCCTTTGGCCCAGGGCGTGATCCTGGAGACCCCGGATTGAGTCTGACACCGGGCTCCCCGCATGGAGCCTGCTTCTCCCTCTGCCAGGGTCTCTGCCTCTCTCTGTGTGTGCGTCTCTCATGACATAAATAAAATCTCTAAAAAAAGTAATAAAATGACATCTTTCCTCAGAAAAGATTCCTCTTCAAAATATGCTGAAGAGGCAGGTGGTCATCTAGTTTTTGCTTTGGACGTGTTCTCAGTGACTGAGAAATCATGGGGTCCCATGTTCCATTTAGAACTATTCTGACTGTAAAATGGCTTCCTTGTATTTCTGAGCAGCAACCTGGCTGCCTAGGAATCCCAGCCTTTGGTCACACTTCTCCCTGAAGGAGCAGATGAGCACGGTCACTTTGATCCCTCCCCAGTCCAGTATGTGAGGATGGCTGTCAGGTCTCCAAGTTTCCTCGTTCCCAGGCCAGGCCTCCCCAGATCTTCTAGTGCATCCCAAGTGTTCCACCCCCACTGCCAACAGGTGTTATGTCTGAAATGTTTTAAAACTATACATTTAATTATTACATACCATACTTCTGGTATTATCTGGGCAGTGATGACTTCGATGGCTAACATTGGGGAAACCCTGAACAGCTCTGTGCACATTATTTAGCCTTTTCAGATAATAGCTTAACCCTAAAAAAGATTATAGGCTTTAAAAAATTCCCTTTGAAATTAAATTTAGCTTAAACAAAGGGAAGTAGTGAGGAAAGAAAGGACTTATTCAACGAGTAACCAAAAGAATTAGCAACTAACACAACCCACACAACTCCTCAGGCTAGATTTTTGTCTCTATCACATGAAGTCTTTGCAGAATCCTAAATAATTTAGGGTTTTACTCTAGAATGGGTCCGAATTTCTGGTGATAGCTAGAGCCATTTTGTTTTTTACGAAGCTAATTATAAATATTCAGTTAAATATTTAGGCCCACGATTCCAGAGATAAAATCCAGAAGAATTTCCCAACCTTGTCCCCACTCACCCCCACTCAGCTTCAGTCTCAGCCCACGTTGATAATCTATCAATTGTGATAGTTAATTTAAAAAAAGACCTCAAACAGCACTAGGTTTACAATAGAACTCAAAGCAGTTGCTGACAATCAGCCTATAAACCCAGTGCTGCATATTAAGATTTTTCTAAGTTTAAATTCAAGGGATGGATGGATTGATTCATGAGAAAAAGAGAACGGGGTCGGGGGAAGCAGAGGGAAAATCCTAAGCAGGCTACAGCCCAGTGCGGAGCCCCACATGGGGCTCGATCTCACAACTCTGATATTATGACCCGAGCTGAAATTAAGAGTCGGACCCTCAACCAACCGAGTCACCCATGCATCCCTCAAATTTTTTCCAATTTGCATCTGTTGAGATAACTATATTTTTATCCTTTTATAAAAATTAACATGGCAAATTACATTGATTTCTCAAATGTCAAACCATATTTGCATAAATGGAGAATTAACCTCACTTTGTAGTGATGCATTATCTTTTGTATATATTGAAAATCCCCTTCCTATATATTGTGATGTTCTTGTCAGGTTTTTGGTATCAAGGTTAGGGTGGACTTAGTTTAGCAGTATTTTATTTTTTAATTTACTGGAAGCATTTGTATAAAATTGAGGTAATTTCTTCCTTAACTGTTTGAAAGAATTTACTGAAAAGTTCTATATTTTCTTTGTGGAAGGGCTTTTAGCAATTGATTCAATTTCTACTCACAGAAGAAACTCTTCAGATTTTCCATTTATTTTGTCAGTTTAATTTTTTGAGGAATTTGTCCTTATTCAAATTTTCGAATTGATGTTAAGTGTTTATCATCACATCTTTTCACTATTTGTAGAGTCTCCAATGATACTATATTTTTCATTCCTGGTGTTACTTTTTTTATTGCTGTCTTACTGGGGGTAAGTCAATTTTCTTAAACTTTTCAGAGAACCAGCATTTAGCTTTATTGTTTTTCTTTAGCTTCATTTTCTATTTCACTGATTTCTAAACTTCATTGTTTCCTTCTTCCTACATTGTTTTACTCTTCTTGCTTCTCGAAATGAAGTGTAAATGATTTCAACCTTTCAACTCCTATAGTAAATGTAGTCAGGGCTGTACATTTCTCTTTGAGCATTGCGTCAGCCCATTTCTAATATGGCACATCTTCAATATATCAGTCACCTTAAAATGTTTTCCAATGCCTATTTCTTCTTCAACCATGGATTGTTTAGAAGTGTGCTCTGTTTAATTTGAAGGCATTTGAGGATTTTTCTAGTGATCTGTTACTGATTTCTAGCATGATTTCTCTGAAGTCAGTGCATATTTTGAATTATTTCCATCCTCTGAACTGTTTTGGGGCCTTCTTTATGGTCTGCTTATTGTCAGTTTTGGTAAATTTTAAATACGGGCTCACGTGAAATATGAATTGTCATTGTTGATGGTATTCATATCAGCTAGGTCAAATTTGTTAACTGTTTGCCACAGATCCATATTTTTACTACTTTCGTCTGTTCAGAGGTATGTTAAAGCAACCCTCAAGGACTGGTGATTGTCCTTTTCCCTTTTGTCTAGTTTTACCTCATACATTTGAGACAATGTTATCATAATTGTGAAATCTTCTTTGTAAAGTGACTTGCCATCTCAGAATACCCTTCATCTTCAGTAATGCTTCCTGACTTTGGTTGGTTTCACCTGACATTAGTCTAGCTATGCCAGTTTTTTCATTAGCAGTTGCCTGTTTTATCTTTTGCCATCCTTTTACTTTCTGTGCACCTGTCCTTCGGATGTGCCTCTTGTAGATCAGGTGTACATGGGCTTTGTTCGCTTTCCCAGTCGGACGTTAGCTTATTACTTGAAGTAGTTGACCCATTTTCATTTAATGTAGTCACTGACTTAGGTGATTTGGTATCTACCATCCTACTACTTGTTTTCTATTTGACCCATTGTTTCATTTACCTCTTTTAATTCTATCCTATCTTCTTTTGGATTACCCAACTATTTCATTTTGTTCTCCTTTTACTCTTTTTGATATTACAACACATATCTGGGTTACATTTAATACAAATTATTGTATTTACCCCCTCCTTGATAATACTAGAACTTTGTAATTCCGTATTTTTCACCTTTTCCACTATTGCTATCATGTATTCTAATGCTACGTGAATTTTTTCTTTTTAAGATTTTACTAGAGAGAGAGAGAGAGAGAGAGAGAGCACACAAATGGGGGCGGGGGGAGCAGAGGGAGAAGCAGACTCCCTGCCGAGAGGGAGCTCTTGGGATGTGACCTGAGCCAAAGCAGCCACTTAACCAACCAAGCCAGCCAGGTGCCCCTCTGCATAAATTTTAAACTTCACATTACTAGTATTGTTTTGTGACAATCAATATTCATTTATATTCACTTTTTGTAAAGGTCTTCATTCTTTCCATTTGTTTCTATTTGAGATCTCTTTCCTTCTAAAGACCTCTCTACAGAAGTTTGATTAATGCAGTCCTACTAGTAACTGATTCTTTTTTTGTCAAAACTACCTCCATTTTTTATTTATATTTATAGAGGATATTTTTACATAGAACTTTGGGTTGACTTCCCCCGCAACTGCCGGAACTTTAAAGAGGTCTTTAATGATGTCTCTAATGAGGAAATGTTTCCTTGCTTACATTGGTAACAGTGGCAAAATGAAAATAGTAGAATTGCTTAATGCAGTGATTTTAGGATTTGCAGCACCCAGAAACATCTCCTTCACTTTAAATTCAAGATCATAGAATTATGATCAGAGCTTGAAGACTTTACAGACCATCTAGCCCAACTTTCTCCCTTAATAATAACAATCCTTGTAGGAGGCTAGTTTCTGCTTTAAACACTTTCCCAGTTTGAGGAATTCACTGAATCACAAGATCATGCATTCCATTTATAAACAGTTTTAATCATAAATGGTTTCCTTAGAGAGTACTGAAACAAAATCTGCTTGTTTTACTCTCAGTCATGGGACCTCATTCTGCCTAACAGAGCAAGTAAAATGTTTTTAATTTCAACCCTTTGTTTTCACTTCTATCTGAAAAGAACTATTATATCCCTGGCTTCCAGGTGAAGCATCACTCTCTCTACCCTGCCAACTCCACCCTCAGCCTTCACCAACTCCACATCACAATGGGTCACTAATCCCTGTCAATTATGTGCCTAAAAATAAATCAGAATTAGGTCAGCGGCTTGATTTAGGGCCTATTTCTCACCTGGATTGCTGACTCTCCCTGATTACCAAGCTGGGAGATCTCGTGCAAACCATAGTTTATATATGCTTAAATTCCTCAATAGTTCTCCATTACAGCACCGTTTTCCAAGCTATTCTTTTGGAATTGAGTGTGTGCGTGTGTGGAGGGGTGGGGGGTGGGGGGTGTAGAATTGTTTATTCCATCAACTGCTCTATTATGCTCTCATTATCAGCAAAGTTTAAACTACAAAACTCACTGCAACCCAGAAAAACCTTAGCAATGTTAGATGCAATGGTTTTAATGAAATGAATAAAGTTTAATGCACACATACACTGACCTTAGAGTTGGAATATAACCCAGAACTTCAGTATCCTAGCAACTAGTAAGAAAAACTATAGCCTGAAAATATATTATTTATCATAGCCTCTGGCCTAAAAAATGAAAATAAAATAATTTAGAAATGACAGAACTTATAATAAAAATACCTGGGTTCAAGTCTTAGCACCCTTTCTTATTAGCTCTGTAACATATAGTAAGTCATTTAATCTCTTTGAAGTCTATTTGCTTATCTGAAAAAGGCAGTTAGGAATACTCACCTTGGCAATTTATTGCAGGAATACTTTATAGTAGTTAAAAAAAAAAGGAAAAATATGTTTGCAGCTACATTTACATGGATTAATCTTAAAAAGATGATGAATGTAAGAAGCAAGCCACAAAGGAATCAAGGATGCCACTTGTAAAAGGTTAAAGAGACAGTCAAAATTAAATAATACAGACAGCAAATTTTTTAAGAGCCAGGAAATGATGAATATACAATTCAAGAGAGCGGTGCCTGAGGGGCCATTCAGTAAAGCACGAGACTTCAGCCCAGGTCACGATCTTGGGGACCAGGGATTAAGCCCTCCCTTGGGCTCCTTGCTCAGCTAGGAGTCTGCTTGTCCCTCTGCCCCTTTCCCTGCTTGTGCTTGCTAATAAATAAATAAAATACTTGAAAAGAAAACCTTAAAAGAAAAAAAAAGAATTCAAGACAGAGATTACACCAGGGTGTGTGTGTGTTGGAGAAGGGGGAGAGGCAGTCATGTGATTAGAGAGGTGTGCTCTGGTGGCTCCTTAACATTCTGTGATGGGTTAGGGGTTAACGAGAGTTCATTTTATAGTCATACTTTAAATAATACACATATATTTAAACACTTCTCCATTTATGATCCTATTTATTTTAGATTTTATCAGAGAGAAAGCATGAACAGGGGGAGCAGGAGAGAGGGAGAAGCAGGCTCGATCCCAAGACCCTGAGATCGCGACCTGAGCCAAAGGTACTTTACCGACTGAGCCATCCCAGGGCCCCTATGATCCAATTTAAAACAAAAAATCATTTAAAACTGCCAGTGAATCTGAGTTAAACATGTATCTGCACTCGTAGGTAGAGGTTCACTGCTCTGTGCTGTACTGGATCACAGCGCAGTCTGATTTCACTGGCAACTCAATAGATGAACTCTTAGAACTTTGAAGAAAATAGCTGGATGCAGAGAAGTTTTTCATTCATTGGAAGTGGATCTCAAAAAAGCAAATTTCTGGTGTAAAGTGAAATGAGATACAGATCATTAATTTAGCAGGGAGCAATTACAATACTCCAGGCTCTGCGCCTCTAATGTAAATATCTTACCATACTTGACCCACGTCCTGAGTTTTATCCCAGGGCCACATTCACTTACTGGTCAGCACTCCCTAGACAATGAAAAGGCTCCCTGGTCTATTCACATTTGTAACTCAAAAACATGGACAAAACAATCTCGTCCACTCTGTTCTCTGAGAAGTATGTTAGGGTAATTAAACTGATTGTAAAGACATTAAAAAAACATGTAATATGGTTTAGTTATTACAGGAAGCTAATGTCTAAAAATTACTTGTATTAGAGCTGAGACAAAAAAGAGACATTAAAATAATTTACAAGTTTAATAAATATATTCATCTATGTTTAAACATTTCTGACAAATATGTATTACCATTCATTTGCAAACTTTTCCTAGTGAATTTAATAAACAAATATTTAATAGTTGCTCATTATCAAAAGATCATGAATGTCCCTTCCCTCCTTTCTGGTTGGGTTGGAGGATTCAGTCAGATGACCAGGGCCCAGGATCGAATGGTGGGGTCAGGACTGACATCACTAGGGTCAAAGTTCAGCTGGCCTGGTCCTTGTTGTGGTTGAGGCTAGGGTTTCAACTGGCATATTAGGGAGTAGTGTTGTCAGCGCAGTGCAGTGGTGGACTTATTTGACATATTTGGAGCTAGGTGGGCCAATGCAGCTGCTGGCATTATTAGGAAGTTGGAATATAGAGAGAGTAAGCAAATAATATATTTAGAGTTATGGGAGCCAGATTTCTCACTATGAGAGAAAGGAATTACAAATATGTAAAGGGAAATACTGAATTAAACCCTGAAGTATTAAATTATGATTGAAAGTATCAATATGAACCCAAAGTTTCCAACACATATGTATATACAGAAATACATATAGCTGTATGTATGTGTGTGTACACACATGTATTTTTTTAAAGATTTTATTTATTTATGCATGAGAGACATAGAGGCAGAGATACTGGCAGAGGGAGAAGCAGGGTCCTTGCAGGGAGCCCGACGCGGGACTTGATCCTGGGTCTCCGAAATCACACCCTGGGTCGAAGGCGGCGCCAAACCGCTGAGCCACCAGGTTGCCCACATATATATATATTTTAAAGATTTTATTTGAGAGAGGTAGGGATCAGAGAGCAAGCTTGAACAAGAGGGAGGGGCAGAGGGAGAAGCAGACTCCCCACAGAGCAGTGAGCCTGATGTGGGGGTTGATCCCAGGACCCTGGGATCATGACCTGAGCTAAAGACAGATGCTTAACCATCTGAGCCACCCAGGTGTCCCCAGACATGTATTTCTTTGATCTGCCCACCAATAAGGCTTTATTCAATGACTTATTCAAGTCAATCAATGACTTTTCAGTAGCAATGAGCACTTCTCATGTTGGTTTCCATATACTATTTTCCATTTAAAGGAGCTAAGGATCCTTGGGAAAAGTACAAGGTAAGTTTGGGATACCTTATGCCAAAAAATAAGGAAGAGCTCAAAATATCAAAAGGACATAGAAGCAAGCTTGAATAGAGACTCCCATAGACCAAATGTGGGAAAAGTTCAGTATCAAAATATATGACAGACATATTTTACAACTTACTGAATATAATAGGAATCCATTAGTCCACACTGACATAAATGAATCAACAAATGAATGAAGGGACTGCTCTTCTTCACAGAGTATCAACCAAAGCATTAGCAATGATGAACTCACCATTTGCAACCAGAATAGTGATAACTGATTCAGGTAACAGGTGTCAATGGACTCAAAGTTAAATGGTAACAATTTGATGAGAAATACAACATTTATATAGTCTCAAAGACTCTCCTCACAAAGTTTTTATTAATTTTAAAATAGTGAAAACTGATACTATCCTAACCAAGTGATCAATGTTAACATCACCAAGAATGGGACAATGTGACATTGTGTATCTCTAGGTATGATACAGTGAGAATAGGACATCATTCCTGACAAAAATATATATCCTGAATCTAATCACAAGGAACTCTAATCATTTTATTTAATCATTAGATAAACCCTGAGGGACATGCTACAAGTACCTGCCCTACAGTCTTAAAAAAATCAAGGTCATGAAAGAAAAGACTGAAAAAGTGTTCCAGATCAAAGAAGACAACTTTTGATCTTGCATAGCGATGCTGGAGCAGAGAAAAGTACTGGGGCAATCAGCAAATCTGAATGCTCTCTGTGGATTAGATGTCCCACGTCAATGCTAATCTCCTGATTTTTATCGTCACACTGTGACGACTGTGGTTATGTAGGAGTGGTTCTTTTAAGGAAATATCATTAAAGTATTTTTAGGGGTAACAGGGAATCATGTCTGCAATTTACTTTCAAATGGTTCAAAACTGGTTCAATATTGGATAAGACTACACTAAATTGAAAAAAAAAAAGGAAGGTAAATGAAGAGCTTTACAATATTGAGCCTTCCAATCCATACTTTTATAGAACATTCATTTTTTTCTAAAATCTCCTTAAATACTTCTTGATATAGTCTAAAATTGCCTAATATTGATAGTCTAATATTGAGATCTTTCTAAAAACTTTTATTTTTTTTTATCAGTTGATGATATATAGGAATACAACTTTTGCATATGAATGTGGCAACTTTCCTAAGCTCCAGATATTACTGAATTGTCTACATATATAATCACATCATCACATCAAAACAATTTCCTGCCTCTAGGAAAGAAAAACCCAGAGAATTATATTGACAATAACTTGCCATAAAAATATACATGGTTGCCATTTAAAGAGATTTTTATAGTTGTACAAATACTATAAGTAATAATACAAGGTTAGCTGGGCAAAATGTAACTATAGTATCATCTTTAAATTAAATCACCCAAGGAAGGGAGGTATGACTTCATTAGCTTCTGAAATCTCTGGACAAGTCCTTCACAGGGATCGTCTCTTCTTCATCTCTATATCAAAAGAAATGCATTGCCTGAAGTGCACTAAAAGTAATTCTAAATATTCATAGATTAAGTCCTCAGCATGTCAAACAAGCCTATCAAAGAAAGTCATGATCAACTCTTCACAAATGACTTCTTGCTAACTTGAACAAGATGCTTCCCACAAACCTTTCTGGCAGCTCTAGGAGTGCTCCCCACTACTGCCCTTTCCCTTAACTCATATTCTTTCCATGTGTCATAAAACAATTTCCTAGGAAGAATTGCCACCATGTTACTAAGTAGATAGAGCAGGGCACAGTGTATGCCATGGGTACTCCAGAAATAGCAACATCTGCTCAGGAGTTACTTGATCAATGCCCCCTGGGAACTAGAAAGCACCTACAGACTGATGGATTAAGCTGGATGGGATGCCAGAGAGCCTTAAAGACAGAAAGGACCAAGTGGAATTCTCATTTGTGAAGTTTAACAGTGAGGGGAAACAGAGAGCCAACTGATCATATGATAGATTCAACTCAGTTTTCTCAATACATTAAAAGAAAACTGAAGGAGTTTAAAAGTACATTTTCAAAGTTTCAGTATGGGATGATGACAAAGTTCTGGTCATGGTTGCAGAACAATTTGAGAGTGTACTTAATGCTACTGGACACCTAAGAATGGTTAAAATGGTAAATTTTATGTTACACATATTTTGCCACAATAAGATATTTAAAGGTGTATTTTCTATTGTTAATTACCTGATATTACCTAGTAATAACACAGGCATTAAGAATACTACTCATCAAAATCCAAAAGCCCTGTGTTTGAGACTTGACTCCAACTATTAAACCTGTGGAAGCAAACCACATCATAACTAAGCCTTGGTTTCCTTATCTGTAACACAGGAATAGTAAAATACTTACCTACGTATTACAGGCTGCTGTGAACTGAACTTGAAATGAAATCATTTATGTAGGAATTTAGCAGAGTTCATGGCACCAAGAGAGGGTTCAAGAAATGTTGGCTCTTATTTTCCTTTTAGGGTTTCATAGTAATACAATCCTTTTATATTCAGTACAATAAAGACTTAAAGCTCTAGCACAAAGGAGTTACTCTTTTCTCCCCAGTCCTAATGTCATATACAGCTATATAGCAACTTCCCACAAAATGCATTCCATGTTATAGTCAAGGGATGTATGAGCCCAAGTGTTACCACTAGCCAGTCTCAAAGTCTCATACTCTAAGAGGCAATAATCTCAGAGAAGCCACAAGAACTTGAAATAATTTAACAGGTTATTATATATATAATATATATTTTTATCAAGTATAACATGGTCATATAAAAGTATTTACTACAAATAGAATTCACACATAGAAAAAGAGGCTATTTTAATTTTTCTGTCCCTTTTATATCCTATTTTAGGCAAAATGATGGAACCCAGAAAATCACAGAACTGCACTAGTTCTAAAAACTGGGACTTTTATAAATGAAATATATCCATCCAATCATCTACATCTTCTCTCAAATTCCAAACAATGATGCTTATCGAACTATACCCTTAGAATCAACTTAAATAAATCTTTGCATGATTTGGATGAAACATACATTGTCAATGGTTAAAAATCCAGGTAGAAAAAGTACATAAAATTACTTAAAAGTGAAAACATTTCATACCAAAGGAGTGGTTTTAAAAAAAAAAAACCCAGATAATATGAAGAGGAAATGCACTTGAATCTTAAAACATTTTTGGATCATTATATAAAATACCCAAAGGTTCAGAACTGTTGAACAACAGTAGTTTATGTAGAACAAAGCCAAGCGGTGAAAAAAAATATTGAATGTGTCATAAAACCATCTAGAGCCAAATACGACATAAACTATGTAATTTAGAAAAGTTTAAGTGCACTTTCTTTGTACAAGTCTTAACGGACTACCACATAGAAAATCTGGCAATTAATTAAAATGAAATTAAATAGAGACTTGCAAGCCTTTTGGTCATTATGTAAGTATTAAAACTGCCAACTGAAAAATAAAAGGTTACATATATACCATAAAAATGGTGAAAGACGCACTGTAAAATTGTGTGAATAAAACAATCAATCATACCAGACAAAGATCTTTCAGGCACTTGCATTCAGAAATAGTCCTTTTATAAATAAGCAATGTAGTTTCACTTCAAAAAATAAAGCTGATTTTCCCCAACTGCACCTATTAGTTGAGAACTATATCATATATTAGGGATGCATTTAAATGGACCACGTTATGGGAAAAATCAACTAAACTTTAAAAAACATGAGTCCACCTATTTATTCACAACTTTAAAAATACAGGGAATTCCAGTGAGGCACAGATGGGGCCCTAGCAAAACACTCTACCATTCAATATAACCAACACAGTAGAACATGATACGACGACAAAAAGCAAAACCCATGATGTGGCAATACTATACAGAAGGGGCCCTGTCAGAAGTTTCTTTCACGAAACAAACACAACACCATGAAACAAAGCAACAACGAAGAAAAGCTGGATTCTGACAACCCTACACAAACTGTGGGATTTCATCTTCAAGGTCTTCAAACTGTTGCATTCGTTTTAGCCTTGGTCTCTGACACGCCGGAGGCACGTCGGGCAAGTCCCGCTGCTCAGCGTGCTCTTTCGGCTTCCCGGTGGGCTGCGTGGAGGCAGCGGGCGCAGTTTCAGAGTCAGAACCTGTTTTTAGCAGGTGTCCCTGGGGGGCGGGGGCTGGGCCAGGGGGTGGTGCTGGGGAGGGCGCTGTGGGCTTCTCCTCATCCCCTCGCACACCACCTGCGGGAGCACGCGGTTTGTAAAATGTTGTCCAGTGCTGGGGCTGCAGTGTTCTAGGTGCTCTGACAGGAGCGGGAGGGCAGGAGTCAGAGGACCGTCTCTCGGACACCTGTCTCGCTGCCCTGGCTGGTTCTGAGTATGGCTTACTGGGCTGCGGGACACTGGCTGGGTGGTCCCCACCAATCCTGATGCTCGTGGTTCCTCCTCTTTCCTGGAGTGCGTTGGACCCAGTTACTACGGTCTTTGCACTGAGGCCGTTTTGTTCAAACTGTTTCTCCCGCGGTTTTTGTAGAGTTTGCTGGTCAAAGCCATCCAATTTAGAATAGACAATAGTAGGAGTATCTTTCCTGTTAACTCCTTCAAAGGCAAGATTCCTGCAAAACTTGTCTGAATTTACATTTCCCATATTTCTGACATTTCTCTCATTTGGAGGGCTTGCGAGAAGTAGTAGTCTATCTACAGGCAAACTTGCAGGCCTAACCTTGGTCCTTGGAACGTGCCTCTCAACACTGTTTGTTTCCCTATCTGATTTCAGAGTAAGTAGCTTAGAAGTTTTATAGACATCTTCCATCTTTTGTGATACTGATTCAGGTTCTTGGTCTGCAAGCAAACCCACTTTGTTGTCTAAAAAAGGAAAAGATTTATTTAAAAATCCAACTTCATAGCATGTGGCTAACAAGAGTCTTATATATTCTTCCAAGTTATTCTCAGTAATCTATGCAGAGAAGTTAAATGCTCATAAAGTACTAAAGGTGCACTTGAAATAAAAATGTTAGAATTTTATATTTATTTAAATCAATATAATAAACAGCTACAAAATCCACTGCAGGTTGGTAAGAAAATATTTGCTGAAATAACTTTTCCAAAAAAAATGTGCTGCGTGTAAACAAGTATTTGTGAGGTGAAAGGAGTGTCACAATTTCAGTAGGTATTGGTAAATCAACCTCAGAAAAGCTACACCAATTTACACACCAACCAAATGCAGGTATGCCCTCAGTCCCAAGGCTCTTGCCAACTCAGTCCACCTGCTATTTTCAGTTACGTTCAACCCACAGTGAGAACATATCCTATTAAATGCCTTAGATGCCTTCTTATCTGATCAACTAATAAACATGCTGTAACATTCATCCTGTCCAATCCAGGATGAATGGTTCTGTTTTCAGTAAAGAACACCATTCTCCCCACGGATTGTCGACTCCCAGGTTTCCTTTCTTCTCTTTCCTCTCAAGCCTGGACCCATGGTCCAGGCTTTCTGAAGCTAGAACCCTGAGCTCCTTCAAACCTTGTCCCTTCGTGCAGTGTCTCCCCTAAAAAAATCTCGTTCCTGGAAAATGCTAGCCCTCTGCTCAGGCTCCCCTCTCCTGCTGGAAAAAATCCAACATGTGTGTGCCTCGGCCCCATCCTGGTTTGGAACTTGAGCTGCCCTGAGCACAGCATGCAGTCCTTCTCCCTGTTGCCGGGTCCCTGTCCCAAAGCTTTGGGCAGAGGTCTGCAGACAGGAGGCCATCAGAACCACCTGTCAGTCTTCATTTCCTCTGACCTTCTTCCTCACCTGACCCCATGGGCCTCTCTCCCCTGGGCTTCCAGGGCGATGCCCTCTGGGTTAGCTTTCCCAAGGGGGGGGTCCTTCCCCGCACGTGTGGACCACTCTATGGAACTGACTGGTTGTGGTCGGGCGACAGCCCCCAACCAAAGCACATCCCTAAGGTTCCAAGGGTCACACTCCTAGTGGAATGGGTAAGAGTGCAGAGTCGGAAGCCTGATCGCTGGGTGTAGCTCAGTTCTACCACTTTTGCACTGGGTGAGGCAATGTCACTGTGCATCTGTCAAAAAACATCCCAGCTGTTTCTGGATGATGTGTGGCCTAAATGGTCTAACCATGGAAAGTGCTCACAGTTATCTGGTATATAACAGGCTCTCAAAAAAATGACACTTATTATAATTACTCTTCCCAATTGGGAGCCTTACCTAGATCATGAGATAGTGAAATGAGCACAACTATAACTTCAAATACTGACTGAACAATGTCAACAATGGCGTTTGACATTATTTAACTGCTGTCAAGAGTATTCAGCTATGAGTCGAATGGGGCTGATACTACTGACTTTATAGCACAGAACTCTTATGAAGATCAAATCAGATAAATGAAAACAAACAAACAAACAAACACAGTGCTTAGCAATGAGCAAGTAGATGGTTACATGAATGCTAGCTCCCTTACTTTTTAGATCCTGTCAGGTTATGACCACTGATACAGGACTACACATCAATCTTAATATATATCATGACATTTTTAAAAATTGGAATTTAGCTCTAATGATATGTAGCATTAGTAACAAATGGAAACCTTTTTGCCAACATGACAGCTACTAATCCTTTCAACTAAAATTATCATACAGTGAATAAAATGCAGTCAAGAAGCTAAAACAGACGTATTTGTGCTTAATGTGTGAAAGGTGACAGGTAAAAAGCATCTGAAAAAAAGTGTTAGGAGTTATAGGAGTCTAAATTTTTTTAATTTTAGGAGCCTAGTTGACTTGTTATGAACAGTTAGGTCAATACAATGATTCATAGTAACAGATTGTATGATAATTCATACTGCTGAAAACATTTTTGCCTTGACTTTAATTGATGGCAAAAATGAAAAAGAGTTTTTTTCAGAAAGACAACAAAAATATCTATGAATTCCAAGGTGTCTTATTATAAGAAAAAGTATTGTAAAGAATGACATTCATAAATGTAAGGCACAGTAAACAGCAATTTTTTAATGGCCAGTAAAGATTCATTTTCTAAAGAAGCTTCTCTCTCTGGTTTCTCTCAACTTCACTCATTTTAACTTTTAGGTAAGGTTTACCGGCACAGTTTTAAGTCAGCAAACATGTATTTTACATGGCCACTTACCAATGAGACATGTATCACATTTTTCTAATATATTTTGCTTTCGTTCCGATTCCTCAAATGATGTAGCTGGCTCAAAAATTTTGGTTTCACTATCTACAGTATGCATATCCTGTTGATAGAGGAGAATTTTTAAGTTTGAAGAAGTAAAACACCTCAATTTGAAGATTTTTAGCTCACTAACAAACATTACAAAGGTCAAAACTCACTTCTTTTGCAGAGAAAAATAGTGACTTTGTAGGATGTTCTGGGTCTCTTTCTTCTGGTGATAATAGGGGCTTTGGAAGACACCCTTGATCAACGTGAGGTGCCACACCACCTGTACTACACACGACTACATCTTGTGGCTGCAGGGACCCATCGAAGATCTTCTGTGAGTAAGTGATGAGGAACTCTACCAACCGTGCTTGGTTTGAGTATTCAGCAAGAGAGGAGATGGTGACAGGAGCTGTTGTGGGCCTCGGCCTAATGAGACTTGGTCCAAATATCACCCCCAAGTTTTTGGAGTTCATTTTGTTTTCTTCTGCGTGATCTACAACTCTGGAAAGTAGAAAACATAAAGCCATATGAGATTTGCCTATTAGATTTCCTTGGTGGTAGTTTACTACGGGTTGGGAAGGGTGGAGGAAAAATGGGTTGTAGAAGTCTAGAGAAAGGATATATTTGTTTGATTAGATACTGACCACATAATGAATTGGGTTTCACAGTATTAGGATACAATTTAAGTAAATAGAAGGAACTACTAAAGTTTTATCAGCAGAAAAACAAAAGCAAAAAACAAGGAGCTGCTCCTATCTTAGTACATATAGCACATCCTTCCAGGTACTTATGCTGGAAACGGAAACATCATTGTCGATTTCTCTCTCATTGCCACAGCTAGTCTTCAAGTCAAGCTGATTCTGCCTCCTAAAGATCTTTCTGCTGGATTGCCACTCCCAATGCTCTGGCCTTATTTCAAGCTCTCCGCCCCTTTTATTTCTATGACTACCTAAGAAGTTCTGAATTGCAGTAAAGGAGCCCCTCCAACCCATTCTCCATATTGCTGCCAGAAAGATGTAACAAGCAAATCTAAACATGTTAAATTCCTGGCTCAAAATTCTTTAGTGGGTACAGAAGGAAGACAGTCAACTCCTCTGGCAGGTATGTATGACCTTCCTTATCAAACTTCTGCTGAGCTCACTTCAAGCTACTGCTTGCTATGTCCTAGCCTAACCAAACTACCTATACTTCCCCAAAGCAAAATTATCTCATGTCTCTGTGTCTGTTACCCTCTACCTGGAATGCTCTTTTGGACATTGTCACTAAGCCACCAGCTAGTTCTTCAAATCTGGCTCAGGCTACCTTCCCTGATTCATGATCTCTCCAACCCCTCATCTTCCTCTGCATGTCAGGCTGGCTCTGGTAGAAGAGGAATGATGCTGCACTGCACTTGTCTGCAGGTCCACCCTCAAGCTGACAAGCACCATGGGTGACCGAAACCTTACATTTGCATCCTTATTTCCCCAGCCAGAGCATGGCACAGAAGAGGCATCTGAGGGGAAGATGTTAGCTGCGAGAATATAATATTCAAGGTCTCTTTTTCCCTAACACATATTAGAAATACAACATTCATTTTAAAATATGACAATATCAATGTACTTAATACTACTGAACTATACACTTAAAAGTGGTTAAATGGGAGTGTCTGGGAGGTGCAGTTGGTTAAGTATCCAACTCTTGGTTTTGGCTCTGTCATGATCTCAGGGTTGTGGGACTAAACTCCGTATCGGGCCCCACGCTCAGCACGGAGTCTGCTTGGGAATTCTCTCTCCCTCTGCTCCTCCCCCCACCCACTCTTTAAATAAATCTTTAAAAAATAATTTTAAAAAATGGGTAAGATGATAAATTTATATTATATGTATTTTATCACAATTTAAAAAAATCAAAAAAGCAAAACAAAAAAACCAATTATCCACCCACTAATGAATGCTTATTTAAAATTCTTACCGCTTAAGATGAACTATGAGGTAATGAAGACTATTAAAATTTGATACTGGCAGTTGTCTTAGAAGGTCTTTGCTTTTTATAAGAATTCTGTTTATTTCTATACATGTACTCGGCCATTTTTTGTCCTCAGGGTTATCCTTTTTTGACTCCTGTTCTTCATTTACATGTTGGATCTCTTTTGCAAGGTCTATAAATTCCTTGTACAAGCGGAATAAAATGAATGGCTCTGGGAGCTAAAGAAATAAAATCACATTAGGAATATCAATCTGTCCATTTTTCCCCTGTTAATAATTTAATGAATAGCTGATGGATTTACCATGTCCCTTCAGATTAACAAGACTTAAGGTCAATCCACATTTAGAAATGTACACATATTTGTTACTGATGTGATCTATAAAGTGAATCTGACATCATCACCAAATTATATCTATATTAAAAATGAGAAAAAAATGAGGTAAATGATAATAAAATGTTTTAAAATTTAAGACTGCATGATGGGATTTTAAAACCCTGCCATATATCCTATACCAATTACATTCATGACTGCCACAAAGTTAGTATGATCTTCAACTGTTTTATTAAAACAAGCCCAGTAATATTAACCAGAAAAGGCTTCTATTCTGAATTTTACTGGTATGGGGTAGGCAGAGAACAAAATACTATAGGGTCCCTTTGTTTTACTTTGGCTAGAGTAAAGATTAGCATAAGACAATATAACTTATAAGAGAGACACTGTCAACACTTATCTAATTTTTATTTATTTATATATATATATATATATATATATATATATATATTATGATAGAGAGAGAGAGAGAGAGAGAGAGAGAGAGAGGCAGAGACACAGGCAGAGGGAGAAGCAGGCTCCATGCACCAGGAGCCCGATGTGGGATTCGATCCCGGGTCTCCAGGATCACGCCCTGGGCCAAAGGCAGGCGCTAAACCGCTGTGCCACCCAGGGATCCCTTTATCTAATTTTTAAATACAACTCGAATTGCCGTAAGTATGTTAAAGAAAAAGTTCCTCTCTTACCAAGGGCAATGCCACCTTGATCTCTCTACTGCCTTCAGTGATTTCAATGTTTCCACTTTGAATGGAAACAGCGGAACCCTGGCTAGCTGGTGTCCTGTATTATCTATGGTGAGGTAGGCACCCACTTCTCCAGTTTCAGAGAAGGGAAACCTTGAGATTAATTTCTGCCTCTACTAACTCTGGGATCTGAAGGAGTTCACTCAACCTCTTGAGGCTTCAGATTTCCCATATATGAGTAAAATGAAGGCCACTCTCTAGTACTATAAGAACTGAGCATGGCTCCCCACACTAAAGTGTTTGTCTCCTAGTATTTTTTTTTTTTTTACAGATTTTATTTATTTATTCATGGGAGACAGAGAGAGAGAGAGAGAGAGAGAGAGAGAGAGAGAGAGAGAGATTGAGAGGCAGAGACACAGGCAGAGGAAGAAGCAGGCTCCATCCCAGGAGCCCGACATGGGACTCGATCCCGGGTCTCCAGGATCACACCCTGGTGTGGCGTTAAACTGCTGGCGTTAAACTGCTGAGCCACCCAGGCTGCCCTGTCTCCTAGTTTTCTTGAGATGGAATAGTATTGGACCCCATTTATTTCCTCTCCCTGACTGCCTAGAAGAGACAAAGAATGATTCACTGTGAGATTAACATTCAGAGGTACTTTGTCTCCATTTCTCAGCTGAGAATTCTGCAAAATGTGAAAATCCTGTAAAGAAACAAGTTTCCTGGGCTAACATGGAGGATCCAACATTTGTACCTAGTTTCCTTCCCTTTGGCAACCACACTGAAACATAGTTAAGCCTACCAGACTAGGAGAGTAGGAATGGTGATAAAAGCAACATTTTACTGCTGAAGAGCAGATAAATAAGTAACAATTTAGTAGTCCAGAGAAAGCTGAAATTCCAAGATGAGAACCAACACAATCTATAGGAGACCCAGGGACTGTCAGCACTAGGTACTCTGATCCTGGAGGACTGTGGGCTATTTAAGAAGTATTAGATCTCCAGACCCCATCTCCATTCCATGCTTCTGAGCAACTTCTTCCCTAGAAGTGTGGGGATTTCTTCTCTGCACCATGTAAGAGAGAGGGCCTCTGGATGGGCAATGTCAAGCACAAACAGGTGGGCAACTACTTAAAAAATAGGGATTTAGTCACTGTATGCATGCTTAGTCACAGATCCTGGAGCCTTCTTACCCAATGTGGCTCACAGAGTTCTGGCATCACACCTATAGGCAGGGAAAGATCATTCTCTGGGTATCTGCCAAGCCTCAGAGCAGAGACCTAGAGATACAGACAGCAGGTGTTTCCCAAATAGCCCTCTGAGATCACACTAAAGCTCAAAATCTTTAAAACCTTCATGTATTCAAAAGCTTCCAAAGAGATTTCAATTCCCAACTCTTTCATTTTATGCAGACAACCATGAAACACTGAAATAAAAATAAATGGAAACAAAACCAATTGAAAGTCTAGAGCTGTGCTGACAATATGGTAAGTCACTGGTCACATATGGCTACTGAGCACTTGAAATGTGGCCATTTCAAACTGACATGTGCTCTACATGAAAAATACACACCAGATTTCAAAACCTCCTTTCAAACAAAACCAAAACACAAAAACAAAAATATCCCACTAATAATTTAAAAATATTGACTAGATATTCAGATGATATTTCAGTATGTTAAATATTAACGTCACCTGTTTCTTTTTATGTGGCTCCTAGAGAATTTAACATTATATATATAGGGCTCACATATTCCTATTGAAAAGTGTAAGAAGCTAAAAGGATTCTTTGCTTAGAAAAAAGTGATGAATATCTCAGATATATAGGATATTACATTCATTAAAAAAGGATGCTGTAATAGGAACAGAGAACCAAATTCTTGGAAATTGAAATATCTCAGAAATGGAAATAGATTATGGTACATGTAGAAGATAAAACTAAGGAAATCTCAGGGCGCCTGGGTGGCTCAGTCAGTTAAGTGTCTGACTCTTGGTTTCAGCTTGGGTCATGATCTTGCAGATGTGGGGTTTGAATCCCATGTTGGGTCCCATGCTGGGCATGGAGCCTACTTACAAAAACAAAATAAAACAATACCAACTGAGGAAATCTCTTAGAAAACCAAGAAAACAAAACAAAATGAGTAATAGACAAAAGATGAGGGAACTAGAGAACCAGTACAAGCTCCCCGGTACACACATTTCCAGAAAGAAAATACAGAGAAAGTAGAGAGGAGGAAATGAGCAACAAAATAAAAGCTCTAAGAACAGAAGGCCAAGGAGGACAGTGCTTGTGGAGTACCTGAAATGACAGATGAGAATACACCCACATCAACACATACACTGTGAAATTTTAAAACAATGGGGTTCTTGAGAAAAAAAAAAGATTCTTTAAGCTTTCAGAGAGCAAACAATAGGCCTCATCACACAAAGAGTCAGAAATGGGAAAGAATTCACACTTCAAAGAGAATAGTAAAAAATGCCTTCAAAATTCTCAAGAAAAATAATTTCCAGCCTACAATACCATAACCTTCCACAGTAGCCACACTCTTCCATCCCATTGAAGAGAGTAGAATAAAGACATTTACAGATAAATAAATTTACTCTTACTCCACCTTGTTCAAGGATGGTCACAACCAAAACAGGAACATAAACCACAGATGGGAAGACATGACACAGAAGACAGGTGTTTCCTCAGAAGAAAAAAGACAGTGGGGAAGGGAGAGCCCAGGATGACAGCTATTCACAATATTAAAAAGGATCCAGATGCTGAACAGAACTCCAGAGATGGACATGTTGAGGATCATTAATGCTCTGCTCTCTGTGACTGTCTCTTCATTTTAACCCAAGGACAGAATGCAGCTGGGCTTGACCCAGATATTTTCTGTATTTGGTTCAGCAGGGCAATGTTCTGACTGTTCCTGCAACCTACCCAGGAGCTGTTGCCTAAATCCACTAGGGCTGATTACTGCTTCACCCCACAGCAGTGGGTTTTTTTGGATCTACTCCTTTAAAGTCCCAAGTACAACAGTGCATACAGAAAGAGAAAATACAGAGCAGCCCACTCCTGATCATATTCCACTGAATTTCCAGTACCCAGCTTATACAAAAGCCCTGTAGGATGCCCCAAATTTCATGATCCCAGGATGCATTCATGATCTTACCCACTGACCTCCCACAATAGCTGTATTTGAATATCACTGAAGGTAAAACCGGACTATGACTCAGACACTGTTCAATTTACTGAATCCTTCACTAATGGTGTGAATAATGGCCTTTTCATACATAGCTAGATTGATGCTTTCCTCTCACCTAAAACTTAACGATACATTGTTTAGGAACATACAACAGGTATTAAAACTATTAAGAAAAGAGAAGGAGGTATTAACATGGTTAGAAAAGATCACCGGGGGCAGCCCGGGTGGCTCAGCAGTTTAGTGCTGCCTTTGGCCCAGGGCGTGATCCTGGAGATCTGGGATCGAGTCCCATGTTGGGCTCCCTGCATGGAGCCTGCTTCTCCCTCTGCCTGTGTCTCTGCCTCTGTGTGTGTGTGTGTGTCTCTCATGAATAAATAAAATCTTAAAAAAAAAAAAGATCACTGGGGTGGAGTTGAGAGCTCTAATTGGAGAAGGGCACATGGGAGCCTACAATAAAGTAATGGAATGTTCTACTTCCTTAAGCTATGTGTGGGAAATGAGTGTTTTTATTATTATTGCTATTTAAACTGTACATGTATTTCATATACTCTTTGATCTGCAACAACAATTAGAGATATATGATGTGGTCTATGTCAATGAAAATATATCTGTAGCAAATGTTATCAGCAAAATACAGATCGTATTTTTTGCTCTTTTCTATTTAATGGTATGTAACAAGGGTAAAAACTTTACCTGTCGAAGGTATAATTTCAAGACATCACAGATGTCATGTGAACTAAATTCTGAAATGTCTACCAAGTGCATTCCATTTTCCAAGGCTTGACACAGCTTTTCAGTTTTTATTTTGTTTCCACATACACGATAAATTCCCTTGAGAAGAAAATGGAAAAATTTGGCAAAATTCTCCTTTAGTACAAATGGCTAAACGCAGATATCTACATATATCTGATGTATCTACTTCAATTTTTGTTAATAATTTAGGAAAAAACTAGGGCCAAATGAGGTAATATTTTTAAAAATCTGAATAAATTCAGTTACTTATTAAAAACTTAGAGCATTGTCTCATCATTAGAACAAATCACACAGGCATTTGTATTTTTAAACTTAATTTTAAGAGTTAAAATGTACCTGTAGACACAAAGCTCTATTTTCAATCTCTGAGGCACATATTTTGAGTATAAACGGGATGCCATCTGGTTCCTTTTTCGCAACTTGTGTGAATTCTGCTCCAAATAAGTGTATTTTCCCCGGAAGTTTCTGATGACCACAAATGATGACTAAATTTTCCAAACACTTTCGGTGACAAACAAGGAGACACTATAAAAAAATGACAGTTAAAAAATGGTTTACTCACTTTAAAACTATGAACAACTGAGCAAACTATAGGTAGACTGGTAACAGAACAAAAATGGTTTTAAAAGGGTTTTCAGACTTGTGTCTGAAATACACTCAATAGAGAAATGAAATATAAAATTACACTGTGGTTCAGTTTATTAAAAATATATTTGTAAGAGAGCCTAATCAATAAAATTAGTAATAAAAAATATAAAGCAAAAAGCATGAAGAAGTTAATGTAATTCCAGAAAGGTCTTACCTCTTCACATTCGACACCTTGGAATACTACAATGCCTTCACAATCCCTACATTTTGTCGGAGACCTCAATTTTCGAAACTTGTGAGTGAGAGCTGCTTTTGACATCAATGTTTTCTTAAATGTTCCAAGGGAATTGGGTCCTTGCAACAGAAATAAATTAGTATAAGAATTTTAAGATGACATAACAATTATAACACATGACGCTAAATTCTGAAAAATCTTTGTAGACTTTGTAATCACTAATATGTTACAGAAAGCTATTAGAGTCTGTAACATCAAAATAGGCATCCAATTTATAGATCTTTTGCAAAGTACACATTTATCAAACATTTGAGCTATGGAGTAAAAATCTCCATCAAACCAGTAAGATACTTCTAAAATAGCATGGTATAATGTTTTTGATTCTTTATAGTGCCTGAGTGACCTTTGTAAAAGGTGGCATTACATTTTTAGAGAATGCCCTCACAAAAGCTTCAAAGGACACTAGCTGTATGAAACCAGGGTGTCACTATTATTTGCATTAAAGATAAAGCTACTCTTACTTTCTGAATTCATTATAAAATTATAGATAATACTGGCTAGTTCTATATCAATATGCTACCAGAGGTCAGATGTTCCATATTATTCTAATACATAACACCCAAACAGGTATAAGGAGTTCTTAAATGTACGAAACTAATTTATATGAGTCTAACTCAAGTCATTAAGGTAACTTGATTTCTCTTTTATATCTGTCAACATCTGAAACTTTCCTTGTCTTCAAGAACATATTTACTTTTCCTGCCTAAATTCTTATACTATTTCTTTTAAAGAGACTTTTTCAGAGTTTCTCATGCATTACAACCCTTTTAACAGATAAGTCACTGTACTAGGTTTATAAAAGATCAAAATAACTAGCCTATTTTTGCACCATGCTAATACATAAAATACAGTAAAGTAGTAGTAGTTCTGCTACTTATTCTTTCATTTTTATTTGTAACATTTCACTATTGTCTTGTCAACCCATACTTGTACATGATTTTTTGGTATATATTAAAGTCATTATCATGTCTTTTCTTTAATACACAGCAAAGTAATTCTTTATATTATTTTTCTAATATCATGCGGTGTTGCTGACTGAAAGGGTGTAGTGGGAACTTGAATCAGATGAGAGCAATACCAGCTTCTGAAGGGGAAGGTGGTTCTCTTTCATCTAGATCATCTGCAGAAGACATGGTTCCACTGGATGGAGTTCGTGGAAGTTTTCGATGAAAGTCTCCTAAAAGAAAATTGTGAATACCATCACCTGACCACTTAGTGTAGAATTTAAGAAATGGATAATGACAATGTTTTTTGAGTAACACAAGTCATATTGTTTTGTTGGGTACGGTACAAAAAGCCACTTCCATGCTCAGACTTTGGATATAGGGAATTCTGATACTTATTATTAGGAACAAAAGAGAATATAACTAAACCTGACTTTTCCAAATAAATTTAAAACTGAAGAATCATACATTCCAATGAGACCTCACTGCCAACTTCTGATAGTAGTGTTAGAGATTATATGCTGTATAAGAACAGGGAGTATTTTCTATTCATGTCTTATATCTAATATCTAACAAAGTGACTAGCACAATGGTATTGTCATTAAATGCCTGCTGAATTGAGTCACAAAGAAATGTATACAAAAATAATATACAAAAATCTATGAAGACAGCAATAGCAACAACACATTCATGTTACCAGGAAGATGGGAGAATGGGAACCGAGAATAAAGATCTCTGGCAGGGAGCTGAGCACACAGGACACAAGCTCTGTCAGCAAAGGATGCTGGGTGGGCATCAGAGAGGCCAGACTAGGTTTATTGGCTCCCTGCTGATAGTACAAACAGGGCCATACCTATCTAGGTGGAAGATTTCACTTACCTCAAGGCCTTAATGAGCTGAGGGCAAAGAGCTAGAAAAAGTTTTCACAGATGATTTAAACTGACCTCTTTCCCCCCAAAAAAGATTCCTCTTCAAAATATGCTGAAGAGGCAGGTGGTCATCTAGTTTTTGCTTTGGACGTGTTCTCAGTGACTGAGAAATCATGGGGTCTCATGTTCCATTTAGAACTATTCTGACTGTAAAATGGCTTCCTTGTATTTCTGAGCAGCAACCTGGCTGCCTAGGAATCCCAGCCTTTGGTCACACTTCTCCCTGAAGGAGCAGATGAGCACTGTCACTTTGATCCCTCCCCAGTCCAGTACGTGAGGATGACTGTCACGTCCCCAAATGTCCTCGTTCCCAGGCTAAGTCTTCACCATTTATCATGTGAATAGTCTTCAAATTTTTGTCTTTATCACATGAAGTTTTATGGGATTCCAAATAATTTAGGCCTTGCTCTAGAATGGATCTTAATTTCTGGGGACAGTTATAACCATCTTGTTTTTACAAATGGTTAAGTATTTAGGCTCACATCTTCAGGGTGTTGCTTGCACAGAGCTAGTTTTAAAGGAGGACACAAAATAAACCTATAAATCCTAATGCTGCATCGAAGTTATTTCTAACTTTAAATCTCAAAAAACTTATTTATACAAATAAAATTTCTGTAATATGTAGAACACTACTAAAAAATGCCTTGGACTTTTGAGGTAGGTTTAATCTTATAACGTGTATCCACAGTGCCAAGGATCCTAGAAAAAGGGCCAGGAAGAACAAGACTGAAACAGTCTTTGGTAGAAGAATGAGGGGGAAGGAATCTCTAAGGAAGAATCTCATGGGTTTTAAGTAATAATGTTGGGTTCAAATGCTACCTTCTCTTCCTGCTAGCTGTATTACCTACAGCAAGTTATCCTTTTTGAAGCCACTAAGGGAAAGTTGAACACATCTATCCTGCCTCTCTAAGGAGCATGGGACTCTCTTTATAAAAATACCTTTTAAGGTAAATTTTGAAAACTAAGTAATCACAGGCACAAAGTTGGTATTAACTGTTTTGTTCCCCACAGCAATTAACAATGAAACAATCTCAAAGATATACTTATGTTTACAGAACGGAATACTATATAGAATATAGTATAAAATACAGACATATAAAGACAGTTGTTCACATCACTATGGATCTAAAAAAAAAAAAGTTAATAGTATGATTCCATCTGCATAACATTCCAAAGAGGGCAAAGCTCAAGTAGATACAGGTAGTAAAACATTTCAAATAGCTAGAGAATGACTAACAAAATTCAGGATGATGGCTTTGTTCTGGTGGGCAGCAGGGCAAGGCTTTCAAGGGGGTCACAGGGTCTTTGAATATACTGATAATATTTATTTCTTATAGGCTGGGTGGTAAATATTTGAGGGTTTATCTTATTATTTTTCTTTAAACTGCATGTGTATATGTACATACTCCTCTCTAGGAGACAGTTCACTAAAAAAAAAAATAATAAGGTAGTTAAAATATATCCCCAAAAAGGAATATTTCATTGAATGTTCTCTGCTAGACTTAAATGCTTATGTACCTGGACTTATAGATTCAGAATCCAGAGATCTAGATTCACTGCTTCCTCCAGTGCTCTCAGAGTCACTAAACATCCCAAATGTCCATGACCTTATAAAAGAAGGACCTTTAAGAAAAGAATATTTAAAGTCAAACTTGGCTACAGACGGATTTCATGAGGCGAAGTACTGAACATTACATGGAATGAGACAAGTCAAATTTCTTGAACAGTGATTAACAATCGATTTTAAGATAGGCATAGTGGTTACAACTGTGAATAAGGCCTCATGAGGTTAGACTTCAAGGCCTGATTTTTAAATTCCAGAGCAGCAACTCATTTATTAATCACATTTAAACAATTTGATCTTTCATGAATTAGTGCTCTCTTTAGGGTGAAAATCTACCTGTTACATCAGCACTATTGGAGCATCTGTCCTCTTCAATCTTACTAGAACTGTCAGGAAGGCGCACTACGTCCTCTAACGAGTCGGTAGGTCTGTATCCAGAAGTGTGGGGACTATTTGTTAATTGTTTATTTACATTCCTAAGAAAAACCCAAATAAAACTCATCATTTAGAAGAATGACTGATAACCAGCCTATTTACTCGATTTTACAGAAAAATCTGTTACTTTAATGAGCAGAGTAATTAAATATTAAGAATAAACCTTATTATATTGTTCAAGTTCTTAAAGGAGATGCGAACAAATTTATTAATCATTTGAACTTATTATAGCCGAAACATGGAAAAGAGTAGCAAAAGCATGGCCAATAAGTCATGTCATGATTAAATTTTTCCAGTATAACCACTATGGTAAATGCAGGTTAAATCTGTGGTCACTCAAAACAGATATGACCGTGATTTGCCATTCTCAAAGGATTTTTAAATCTCAAAGAACTGAGCTCTGTGTCGAAATGAAAAGCTTTACTCTTAAGTGAGTTACATCTGAATATAAAAAAAATTTAGAAAGTTTTAAAGTAAATTCTGCCAATGTTAGAAAAGATACCACTTAATCCCAGATAGGAACTTAGCAATAAAGGTTTTATCTTTTGAAATAATTTCATTAATTCTTACCCGTCAACTTTTTCTTCTTCTGTTGAATTTGTGGCCTTGACAAACTCACTGTACTCTTGGCCTGGGTCATACAGTTTAGCGCTATCACAGAGAGATTGTAAATTGTCTGCAAGGGAGGCTGCCTGTAGGTGTTGCATCTGGAAGAGGTTAACCGTTACCTATGATCACAGAAACAAAACGTAAAATAACTTATGCTATATGGAATGCTATATAAATATACATTTATTTCAAGTACTAGCACCAGGGAAAAGGCCATACTGTGAAGCATGTAACACTGAATGTCATTGAGAGCATACTACATTGCCTGACTCTGTGCAAGGTGTGAAGCAGGAAGCAAAAAAACCCCAAAACGGTTATAATCCGATATCTAGGAGTAATCATTGCCAGCCAAACTGGCTTTAAACTGAAAAGTTCAAAAATACATCCCCATGTCCCTACTGGTTCATCATTTTAGGAGACAGATGTGTTTTTGAGGATGCCCACCTCTGTACTCTGATGGTCTGACCACAATGGTCTAAACTCCTAAGTGAAAAACATAAAGGAAAAAGTTTCAAATAGAGCACAATTATTTTGACTTTTATTTTTTTCAATCCTATAGAAGTAAAAATGCTTTATAATTATAATGTATCCTATAGTACTCAACTTTGATAATTAGGCATTATCTTGAATCTATCCAAAATACATTATCCCACTGAGTTTCTACAAATGCCTAGATATACTATTATTCCTACTACTGGTAGTAACAGTAACAATAGCAGCTGACAAGTGCCTACAACATGCCAAACCCAATCTGAGAGCCACATATGAATGAACTAATTTAGTGTTCCTAAAGACCTAGGCTTTGGGTATCCTAGGTCCTCACAGAGTTTATGTTCTGCTGAAGGTGGTGTCAGAGAGAGGGAAAATAAATTTTGTAAATAAGATAATTTCTGGTATGGAAAACTTCTGTGAATACTATAGTATTTATTTATGTCAAGTTCTGGACTGTGACCCGGTATACATTTGCACTTTTGATATGGTAGGTCAGTGAAGCCTCCTTAAGGTGACACCATCTGAACTCAGCCCTGACAGAAGAAAAGAGCCAATGCAAAGTTTCAGAGAGAAGTGCAATCCAGGCAAAAGGGAGAGGCAGTGCAGAGACCTCAGAGCAAAAGTGAGGGAGAAAGCTTGCCATGCTCAAGAGACGCTTGAAAGGTCAATACAGCTGAAGCACATCTGAAGAGGTGAAACTTCAGTTTGAGAGGATGCCAGAAAGAAACAGTCAACTAAACTACCGTGAGGAGTCTGTAAGAAGTCTGGATTTAAGTACAATGGGAAGCCAGTAGAGGGTTTTAAATGGTGTTAAGAGCTATCACATAATCTGATTTGTTTTTTTAAATGTCACTCTGGCTTGTGAGGTGAGGAATGTGATTAAATGCCAAATTTCAATTGGCTTAATATTATTTCAAAACTGCCATGTTTCCTCTTGATCTCTCTTGGAACACCAGATGATAATGCTGAACTTCTGATTAGCCTCTAAATCCTTTCCAAGTAGACAGGCATTCCCCAAGGATAACTAAAACTCAGCATAAATAGTATTGAAAAGTCCACATAGTAGAATAGCTTGTGGTCTAACTCTCTCAAGGAACAAAGGAAGTTCAAACTGTGGATGGTAAAGTTTAAGTCCTGCAACTGGTTATGATGAGAAAATTCACCAACTAATGGTAAACTGAACTTACTCTCATTATCCTAAAAGGTAACTGTACATTTTTATACCTTTTAATAAAGCTCTATGAATCTACTTAAAAACACCAATAATTTAAGAAGCCAAATGAATATACTAGCATAATCAATTCATCTGCTGAATGTTTCTGTATTTATTAATAATAAAGACTTTAGCAATAATATATATGGATAGTCCAATCTTAAAATCTGTTTTCCCTAAATTACTCAGCCTTCTCACTTATCTAACAGAAATGCTAATGAGTGAGCCCCCCATGGGGGGTAGATTATGCAGGACTTGCTGAGCATCTTAACTGGGGTGGCTCACAGGTATCTCAAAAATCATCACACTTCTAGATTTTTTTGTGCTCGAATCTGCTCCCAGAATTAGAAACAGACTTTTCTTTAAGGTCCTCTATTTAGCACAGTGACCTAGGTGCCTTGTAAAGGGGAAATGACCAAATGAACAGTAACAGAAATGTGATTAGCCAAGGTCATACTGTAATTCTGTTCGTTTTCTATGACTGCTCATGCAAGCACACAGGACTTCCAACTTTATGCCCGGCTTTCAGCATGTACAGCAAATTTTTAGTTACTCCACGGGCACATGGATTCGTGCAAATATTTATGACAGCTGTTCAATAGAATTTTCCTTAATTTCAAATAACGGGAAAAGTTCCTTTCATATAAATTAGCAATAATGTAAAATAAATTTTGTTCAGTGTAATTCTCTATCCTTTTTTTTTTTTTTTAAGACTTTACTTATTTGACAGAGAAGAGAGAGCACAAGCAGGGGGAGTGGCAGGCAAGGGGAGAGGGAGAAACAGACTCCCCACTGAGCAGGGAATCTAATGAGGGGCTCGATCCCAGGACCCGCGGACCATGTCCTGAGCCAAGGCAGATGCTTAACTGATTAAGCCACCCAGGTGCCCCTCTATCCTGTATTTTTTTAAAGATAAATTTTTCTTGAATATATTTTAAAACAAAACAAAACTCTTGCTCTAATTCTCCCTATTCTTCAAAGCCCCATTGATTTGGTTAGGTCTTTAGTGACTGGTCTGGTCATTTCTTCTTCCTCTTGGTAATGTAATTATGATCTTTATCCCATACTCTTTAATGCTTCATAATTCAAGACAATTTTAGATATTCAGAAGTAATCTTTGATGTCCATGATATAACTTACAATTTTGCTAGGATATAAATGTGATTTGTATATCTTTCCTAAGATAATGAGCAACCCTGAGTGTCTAGAATCTATCTCAAATAATTTTGTTTTCTCTGCAATCACATATGTGATATGTCCTAGAGTGAAAATAAAATTTTTTAAAAAAGAATTTGAGATGGTGTTTAAAAATAAGTTCCAAAACCCCCAAGTTTTGCTTTGAAGGAGATGAAAACATAAAGAGGGGCACCTGGGTGGCTCAGTGAGTTAAGCATTTGCCTTTGGCTCAGGTCATGATCCCAGGGTCCTGAATCAAGCCCTGCATCAAGCCCTACATTACGTTCTCTTCTCAGTGGGAAGTCTACTTCTCCCTCTCTCTCTGCCCCTCCCCATTGCTCGTGGTTACCGTCTCTCTCAAATAAATAAATAAAATCTTAAAAAAAAAAAAAAACTCCTTGAGAGCAGATATCTGTCTTACATTTCTTTTATTTACAAAGTGGGCATTAATAAATACTTATATATTATATACAAAATTAAATAATTCTTATTTATATCACATCATACTAAAGGAAATCATAATTACTGGATCACCAAACAGCATTTATCTGAGAAAGTCATGGTTTTTGCCTAGAAAATACTACCCATATTCAATAACTGAGCACTGGATTTGGTATCTGCTTGGATTTGCATGTGAATAAATGCTAAATTAAAATTAATTGGTTCAAAAGAACTCTAGCTAATAAGTTTTTTTTTTTTTTTTTAGCTAATAAGTTTATTCACAAATATATACACAGAACACTTCTATTAATTGTCTCTATACATTACATGCTGGAGAGATTTTCCTAAGTTTAGGGGTTTGTCCAAGTTTGAGGGACTTTAACCTCAAAATCTACTTCATACACTGGTAAGTATTGCTCTCCAATTTTTCAGATGTGCTAATTCTCTTCTTAAATATATGTTAAACTCCTTGAGAGCAGGTATCTGTCTTACATTTCTTTTATTTACAAAGTGGGCATTAATAAATACTTATATATTGCATACAAAATTAAGTAATTCTTATTTATATCACATCATACTAAAGGAAATCATAATTATTGGATCACCAAACAGCATCATTTTTTAAGAGGTATGTAAACAAACAAGATTATACCTTGTAAGAGCTTAAAACCACATTATTTTAAAAAAGAATCAAATTTAGAAATGTCTAGTCTGGAAAAAAAATCCAGGAAAGGAAGATAACAATAATCTTTAAGTATTTAAAGTGTTATTTTGTATAAGGGGGATTATATGAGTAAGGTATAACTTGAAAGGTCCATAAGAAAACAAATTTTTCTTAGCTCAATATAAAAATTATATTAATTTTGGAGTTGTCATACCTCGGCTAAATAATCATTCAGCAAGACAGCATAGTATTTAAGAGCACAGGTTCTAAAGTCATTCAACTGAGTTCAATCCTAGCTTTACCATGCTAGATGACACTGATCAAGTTATTTGTAACTCCTCTAAGCAAATGCTTCAAAAAAAGTTAATGTGCAAATGAATCTTGTGGGAGATTTTTGTTCAAAATGCAGATTCCGATTCCAAAAGTCTGAGTTGAAAACCGTGATTCTGCATTCCTCAGAGGCTCCCAATGTAATGAGAATGTGACTGACCCAAGGACCACATTTTGAGAAGAAAGGTTTTCTAAACTTTGGTTTCTTTAACAGTAAGATGGAGCTAAAAAGTTATATTTATCTAATGGGACTGTGTGAGAATTAGATGAGTTAATGTAGGCAAAGAACTTAACACACCAGCAGGTACGTACTCAATATTAGCTATCATTAGCTATTGTCTGAGATGAAAAGGACTTGTCAGATATAAAAGTTGGCCTAAGTGACTCATAATGTAATTCTGAATCTTGGGGTTTTATAATTCCCCAATTATAAATTATTAATTTAAGTCCTTCTACTAAAATGGACTCTACAAATTAATCACATATTAATCAGAATTTGGTAAATGAATGAGATTCAATTTTAAATATTTAGGAACGTTTTATGGAGAGAGTTTCTGATTCCAATGGAATAGGCTCACTCCTCTCAGTTTCCCACTGAATTCTCAATTTTCTGAGAACTCTGAAAGGTAAACAGTAGCAGGCCGATTGTGGAAAGAAACAACAAATCAAGGTATGGCAATCCAGTAGTATGCTTCCTGTTATTTCTTTTACTACTCTGTTTCCCAGCCAACACTGAACTCCTATTCAAAGACATTTGACTTAAAGAGTCGGGGGGAAACCCTCTGGTTCTTGTGTATGTTTGTTTTCTCTCGTACCCCAATGAACTAAGACATGGCAACTGTGGCACTGATGGCAGTAGCAGGTGAATAGACACCTAAGACTTTGAGGGGAATTTTTCCCTATGACAGATAAACTGTGATTTGAGGAGAGAAGGGTCGGAAATCCCTGTTGTTTTTGTTGTTTTTATCTGTTCTCTACTTGGCCCTCGATAGCAGTAGAGTAGTTTGATTAAGTTTCAGAGCTAGAAGATGTGAGCTATACAGTGATACTAACTAGAACAAATAAATGCCTGCTAAAAATTTTAAAAATCAGCATTCAATATCGGTTAGAAAGAAGATCCTGAGTTACATAAGGTAATCCTGAAAAGTCCAGAATATCACCCAAAATTACTTGTTACATAAGAACCAAGAAATTTCATCAACTTGCAAGAGAAAAGACAATAAACAGACACTAATCTTAAAATGACTTACCTATTTGGATTATCAGATAGACTGTAAAGTAGCTATTAAGCTGGTTTAAATACATAAGGGCAAATAATCTTAAAACATGGGAAGACTGAGTCTCAACAGAGAAATGGAAGATATTAAAAAGAAACAAAAGAAAAATTTACTACTTTGAAAAATACAATATCCGAAATAAAAATTTTTACTTTTTTGACTGTATAGGAAAATAGAGGTTAACAAAAGAGAAAGTCAGTGAACTTGAAGACAGATCAATAGAACAACAATTAAGAGAAGAGATTAGGGGAAAAGAAAGACTACTCCCAGATCTGTAGGATAATAACAAAGGTCTAAAATTTGAGTCACTGGAGTCTTAGAGGAACAGGAGAGGGTTCTATAAAAAAAAAAAAAAAAAAAAAAAAAAATTCGAAGGGGATGCCTGGGTGGCTCAGTGGTTGAGCGTCTGCCTTTGGTTCAGGATGTGATCCCAGAGTCCTGGGATTGAGTCCCACATCACGCTCCCTGTATGGAATCTGCTTCTCCCTTGGCCTATGTCTCTGCCTCTCTCTCGGTGTCTCTCATGAATAAATGAATAGAATCTTTAAAAAAATTTTTGAAGAAACAATAGCTGATAACTTCCCAAATATTATGTGTCAAACCTGCAGTTTCAAGAAGCTTAGGAAACCCCAAACAAAATACATTCAACAAAATTCACACCCAAATAAACTGTAGCCAAAATGTTGAAAATCAATGAGAAAGAAAAAAACCTTGCAAGCAAAAAACAAAACAAAAAGCTCCCAACACATTTCACATAGAGGAAGAAATAATTCAAGTGACTATGGACTGCTTATTAGAAACACAGAGACCAGAAGCAGTGGAACGACATTTTTAAAGTGTTGAAAGGAAAGAACTAAATTCCATATCCAGTGAAAATGTCCTTCAGGAATGAAGATGAAATAAAGACATTCCCAGATGAAAGACAGAATTTATTACCAGAAGACCCACTATAACAGAAATGCTAAAGGAAGGTCTTTAGAATAGAGAGAAATGATACCAAAGGGAAAGAACCTCATGGAATGAAAAAGTACTAACAGAAATGGTAAATATTTGGGTAAATAAAAAAGATGACTTCCCTTCTCTAAAATACATGACTTTGGAAAGCAATAATTTTAATAATGTCTGGTGAGGTTTTCAAAGTATATAGATGTAACACACACATATCAACTACAACCCAAAGCAAGTAAAAGGAACTTATATGGTGGGACTATGTGGTTTCTACATTCCATTTGAGGTGGTTAAATACTAGTTCTACGTAGAACAGTAAAAAGTTCTTATAAATATAGCCCTAGTGCAACCATCAAAAATAAAATAAAACACACAACTGTAAAGAGATATAGTCAAGAATCCAATAAATTAAAATGTAGATAATAAAATGCAAATAAGCATTTTAGATAAATTAAAATATAACTCTAATACATAAATAAAAATAGATTTTATTAAATCTGTAATATAAATTAGTTGTAATTCTAAAAAATTACCAACTAATCCAATATAGGAGACCAAAAGGGAAACAAATGAAGGAAAACATAAGGCACAAACAGAAAAAAAGAAAAGAAGGCCTAAATCTGACATATATTTGCATGAAATATAAACTGTCTAAATATTTCACTTAAAAGATAGAGATTATCATAACAGACTTTTTTTAAAAAATCAAGGCTGAACTACATACTATATAAGAAATTCACTTTAAATACAGTGATAAAGTTCAAAGAATGGAAAAAGATTATACCATGGTAAAAATAATAAAAAAAAAACCCTGAAATAACTATATCAGTATTAAATAAAGACTAAAAAGTAGTAATAATTACAAGGATAAAAAGAGACACTTTCATAGATAAAAGGATTAATTCACTAAGAATATGTAATAATCATTAATGCATAAGCAGCTGAGTTTCAAAATTTATAAAGCAAAAACTGAGAGACCTCAAAATATACCATATGTTAAAGACTTCAAAATTCCTTTCTCTGAATAAACTGATGGTTACCCGAGTGGAGGTAGGTAGGGGGGTGGGTTAAATCGGTGAATGGGATTAAGGAATGCACTTGGAATGAGCACTGGGTGATGTATGGAAGTGTTGAATCACTATATTGTACACCTGAAACTACTACTACACTGTATGTTAACTAACTGAAATTTAAATAAAAACTTTAAAAAACCCTCCTTTCTCTGTAATCGATAGAGGTAAAAAGTAAATCATCAAGGATATCAAAGAAATAAACAGGACCGTAAACCAACAATAACCAATCGACATTTGCAAAATACTCGAGCCAACAATAGCAGAATACACATTTTTAGAAATATATGCATGGACCTTAAAATAAACCATAACAAGTTTGAGAAAATTGAAATTATACAAAATATTTCTCACATCATAACAGAGTTAAACTAGAAATCAGTATAAGGAATATATCCAGAAAATCCTCAAATACTTTGATAGTAGACAATCAGCTTCTACATTATCCATAGATCAAAGATGAAGTTCCAAGGAAAATTAGGAAATATTTTGTATTGCACACACACACAAAAAAAAAAAAACCAAAATTCAACATTTGTGGGATGTAGATAAGCAGTGCTTAGAGAGAAAACTAAATAATTAAGTATTTATATGTAAAAAGCAGGGAGGTCTCAATGAACAATCTAAGCAACTAAAAAGAAAAGCAAAATAAACCCAAAGGAAGCATAAATAAATAAAATTTTTTAAAAAATAGAGATATCAATGAAATTAAAAGCTAGTGTTTTGAAAAGGTGAAAAAAATTGATAAACCCCCTAGCCAGACCAGAGAAAGAGAGAAGGTAAAAATTACCAGGAACAGGAATCAAAGAGAGGATATCACTCAGGCTACTGAAACACTGAAAGAATAAAGAAGTACTATGAACAACGCTGTGCACATAAAAAGGCAACTGAGATGAAAGGGACTGATTTCATGAAAGCCACTAACTACCAAAATTCACCCAAAAAGAAATAATTAACTTAAATAGGCCTATTATCAAAGGAAATTAAATACACAGTAAAAATTTTCCAAAAATGAAAATTCCAAATCCAGATACTTTCACCAGGGAATGCCACCAAAGTGAAGAAATAATACCAATTTTACACAATCTCTTCCAGAAAACTGATAGGAAGGAACACTTCTCTACTACTCATTTTAAAAGGCCAGAATTACAGATACTAAACTAGATAAAGACAGCATAAGAAAAAAAAATATAACACACCAATGTCTTTCATTAAAAGAGAAGAAAAAAATACCCAACAAAATATTAGCAAATTGAATCCAGCAATATATAAAAGGAACAATGCATCCCAACCAAAGCAGCCTATCCAGGAATGTAAGACTAGATCAGCACTCAAATATCAATGTAATAGACTACTAAAGACTATAAAAGAAAAACTATATTATTGCAGCAATCAAATGATGCAAAAAAATCATTTGATAAAATCTAACATCTTTTTTAAAGCAAAGACACAATTATAAATGCTTATAACAATTTAATTAACAAAAATTACATCTTAAGTCCTATAAATTGTACTTATATATTATTTGTCCTAAAATGTTCCTCTCTCATATTTAGGTGTACATGATATAGTATACAGTATGTAAAGGTACATATAAAGGAATATAGAATATATACACATATATATTCAATATATACTATAGCAGACAGTTTTGCTGGGTTATGTGCAATAGCAAACAACCCTAAAATTTTCGGCAGTAAAAAAAAAAATCCAACATCTTCATCATAAAACTTTCAGCAAACTAGAAAAAGGGGAAAGTCCTTATCCGATAAAGGTCATCATCATCAAAAAACCTATAGTTATCATCATACTTAATGTAGAAAGACTAAGTGCTTTGCCCTTAAAGTCCAGAATAGGATGAGGATATCTTCTTTCACCCAATCCTATTCAATGATCAACTGGAAGCCCTAGCCAATGCAGAAAGAAAAAGAAATAAATGGAATACAGATTGGAAAAGAAGAAATAAAACCGTCCCTATTTGTAGATAACATGATTTTCTATGTAGAAAACCCCAATGATTCTATAAAAAAATTCTATAACTATTTAGCTTTAGCAAGTTTGCAAGATACAAGATCAACATACAAAAATTACTTGCATTTCTAAATATTAACAATGAATAACTGAAATTTGAAATTAAAGAAATGTGTGTGCCTAGATATTTACACATAAATTATATGTGGTATCTATTTATCTATTGATTTATTATCAGTTACATTTACAATAGCCATCCAAATACATAAATTTATAGGTTTAAATCTAATAAAACAAGTGAAAGGCTTTTATGTTAAAAACTACAAAATGCTGATTAAAAAAATATCATGTACTAAATAAATGGAGAGACTATCTTCATGGATTGAACAACTCTTTCTATATGGTTAAGATGCTACATATGTAGTCAATTCTTCCCATCTGAGCTTGCATTTAACCCAATTCCAAATAAAATGTTAGCAGGATTTGTTTGTAGATACAGACAAGCTGATTCCAATGTTTTTATGGGCGAAGGATCTTAAATACTCAAAACAATTCTGAAAAAGAATAAAGTAGAAGATTCACACTACCTGATTTTAAGACTTGCTATAAAACAATAGTAATGAACATAGTAGAGTTTGGGCCAATGACAGGCACATATATCCATGGAACAAAATAGAGAATCTAGAAATTGACCTATAAAAATATGGTCAATTGATTTTTAACAATGATGCAAAGACAAATAAATGAAGATGGCACAATGTTTTCAACAAATGGTACTGGAACAAGTGGACACTTAGGTTAATAATGTGTTTTATTTTCCGTATTTTATAATGTTTTGACATCTTAAAAAGCTTGCTGGCTGGGGAGAGTCTGCTCCTCCCATGGCTAACCAATTCTTAGCCCAGGGGAGAGGGGGGTTGGGGGTTGGGGGAATGTCTTTCTTATGCAACCCAAACAACCTCAATAATTAATTCTCTCATTAATTCTCTCCTGCTCTGAATCATCCCAGGGCCAGGTACCAAGCAACTAGAAACCATCCCTATACCCCAAAGCCTACAGGAATTATTCAAACTAGCCAATCCTATACCATTTATCCTGACATAACTCGCCTTTCCTTCGGAAGCCCCAATAAAGGCTCTGAACTCAGCTTTCCCCTCACTCCTGCCTCTGCTTCACCAAACCTTGTATTTCTGTGGTCCTTTGTGGCATAGCATGTCCCTCTCTCTTGGGAAATGTAAGGAAGAAATTCATCTTTCAATAACATTGACCTCTCCATGTCAGCATTCAGTCACTTCCATAAATTAAAATCCCATGGGCATAATTTTAATACTATATCTACATGCAAAAAAATGAACCTCAATCTATACCTCACACTTTATATAAAAATTAAGCCAAAATAGATCATATATCAATGTCAAACTACAAAATTTTTAGTAGAAATAGGAGAGAAGTCTCTGTGACCCCGAAACTTTCTTAGATATAATGTGAAAAGCATGGCACATAAAGAAGAAACTGGTGAAACTCTATTAAAATTATAACTTCTTGTTCCCTGAAGCAAACTGCGAAAAGAATAAAGGTAAGTTCCAGACTGGAAGACAAAATATGCAAGCTCAATAATAAGAAAACAAACAACTCAATTTTTAAAAATTGGCAAAATAGAGACTGCAAATAAATTCTTGAAAATATGCTCAATATCATTAGTTATTCCAAAAACCCAAAACAACTACCACTACATACAAAGTAGAACAGTTAAAATATAAAAACTACAACTGACAAGTATTGTCAAAGATGCAGAACAATTGGAACTCTCATACACTACTGGTTAGAATGAAAATGTTAAGGCTATTCTGGAAAACAATTCAGCAATTTCTCATAAAGTTAAATAGACATTACCATAATATCCAGTAATCTCACTCCTAAGTGCTTACCCTAGAAATATGAAAACATGTTCACACAAAAACCTACAGACAAATATTCATAGCAGCTCTATATTCACAATCACCCTAAACTGGAAACAATAGAAATATCCAACTGATGAATGGATAAACACTGTGGTACCTCCACATGATGGAATACTATTCAGCAATAAAAAGCAAAGAACTACTGATACAGGCATAACATTGATAAATATCAAAGACATTAGGCTGAGTAGAAGAATCCAGTTATATACTATAGGATCCCACTTATATGACACTCTGGGAAAGACCAAGCTGTAAAGTTGGATAACATATCAATACTTGCCAGGGGACAAGGGTGGACAGAGAGTCTGACTACAAAGGGGCAGCATAAGCAAAATTTTCTGGAGTGCCAGCATTCTTCTGAATCCCCACTGCGATGGTGGTGGTAACATACTTATATATGTGTTAAAACTTGTGAAATGTACACCAAATAAAGGCATTTTATATATAAGCTTTTCATAAAAGTCATTTTAAAGAGGTATATGAAAATACTTGAGGCCAGGATGCTTTTTTTTTCCAAATAAATCACTGGGTTCAATTTTAATATTTAGCTTACTCAAAATTTGAAGAACAGATGTCATAGTGCTGATAGAAATTTCAATGTCAAATTCATTTTGTCAACCAAGCCAAGAAATACAGTGGCTTAGAGGCAGTTAGTTTCAAACTCTCGTGCTTCAATTTTAATTGGACAAATCACCAATCCACGGGGTGGTGAACCAGATTAAAAATGTTAACTCAAACCATTTACCACTATTAAAAGCTGAAAGTTAATTTTCAATCTCTAAATATTTCATTAATCCAGAAATTAAATCCTTTAAGAATCATGATTCATCAAACATCCCTCTCCCTTCTGCAGACATTTAGACACTTTTTTGCCTCTGGCCATCAAAATACTGAAAAAAATACTTACAGCTTTAAGGGTAAGATCACACTGAAAAACGAGTTTCTGGAGTTGTGTTAAAATTTCTCTTTTGGTATTTTCTAGATCATTGCGTCTCTCTTCAACATTTGTCACACAAACTTTGTAGAGTTCATTTGCTTCTTCTACCTTTAAGGATACCCCAGGAAAAAAATAATACTGATCACTAGAATTTATATTTTAAAACAATACTTATTATAATAAAACTCAATATAAATAACTGAAGAGCCTTTTTGCATAAAAATTCTGAAATAAGTCTCTTTTAAATAGGATATTTCTAAAGATAACAACCTGTTCTGGTCAGGAACCAAGGGCACTTGACTTTAATGGATAGTCAAGGAGGACTTATAATTAGGATACTGTCTCCAAAATAAGTGTCTACTTCTATTTAAGAGGCTTTTTGATTTATGTTTACCATTTTCTATATAATCTTACAAAGTTTATCAAATTATGTTTCATAAGCAACATAAAGCTCCAGCTTAGCTTTGCTATCAGGTACCAGAATCAGTACACATACACACACAGTTGCTTAAAAGATGTACTCACTGAACAATGAAGTAAAAAATACTGAACTACTGCCTTCTCTAAGATACTTTTTCAGAGACAAACCCAAAGATTTAAAAGATAAGCAAAAATCATACTGGTTCTCAAAGTGTGGCTCCCCACCACCTACAGCAGCAGCATTACCTGGAAACCTGTTAGAAATGCAAGTTTTGGGGGCCAATCCTAGAGCCACTGAATCAGACACTCTTCCTGTTTTAAGAAGTCTTCCAGGCAATCCTGACCCATGCTAACATTTGAGAACTGAAACCTTAGCAGATTATTGCTAATTCAACTTGCAAATAACAACAAAGATGATTACTTTTTGAAGAGCCTCCTCTTCCAACCTTCTCTTTTTCTCTAGCTGCTTGTTGAGATTTTTTACTAATCCACCACTTGAGCACAGATGCTCCTCTTCTGCACGAAACATGGAAGATTTTGCTTTTTCATACTCATCTTGACGTTGCATGCATAACAATTTTGCCTTTTTGAGAGCAGTCTCTGTTTCAAGCTATACAAGACAAAAATACAGAATAAGAAACAAACCCTACTGTGCAAGTATCTTTAGCATATTCAATAAGACAGTTAAGACAGAATTTTAGAAAAATTAGAGAGTAAGGTATGCATCTTCCAGGGTAGATGCTTATATACTGCAGATGTTCTTGAGTAGATAGAAGAAACTCCATTGTAATACTAACCATTTTATTTTGTTCCTGTTTCCAAAGTTCTTTTATCTCTTTCCTTTGCTTTTCCATTTCATTTTTCCTTCCAAGTAGAGGCTGTCAAAGGCATTTTAAAACAAGAAAGAAAGGAATAAAAAAAAGCTGTTTTATAAAGGTACGCTATGTTAAAAAAAAGTGTATTATACATATAAATTTTTACCTGCACAAATTTGTTGGCTTGGAGAGCTGCAATTGTTTGTTGTAAAAGGTGACTGTTCTTTATATCATTAAGAAGAGCATTGGTAAATAGAGACTGCAATGGCATAAACTCCTAGAATTTAAAATTGAAAGGTAAACCTTCCAATAGAAATAGCACTAAGAGTTCTAGATAACCCCCAACTATTCTTCAGAAGGAGAAATTTTAAGTTTAGATCTTTTCTGCAGAAAAATGACTAGTCATAAATATGACTATATAAGAAAAACCTGAAGAATATTAATTATAAAACTAGGTAGCAAAACTAGTGGCTAACAAAACAATCAACATTTGTATCAAACTGTGAATTTCCTAGTTTTTTTTTTTTTTCATAATGGGTCTACATGTGAGTTTAAAAGGCTTTTACTTTGCTGAGCCAACAGTTTCTCATTTCACTTCCTTCCTATATTAATTATACAAATTTCTTTTTTTTTTAAAGATTTTTTTTTATTTATTCATAGAAACACAAAGAGAGAGACAGAGGCAAAGCCACAGACAGAGGAAGAAGCAGACTCCATGCAGGGAGCCCGATGTGGGACAGGATCCCTGGTCTCCAGGATCACACCCCAGGCTGCAGGCGGCGCTAAACCACTGCACCACTGGGGCTGCCCTAATTATACAAATTTCTGACTTTGCAAGGCACTATCAGGAGTTCATCCAGGTAACCTCTTGGTTCAATACCCTAGGAGGTCACTGAACACTTACCTGCATTCCAATGTTACTTCTAGTTGCCTCTGCCAATTTGACAATGTTTCTAGTGGACTCCAATTCTGAAAAGATCAAAGAAAGCATCAGAAGATAAATTTACTTCTTTTACTTCTCTATAACCTAAACTTATTTGTAATTCCCAAATTAAAGAGTGAGCACGTATACTAGTCTGCATCATATGATACCGTGATTCTTAACCAGAAGTGCTCATCAAAACCAACTAGGAAACTTTCAAAATACACTTGCTTGGTCTCACTTCTCTTGGAGATGGGACCTAGGGCTATTCAGGGATTCTGATGGGCTTTCCCTATTAAAGGCAAATATGGTAGAAAGAGCATAGGCTTTGGGTAAATCCTATACCGTTCCAATTAGTGCTATATAATCCTAGGCAAAACTGCCATCTGACCTTAAGCAAACCACCTGTCTTGTTTGCCTGAGCTGTAAAATGGGAATAATTCTTTTCTTGCCTTCTACCAGGGTTTTGGTAAGGATTAAATAAAGTATAAGATGTGAAAGTATTCTGTCAACTGTAAAACACTGGAAAACACTAGCTATTAAGATGTTTCCATGCCTGTGCTCATATACCTATTGTTGCTTGTATTTCTTTTAACTATATTATCTGATCGCATTTCTTTTCGCTCACTGGAGTATGACTTCCTTAAAGACAAAGACAGTGTACTACTTGTCTTTATGTCCCCAGATCAAGTGGTTGGCCCACAGTAATGTTCAATAAATACATGTACTGCAAGATGAGTCTTTCCTATTTCAAGAAGAGAATATGGACAATGATTTTATTCACTACTAATGAAGCAGCTACTAATCTGGAATCATATTAGTCATCGTCTGCAGAAAATTAATTGCAAACAATTTAGTTCTTACACTCCAAAGTTAATCAGAGGCGCCAAAGGGCAACTCACCCAAGTTAAGCTTCTTTTCAACCCATGAAACTATGTTCTTGGTATATTTTGACCATGTTTTAGCATAAGACAAAGCCAATTCTACAGAATCAGTGTTCTTCAATAGCACACTGTCTAGTTCTATAGGAGAAAAATTTCCTGAAAATAAAAATATCAAGTATATATTAAATATCAGCACGTAACTCTGAACAAAGAAGCATTTAAATCCTAAGATGTTCTTCAGTGAAAACTGTTTTAAAAAAATACAAGTGACAAATTTAGAATTAAAGGTCACAGTTTAAACTTAAAATGGTTTCAAATTATATTTTTTACCTTAATATGTACTTCTATTATTCATCAAGTTACAAATTCTATATAACTGTTGATCAGTCTCTATATTATCTATCTACTTTAGCAGGTTTTCTTCCTTAAGTTTTCATGTAAAATTTTATGCATTTTGTGTTAAAAATGAATACTTTAGGTTACTGAGCAAGAAGAGATTAAATAATCCAAAACATGTATTGAAAGTAACTGCAGGGGATTGGACAGTGGTAGAAAGGAAGGAAGGAAGGAAGGAAGGAAGGAAGGAAGGAAGGAAGGAGAGAAAGAAAGAAAGAGAAAGAAAGAAAGAAAGAAAGAAAGAAAGAAAGAAAGAAAGAAAGAAAGAAACTAAAAAAATTTGAGTAAGATTGAAAGTACCTCAACATTACCTTTTTCATTGGATGAGTCCACTGATTCCACAGAAACATTTTCGAAAGACTTACAACATGGAAGAAAACAAATTTTAGATTAGAGCAGAAGATAACAGAGCTTTACTTCAGAAAATTTTCACTCTAATTTGTTACTGTGACATAATTCCTAAAGAATTTCAAGTATTTAGAACTCAAAAGGCCTAAGAAATCTGTTTAGATGCTACATCTTATAAAAATTACATATCTTTTTACAACTACAGTTCTCAAGATCCAAGAATAAATAACCTCATTGTTTACTAACAGCATTAGTTAACATTAATAAATCCATTCAAAACTTCAAATTCTGCAGATTTCAAAAATATTAGTCAGGAAGTTATAGAATCAATCTAAATAGGTTATCACTTAAACTGAAGACAAGGATCTATTTCTCCAAGCCATCTTTCATCATTTTATCATATGACAAGCATTTCTCTGAAGGTCTAGTGGACAACTTAGTGCAGAACTCTCTATGATGATGGAAATGTTCTGTATCACTGTCCAGTAAGGTTACATGTGGCTATATGAGCATATGAAAAGTGGCTCATGTAAATGAGAAGTATATTTTCAATTTTATTTATTTTAATTAATTTAAATTTAAAGAGCTACATGTGGCAAATGGCTACCTTACTGGATAGTGCAGGAAAACATATCTACCAAAATTATGAGATCTTAAACAAATTTGATCTATTTGGTTGGGCAATACAGACTATGCAGGGATTCAATGCAAAAGGATCAAAGAGACCTGGGTTTGAAGTCCAGCTCTATCACTCAGCAGCTGTATGACACTAGGCTATATATTTACACTTACTTAACTTTGGTTTGCCCTTCTGTAAAATGGGGATAAGAACACTTTGACAAGGCTATTTTAAGGAAATGATATAGACTTAGTGCAGGGCATGGTATATAACAAACACTATTAAACAAATGGCAACTATTATTTAAAGTATTTTTCAAAATTCTTCATCCAAGTGATTTTATTTGTAGTATTATATCATCATGGACTTTTAAAGCTCAATCTCTACGGTTAATTAAAAACTGCAAAAAGGAAAATAAGGTGGAAAAGAGAAAAAGGAAAAAGTATTTTCCTATTAAGAATTAGAGAAGGGACACCTGGGTGGCTAATCAATTAAGTGTCTGCCTTGGGCTCAGGTCATGATCCCAGAGTCCTGAGATCAAGCCCCAAGTCAGGATCCCTGTGCAGCAGGGAGCCTGCTTCTCCTTCTTCCCACTGCTTGTCCTCTCTCTTGTCATGGTCTCTCTCTCAAATAAATAAAATCTTTAAAAAAAAAAAAAAAGACAAAAAAAGACCTAGTGTAATATGTGTACATAATAGAGCCAACAGGAACAGGAAATATGATTCACACCTAAAATTTTAATTCTTCAGAGCCTTGTCACACAGACATAATGTTATAGCTTCTGAATTAGTAATATGTTTGAAAAGATAAAATTGAATAAATATAAATGATAGCAAAATATTTAAGGATCTTAAAATTCTTCATTATTCTGATATGGTTTATATACTATCCTTGATTCATTGATGGATGACTTTAGAAATAGTCAATTGTTTTAATATTATAGTACATAAAACAAAGGCCTCAAATAGTCATTCATATTTTGTATCACTTTAAGAAAGACCTGCAGTTTTTATATTATTTTGAAATAACACAAACACTTGGCATATTTCCAAGTATTTGCTGAAGTCCCTCTGGATCTGAATATCCTTAAAAATAAATAACTGACATAGGTCCCCATTGCAATTTTTAAAAATACCTTGCATTTGGTGAAAAATTTTTAGTCTAAAAATATTACTACTATAAATCTCTAAAACAATATTCTACAAATATTCTTCATGTTCTATTATTTCATAGCAATTTTTCTTTAAATTGGGAATTGGGTAGGGGGGCGGTATCTGTGTGGCTCAATCGGTTAAGCAACTGCCATCGGCTCAGGTCATAATCCCAGGGTCCTGGGATGGAGATCTGTTTGGTTAGGCTCCCTGCTCAGTGGGGAGTCTGCTTCTCCTGCCTCTGCCCCTCTCTGCCTGCAGCTGGTGCTCTCTTTAATAAATAAATAAAATCTTTAAAAAAATAATAAATTGGGAATTGGAACTGCAATCCTCTGACACACTGCTCTTAGGGAGAATTAAGACCCACAGTCTATTAATATGTGTTTCATGGTAACAAACTATAGGATGTGTGAAAAGATTAACACCTTCCTTCTTTACTTCTTGAGTTATTTTTCTAAGTTTCTACCAGTTTTTAAGAACTGTGACAATATCAGGAGAGAGAAATTGTTAAGAATTACTTACTAAAATTTTGGACCATATGACATATAGATTCATTACATAAGACACCATAAAACTATCAGCTATATTGTTTTAAAATGAATGCTCCACTTAGTATAATTAAATTTTAGCTCCAGAAATTGACCATAAATTATACTTAAAATGAACTGATCTATTTTTCTCACTCAACTCAAAATCTATCAAAGACTAATACTGAGATTAAGATCAGGAAATTATTGAAATGTTAAAAATATTAAAGTATTTACTTTCACACAAACTTGGCCTACCTTACTTTCCCGAGAAACAGGCAATCGCAATAATGAATCATTGCCTACATCTCCCATAAGGAAGTTTGTCAGGCTATCCAGGGAAGTTTAAAAAAAAAGAAATAAGAAATAAAAAGACAAGTCATTACATTGCTCTGTCACAGGCTTGACATTCAATATGTCATCTAGAATAAATTTTTAAAAAGAAGAACCTTAGAAATAAATTCCTAGGAATCTGTTCACATAAACCACATAGTCACCTGCAAATGGATGTTGCTTCGGAACAGCTATACAAATACTACTAACTTTACTAACAATAATGAATGTATTTTTTCCAGTGTTATGATATTTTATATTGATTAGTACTTTACTTTCCATATATCTACTGAATTATGTGACATGGTCTGAGATACCCAGGCCCAAATTTCTTTAAATGACAGTCCTCTACTTACATATTTCCAAAGGTAAAGGCCAAGGTCTCAATGGAAGAAAACACTTCTCTGAAGAGATCGTTTTTGTTTTCTTCATTAACTTCTGTGAAGTTCACAGCTACAGGGAAAGGTTGGTTACAATAAATGAGAAGAAAATATTTTAAACTAGGTTTATACGAAGTCATTTAATCTCTTAAAAATTCACCCTTACTTATAGAAGCATTAGAAGATTAAGCAATTGAAAAGCCTAATACGCAAAATGAAAAAGATGTTCAAGTTCTTTATTAAAGAAATCATACAAAAGAATCAGCTTGCATAAAGTGGCTGGCATTCCAAACTTACTACTCCATGCATTACATAATTTGACACATCTAAAAAGTGACGCAATGTGAAATCAATCCGTCTCAGAGTCACAGAGTCCATGTTACATCAGACCTCTCATTAAGAGCACTCTGTGCAATTTTTTCTTGCTTATTGCTTTATAGCATTTGCTAAAATAGTTGAATGCACTGTGGCTCACTTTAGTCAAATGAGCTATACTTTTCACTATGCATTACCAATAACTGACGTCATACATACATTTGACATAGCAAAATCCTATATACAAAGCATATCACATAAACACCCAACGCCTTAGAACATTTAAATTCCTATTTATTTATAGCCTTATTTCTTACAGGCTTTTGGGCTCTGAGGTCCATGTTAATTGATTTATATTGTGGTCTCTTGTTTGCCGTAGAGATATTCTAACATTTTGCATTTTGCTAAAGCAAATTGTGTAGCATAACTGAAAAAGTTTTTTTATTGTGACTTCTTCTCTATGTGCCTTTGTGAAAAGCCCAGATACAATTTACCAAGACAAAATGTGAAGGTGGAATTGGCCACTTTTTTCAAGTAACCCTTTCTACCCACAAAGTTAGTTTTAGGAACAAATGGCTCCTTGTATCCCATCCTCCCTAGGAATCTAAGGTAGAGAGACCAAGTGAAGAGCAAGCCATTCTTTGCTTTAAAACAAGCTGTTCTGAAGTTTGGGTGCACAGCAGAATTACCTAGGGAGTTTTAAAAACAAAAATCTGGATCCTACCACCAAAAATTGAAGATTTCACAGGTCCAGAGAGCACAGGTATTTGTTTAAAAGCTCTCCCAGGTGATTTTAGTGTATATCTAGGGTTGAAAATGCTTGCTGGATAGCAAGAATTCCTAAGCAAGGAGGAATGAAACCTCAAGCCTCTAACCCTCATGAAATTACAATCCAGCTTTTATATGGGTAAGTCTTTGTAGATATGAGGGGCTAAGGGCCACATCTTTCATCAAATTCTTCTAAGTATCCCTGATATAAACAAAAAGAAAAACTTTTAAGAATCGTCATAAATAATTTTAAAACTATTTTTGGACTTCTGCTCTGGCCAAGATGGAAAAATAGGTTTACACTTCTGCCTGAGACAACCAAAAGAAACTCATACAAATACATCTAACAAAAATTTTCAAGACATTGGCTATAAGGCAAGAAAAGACAAGAATCTTGACAGGTAAGAAATGAACATGGTAAGTTCTACAACAACCCCAGCTTACTGTCTAACATCACACAGAGTAGAGTTTCCAGCAAAAGAAACTACTACAGATAAAAATCATTTTATAATAATGGAGTCAATTTATTAAGAGGACCTAACAATTCTATACGTTTATGCACCTAATAAACAACTTCAAAATGCATGAAGCAAAACCTAATAGAACCACAATGAGAGTTTCAATAACCCTCTCTCAATAATTGACAGAACTTGTAGATAGGAAATCAGTAAGATTATGGAAGACTTCAACAATACTATCAGCCTCCTCTACCAGATGGACATTTGTAGAACACTCCATCCAGTAATAGCAGGACTCATGTCTTTTCAAGTATACACTGAATATTTGCCAAGATAGACCATATTATAAAACAAGTCAAATTGATTTTAAAAGGACTCAAATCAGGCAAAATATGTTTTGTGACTAGAGACAATGAAATTAGAAATCATGGAAAGATCTCTGGAAAATCCCCAGATACCAGGAAACTAAATAACACACTTCTAAATAACCCATGGGTTAAAGAAGAAAAAGGGAAATTAGAAAGTGTTTTTGAACACAATGAAAATGAAACACCACATACCAAATTGGTGAAAGGGGGCCACAGGCAGGTGCAGAAAGAAGCACAGGTTGTCTGGATTGGGATAGTTCACAAGGGTTTTTATGTCAAATTGATGAAACTGTATCATTTAAATAGATGTACTTTATTTACACCAATTATACCTCGAAAAAGCTGTTTTAAAAATCTCACTGGGAACTAAACTTTAAATAGTAATTTATAATGTCTAGTTAAAACAACTTACAACCAGCAAAAAATGTAAAGCCTACTTATATTTTCTAACCTTAACCTGTTAGACTTTAAAAGAAAAAAAAAAACCTTATCACACTACCCCAAATTCTATAATTATTCTCTTTCTATCTATAAATATTTCTTTCGTAGCACTACACATGACTGGGAGATTTAAAAAGTAGTCATTGGGATAGCAAAAAAACAATTATTTGAATCATCTTTCTTCTTCATCCTTACTTAAGTGAGGTTACAGTCATCGATGAAAATTACTATTATTGCCCTTGTCTCCAATTCAAAACAGCTCTATATTCCTAATACCTTTTCTCTTTTTGGCTTCTGCTCAGTGTTTCAAAGAAAAGTCTCTGGCTTCTTTCCAGTAATAATTCTTCCAGCACTCCTGCATTCTCCAAACCCTATGCCACTTCCCTCCATAGATTTATTATTTCCCACTCAATTGACATTTTTTCTTATGCTAATATACTTAAATCTTTCCTTTGTGAAAGAACTTTCATTTTACCATATTTCTTCTTAAAGCTATGATCCAATTTAATAGTTTTTTTGGTTTTGTTTTTTTATTGCCAAACCTCTACAAATAGGTTATGACTAAATTCACCAGGATTTGGCTTTTCATCCAGTCTAATGGTTATCAGAAGTTGAAAAATTTTGTGAAAAGGGTAAGATAGCAAATTTTAGACTTTTCAGACCACATGGTATGTTGCAACTATTCAACTCTGCCAAAAAAGGAGCCATACATAAATGAATGACACGGTGATACATAAAGAATAAGACTGGCTGTGCTCTGATAAAACTTTATTTACAAAAATAGGCAGCAGGCCAGATTTGGCCCACCAGAAATAGTTTGCTTAGCCTGGTTAAGCAGATGGGTTTCAAAGCCAGTCTGTCTAGGTTAAATCCTAACTCTGTCTCCTACTAGGAACTTAATGTAACTGCTCTGTGCCTCAGTCTCCTAATTTATAAAGTGGGGACAACAATATGTATTTTGAGAACTGTTATAAAAACTGAATGAATTTAGAACAGAGCCTGTTACAAAGAAAATGCTCAATGAATGTTAGTTATTATTTTCACTCAAAACCACCGAACAGGGGATCCCTGGGTGGCGCAGTGGTTTAGCGCCTGCCTTTGGCCCAGGGTGCGATCCTGGAGACCCAGGATCGAGTCCCACATCAGGCTCCCGGTGCATGGAGCCTGCTTCTCCCTCTGCCTGTGTCTCTGCCTCTCTCTCTCTCTGTGTGACTATCATAAATAAATTGAAAAAAAAAAAAAAAAAAAAAAAACACCGAACAACACTGCCAACAAAAACCTATTAGTCAAACTTGGAGGCCTTTTTTCTTCTAAGTTTGCATCCTACTTGTGCACTCTACAACTCCAGCTCTACCATTTAATATATATGCAGCCTTGGACAAACCTCTCTATGTCCCAGCTTCCTTAGTGCAAAATAGAAGTTGACAGAATAATAGTTACTAACCTGAAAAATTTGCTGTGAGGATTAATGGGATAATCCATGTAGAGTTTAACAGTGTCTGGCATACAGTAAATACTTGCTTAATAATGTCTGCTATTATCACTACAAATATTCACCACTTTCTTCCATCTTGAAGTATTCTGCACTCTTAGAAGCAATGAGTTACAGTAACTAGAAGAAGTAGGACTTCAGAGTTTCAGACCTGAGTTCGAATCTAACCTCCTACCACTTCCTGTAGTATTCTGGAAGTATCACCTCAGTGCAATTTCTTTATCTGTAAAATGGTGTATTATTGAAAGATACGATTGAGAAAACAAATGTAAACCACCTAGAGTACAGTGCTTGATAGGTAGTAACATGAATGTATGCTCATGTGCTGTGTATCTATCGACAATTTTACTTTATGCAGGTTCCCACCCAGCCTGGGGTTCTCTTTGGCTTTCTTCTCTATACATTACCCCACAGAACCTTACCCACTTTCATGCCTTTGAAGGAAATGAATCCTTGAACTACCTGTCCAGTTCTAACCTCTGAGCTAGAGATCCACATTTCCAATGGTCTGTTTGATATATTCCTTCCCCACCCACAATCTATCCATTACAACCTCAAAATGTCCTAATTGAACTCACCCCCTCCCTTCTACTCTGTTCTGCAAACTTACTCTTTTCCATACATTCCTTAGCTCATTATCTTTCCTTTCAAAATGCCTCTAAAATATTTTTTCTTCCTTTCTATTCCCACTGCCATTTCGTTCAAAAGGCCACATTTTATCCGTAGTCTGGATTATTTAACAACCTGCTAATTGGTGTCTCTGTCTCCACTCTCTTCTCCCTATTAGCCATTCTTCAAAATTGCATCAAAATTTTGCTCAAGGTTTAAAGAATTACCTCCCTTGGGCTCTCTATTAAGTCACAACAATAAGCGCTAACACACTTTTAGTATCTCTTTAAGAAATCACACAAATACCTTTCATACATACCATCTATTAGTGAGTTTCGAACTTTTTTGACCACAACCTTCAGTAAGAAATACATATATCATGACCAAATATACCATATACATAACAGTTATTAGTTAAGACCTATGAAGTTTCAAAGCATCCTTAGATCTTATAGAATGAATGTTGCATTCTGATTTTTCTTTTCTATTCTCCACAATCTACTAGTGTAATGTCATAAATCAGGGCCCACAGTTTGCAAACTAGAGTTAAAAGATATAATGTAGGCAAATTTTCACCACAGGCCTTGGGGAAAAAACAAACAAAAAGCAGTAAGACTTACAAAATGAAAACTTTAAGTTGCTTCTAAGAAACACAAAAATAACTAGGAAATGAAATGCATACTATATTCTCAGAAAGGCTAAATATGTAACTTTTCTTTAATTTATAAATTTAAGTTTACAAATTTTACTCATCATCCTCAAAACACCAATAGATAAGCCAATTTTTTGGAACTAGATAAGCCAATTCAAAAGTCCTGAGGGAAAAATAAAATCTTAAACAAAAAGAGTAACAGAAAGAGCTACCCCTACCAGATACTAAAACATACTATATGACTACAATAAAGATAGTGTAGTATTGGCACATGACTAAACAAATCAATGGAACAGAATAAGGTCCAAAATAGATATAAATGACAGTTTAGCATATTTATGATAAAAATGGCATTTTAGGGATCCCTGGGTGGCGCAGTGGTTTGGCGCCTGCCTTTGGCCCAGGGCGCGATCCTGGAGACCCGGGATCGAATCCCACGTCAGGCTCCCGGTGCATGGAGCCTGCTTCTCCCTCTGCCTGTGTCTCTGCCTCTCTCTCTTTCTCTCTCTGTGACTATCATAAATAAATAAAAATTAAAAAAAAATTTTTTTTTAAAATGGCATTTTAGATCAGTGAGGAAAAAATGAATTATTTGATAAATAAGTTAGACATGTAGACATTCCAGAACATATCAAGGACTTAAAGTTAATAAATGACATCATGAAAACATTAAATGAAAACACACTGGAGAATGCTATTATAATCTCAGAATGGGAAAGTCCTTCTTAATACCTAAAATCCAAGAAGCATAAAAAAGACTGATAAATTTAAATGTAAAAATAAAATGTCATAAGCAAATCAAAAGATAAAGAAAATTTACAACTTATATTGAAGATTAAGAGTTAATTTCACCTACACAGAGTTTCTACAAATCAGTACTAGAAAAAAAAAGACTGACCATCAAAAACAAAGTGTGTAAAGGGACAATTCACATAAAAGAATGTACAAATGGCTCTAAAACATATGAAAAGATACTCAACTGCACTCAAAATGAGGGAAATGCAAATCAATCTACACTGAGATGCCAATTTTTACTATCAGACTGGGTAACAAAGCTTGGTAACCAGTTCTGTTGGCAAAGATACAGTAAAATCAGCCTTTTCAGCGCTGCTATCAGAACTACAGAACCACTGCAGAGGGTATTTAGCAATATAAAAAATATAAATACAAATGAACATGGCTATTCATCGAAGCATTATTTGTAACAGAAAGAAAAATGCAAATAATCCAAATATCCATTAGTGAACTGGTTAAATAAATTATAGCACATGAGCGTAACAGATAACCTTGCAGCTTTGAAAAAAATAGAACTCACAACAAAAGAATTAAGGAACCTTTATGTATAGACATAAGTTCGAACAATGAGCAAGGAGCAGAATGCTACCAATTTGTGTAAAGAGGAGAGTAAAAAAAAAAAAAGAACATATGTTGCTTATATATGCATAATATGTCTCTAGAAAGACACACAAAAAACCAGTAATAGTTGCTGCTTATCTAGGTAGAGGGTAACAAAGCATCTGAGCTAGGAAAGACACTTCACTTTTATGCCATTTGCATCCTAAACCATTTCAAACTATTGCCTATTAAAAAATTAAGTCTTTAAAACAGAAAGACGTCATGAGGCTTCTACAATTTTATTTATTTATTTATTTTTTTGGCTTCTACAATTTTAGATGCATAATTAAAGCTTGTTTTTCTTGTCAATTTTTAAATATAGATTAAAATACAGATCACGAAAAGCCTCAATAAATGGTCGTATTAAATTACAAATAAGATTGACCAAAATAATTGTAAATAGTGAAAACACAAATACTTAAGTACATAATAAATTACTGAGTGCTGAAGATGTCTTTTATCTACTTCAAAAGTAAGCTGTATCTCTCTTACCATATTGCAAATATTTTGTCAGACTGAACTTCCTGCGTGGAAACAGGAGGAGACACAGGAAATACAAATCACTACTAGAATGAATGGGGAAAAGCTTTTTCTTTTAAAGTTCTTAATTTAATTTAAAGCTTTCAAATTTCCTTTTAAAGTTATCAAAAGGTAAATTCCAAGGTAAAAATTAGAAGAGTCAAAGATTTCAATTTTATTCCAATGCATTTATTATGCATAGGAAGTAGACAGACATTATGCATTCATACCTGTAGTAGCACAAACAAGATTATACCTCCCTGACTCTAAAGTCATTCTGTATATGTTTTTTTTTTTTTTATATGGTGTGGTATATTTGCCAAATGCATCAGCAGTTAAGATGTCCAAAGCAAGTCATGTCATTTTTTTTAACATGTAAACAGGGCTTTAAGACACAAAATGATCTCCATACTCCTGACAGCTTTCTGATCCTAAAGTATAACAGCTTTTTTTCTTTAAGTTTCCCTCTTTGAAATACAAATAAAAATGCACTTTTACAGGTTTTCTGAAAATGTTAAGAGAGACAGCCTATGTGAACATCTAGATTGCCATAGAATAGAGATTCAAAAATGGTTTCTACCTCTACCTTGCTTTTCCAGGGTTTGAAAATTAAATTATCATTAGAAGAAAAAACTAAATAAGCTCTAATTTGACCTCAATTTTTCAGATCACTGAATATTTTTTATTATTAAACTCCCTTCACTTAGATGTCCTCGACATTAAGAGTAAGGAAGAAAGGTTTTATTTAAAAACATAAACTTACACCAAGGAAAAGACAATTTCTTAAATTTTCTAGTTTCATGGAGTTTCACAGAAACAGAGTAAGTTTAGGAACAACAAAAGTAATCTTTTAAGTTTCACCCAACACAAAAGTAAAATCGTAACAATAATCCCAAAGGTAAAGACAGCCACAGTGGGAGATAATATTCAAAAGATAGCTTTACCTCAAAGGAGAAAAGATCTCCAAGGCAGCTGTGAGGCCACTTTCTTCAAGTCTGTTTCTGGAATGTGGACACCAACTATACACAGGCACACTCCTTCCCCAGGACATCCTGACTGCACACAATAGCTACTGACAACAATTGAATGAACTGTGGTCGCTATTTCTAAGCATGGAAATTTTACTATCTATAGACGCAAATTTCCCTATCTAAGTTAAGTTAAATGGCACTTATAAACAGTCTATTTAAAAACAAATTTGGTTACTAAGCACATTCTAAAAAATCACAACAGAACTATCCATTTTTCCCACTTAAAGCCATCTACATGTTTTTCAGTATTTGACATACAGGGGGAAAAAAGAGAGAGAACCACACAAACACAATAAGTCTATGTCAAAAAGCAGAGGAAGTGGTTCTCAGGTATATGGACCATTATTTTATTAACAACACTATTTTCTCCCCCTGCCTCATCGCTTGACACTTGCCCTTTGCCTTCTCTAGATAGGAGTTTTTTTCAATTCCATCATGTTCTTCACATCCAGATTTCTTACACAAATGCTCTGCATCACAATCCCCAACGTACCCTAACCCAGGAAATGCCCACCTGACCTTTGAGACTCAGAATAGGTAATTCCCCTCCCCAAAGAATCCTTTCCTTTCTTTATTCAACCCATGGTGTGAGTCACTTTCTATAGTTACAGTGCTTGAATTACGATTACTTATCAGGGACATTTAACATTGGCGATCACAACTTAGAACCTTGAGCTTTTAAAATTTCATGACATCTTCTTCAAACCATCTATTTCTTAGGTGTTTCCCAGGCTCCTCTATTTTTTCTCTGTTCCTGGGATCTCATACTCCACCTACATTTACTCTGCATACTCTGAGTTGGTGCCATCTTGTTCCATTACCACATATATACCAACAGCTCTCAAGTTCTCATCTTCAACTCCAAACTTCACATTAATCCTCAACATTTAACTTGTCCTAGGTTTCATCAAACCAACATTCAACCCCTCTTCCATAACAACTATGTTCCACCTCTACCACACTCCAGCTTCTTAGATCAGACTGTCACCCCACACCCAGCCCCTTATTTCTAATGATCTCTGGCTGAACTCCCTGCCTCATTCTTCTCAAATACTCCCTTTGCCCTCAATCCTCCTTATACACTGCAGTCTGGAATAACAGATTCTAATAAAATAATTTTGGATGGCAAGTTACTTCATTAGAGGACAACTCCCAATTCTTGATACTTTAGTACATGTAATATACATATATGTGTGTATATCCATATGTAATTTTAGTTTCATTTTTTTCACATTAAAAAAAGTTTAAGTCTTTTTCTCTATTTGGCTCCCTTCTTTAAGCAGAGTCACTACAAATGACAATTTTCCAGCACCAACTGTCCTCACAAAACAAAGACATTTTTACACTAAAAACCTACTTCAAAAGAGAGTGTACTCTTTCAAAAAACTCAAAAATTTTAAATGCCAGTTATTTAGTTTATTTCAGTTACTATTTTTAAACTGCGTCCTGCCAGATGAAGTTTTAATTTTTGAAAGGAAGAGAGTTTCAGGTGTGATCTAGTGGGAATATCAACATATCAAAGTATACATAATTCCTATTGATATATACCAATGCCATATGGGGAGGTAGGACGATAGTCATTATACACCAAGTATTACTTAGATGCTTTTCCCCCACACCAACCCACTTTTATACATCTTTCTTACCTTTTACTTTTGCAGTAAGCATTTCTGCAGCATTATGAAGATCAACAGAATTGAGGTTCTGATGTTTATTCATTACAGATTTTAAAACACGAAGAAGTTCGTCCAGACGTATATGAATGACTTCTTTAAAACAGTCTTAAAGGAAAAAAAAATTTATTTGTTTCCTCAACTAAGTTTCAGGAATGCAAACTATGTAAGTCCATTTTGAAACACACTTCAAGAAGCAGTAGACTCACAATTTTTGCCTACTATATGTTCACTTGTATTTTCACCATTGCAATTAGTATTATACAATTTATACGGCCTTCAAAAAATCTATAATAATTTTAAAGTCAGCAAGGATTTCACAGTTATGGTCAATAGAGCCCTATATTTTTTCAGTTTTCCCAGTTTAAATATGCTTTCAAGATTGTGCCTTCCTTTCCAGTCCCTCCCTGTCTACTCCCAGGCTGCTCCACTCATTTATACCGACTTTAGTCAGATACCAGCATATGGGATTTTATAACTCCGGAAATAAGGTGGCTATATACTTTATCATCCAAACCAAAAAGCTCTAAGCAAGTGAAAAGAGGAGTGCTACTCCTCCCGCCAGCACAACAGGCATATTCCTGGATCACCATCCTAGGTAAATAAAAAAGTATAAACACCTTGACTTTAAAACTCCACTAGTAGTCCTCGAAAAGCAAGTACCTTAAATACAACACTCTGATGTTATTTTTCTTTCTGTAACCTTACACAGAGCATTAGTGTTTCATAATAGTTAACATTTGTTAAATGCTTCCTATGTAGTAGGCACTGTTAAAAGAACTTAAAAGATAATATTCTATTAACTTTCACATCAATCTTATTAGAGAGGTAGATTTAAAATATCCATTATACAGATGAGAAAATTGAGGCACACCTAAGTTCACCAAGTTACTAAACTATGGGGCCAGAATTTGAACTCAAGAGAATATATTTCTAGAAACCAGAAACCATGCTCTTAATGTTACACTGCCTCCCCCACAACAGATTGAAAAACAAACAAAAACCATTTTTTGGGACCTCTGGATGGCTCAGTGGTTGGGCACCTGCCTTTGGCTCAGGTAGTGATCCTGGGATCCAGGATGGAGTCCCACATGGGGGGGGGGGGGGGCGCAGGGAGCCTGCTTCTCTCTCTGTCTGTGTCTCTGCCTCTCTCTCTCTCAGTCTGTGTCTCATGAATAGATAAATAAATCTTTAAAAAAATTTTTTTAAAATAGAGTGTCAGCTTATAATTATACAATTAATTTTTTTCAGAAATGTTGAAAAGATAACCATTAGAAAGAAAAAGTCTTTGGCATAAAAAGACAAAGATGAAAAATTCTACCATTATCTGTCAAATATGCTGTTCATTAACCATACTATCCAGAGGTGGGGGAAAAAAAGGTGTAGACAAGGTGGGGAGCTGAGTATATTAAGGCAAAGAGTACTCCAGGAAGAGGCAAAGAAGAACAGTTTAGAGGGTGATGGAAGCAGAGAGAATGTAAGTGCTTTCAGAAGAAAATGTGACTCATTCATCCAAAGAATTTTAACAACAGAAATATAGAAGAATAGGTGCTGGCTGAAGCAACCTTGGAAATGAGAGGTCTATAAAACTAAAAAGCAAAGGAAATGCTATATGAAAGTACTATACTCTAGTTGATAAAATGTTTTCAATGAGGGTTCAGGTTAACAATTCTGATGTTGCTAGAACGTATTCACTGGAATTGAAAAACTGTAAATGGATGGTGGATGGTGGGAGCCAGGATCTCACTGTTAGAGTAGAAATTTACAAATAAACAGGAGGGGAAGGCTATAATGATTCATAATTGTGGTAGGTTACAGTTGGACACTTCAGTAAGAATTCATGTTTAGCTTAATACAGACACAGGTGGTTACATATCGAAATATTTACAGATATGTTGTATTTACACAGGTTAGTATACACACATATATCTCTTTGCTCTGTCTGGTGAAAGGGCCTAAAAGAAATGACACACAGTAGCAAGAAGCACATGTAACCACTCTGAGTTTGGTTTCTTCTATCATTCTCTAGTAAAAGGAACCAAGGCCCCTGAGGGAAATGGATGATTCTAGGACTGGGGCAGAAAACATACAGGATGAGTTAGGCACATCTAGAAGAGCCAGAAAGTAAGAGCTAAGAAAAAACTAACCCTCGTACTGAATAAGGTATGTCAAGGGTACACAGGAGCCAGCTTAAATAGCTCTAAATGGCTAAAGCTAGAACAATTTGAACAACAAATAAAGTAGTACTAGATTAAAATTCAAAGTATAAAGAAAATATCCATGAGTACATACTGACACAAATAAATGACTGAATAAATTAGTAAGTGGAGGAAAAGCGACAAATCTCTTGTATAGAAGAATGCCAAATAATTTACAGAGATATACTGTCCTCAAGGAGGTGGAGCATACATATAATGACTTTCTTCCAAAGAGTATAGTAGAGAAAGGGGGACAAAATGAGTAACTTTAAAGTATACTTTATTAAGACAGGTGATCAAGGTCGACATTAATAGTGACATATCATGTTTCTAGTGTTATTCTTGATAGGACTCATGATGAAAATGGCACTTATATCTGTTATTTTCCTCCCAATATCCCAATCTAATCATGAGAAAAACATCAAACAAATTCTAATAAAGATTCATCCTACAAAATTCCTAACCAGTACTCCTTAAACTGTCAGGGTCATCAAAAATGAGCTAAGTCTGAGAAATGATCACAAGCAAAGAGGCCCTGAGGAGACATGAGAATTAAATATAATATGATAGGATCCTAGAAAAGGGACATTAGGAACAATTTATGGAAATATAAATAAAACTATGGGCTTTAATCAGTAATAATGTATCATTATTATCAAATATTGGTTCATTAACTAACACATGTACCATACTAATCTTAAGATGTTAATAAATTTTAAAAATGTATATAAGAATATTGGGAACTCTCTGTAATACCTTCTCAATTTCTCTGTAAATCAAAACCTGTTCTAAAAATAAAGTCTAGGGGATCCCTGGGTGGCTCAGTGGTTTAGTACCTGCCTTCGGGCCGGGGCGTGATCCTAGAGTCCCAGGATCAAGTCCCACATCGGGCTCTTTGCGTGGAGCCTGCTTCTCCCTCTGCCTGTGTCTCTGCCTCTCTCTCTATGCCTCTCATGAATAAATAAGTAAAATCTTTAGAAATAAAATAAAAATAAAAAAATAAAAAAATGAAATACAAATGGGTAAGAGATATTAGAAATTTTATGTACTTTTGGAATTTTTGTCCATAAATATGTATTACTTTTATAATTTAAAAATTCATTTATAATTTTTTTAATTCATAGAGAAAATGTGCTATGGATTTTATTTTATTTTTTTTAATTTTTTTTATTTTATTTTATGATAGTCACACAGAGAGAGAGAGAGAGAGGCAGAGACATAGGCAGAGGGAGAAGCAGGCTCCATGCACTGGGAGCCCGACGTGGGATTCGATCCCGAGTCTCCAGGATCGCGCCCTGGGCCAAAGGCAGGCGCGCTAAACCGCTGCGCCACCCAGGGATCCCTGTGCTATGGATTTTAAAGAATTATCTTAAATGATCACTATCTAGATCATCTATTTTAGAATTGTCGATATTAGTTTGCTCAGGTTTACTTAGTTGAGACAATATAGCTTGGTGGTTGGTTAAAGCATTATCTCTAAAATCAAACTGCCTAAATTTGAATTTAAGTTCCATGATTCATAAACCTTGGGTGAGTTACTTAACCTCTGTGTGCCTATTTCCTCACCTGTAAAAGGAAGATAATAGTAGTTACTTCATAGGATTGTCGAATTCAATGAGTTAAAACACAAAATGCAATTGGAACAGTGGCCAAAACATAGTAAGCCCTTCACAAATGTTTACAGCTATTTTAGTTAATGCATTAGCAGAACTAGTTTAATAACAAAGGTTAAGTCTGAAATGGAACCTAGTAGCTTTGAAATAAAAAAGAAGTTCTGGAAATTAATATAGCTTGAATAGCTGTAAAAAAGTAACATAAACGAAGTCTACTGTTTAATATATACATGTGTGTGTATATATATTTATAAAACAAAATAATGGTAATGTTAATGGTGATCCTTTGGCCTACTTATAAAACCAAGGTTGACTGATTACTTAATATCATAGAATTGTACTGTACTATTTTTAAAACCTTAACTTACATTAGTCTTAAAAAAGAGAAAGTCCGTTATCTCTATTCTTCTGTATTCTGATGTTTCACAATAAAATCTACAAATATTAATACACCTGGGGAATTCTATAATAATACTTTGCCTTATTTTATTTTTTAAGATTTTATTTATTTATTCATGAGAGACAGAGAGAGAGAGGGGGGCAGAGACACAGGCAGAGGGAGAAGCAGGCTCCATGCAGGGAGCCTGATGTGGACTCGATCCCGGGTCCCCAGGATCACACCCTGGGCTGAAGGCAGCGCTAAACCGCTGAGCCACCCGGGCTGCCACTCTGCCTTATTTTAAAGTCTCAGGTCGAAAGAGCTTGATTTTTTGAGTGCACAACAACCATCAATATTCAAAATCTGTACTGGGCATTAAGATGGAACTACAAAATACTAATGGCTTAAGTGCCTAAATAAACCAAGGTAATAAATTCTGGCCTTTTCAAGAAAATTAAATATGTGCAGTTAAATATATTTCAGAACTATTATATGTTTTTCAATTTTCTTAGTTTTAATTTCTAACACAGTAAATAGTAAACAGATACAGCCCATATAAACAAAAACCTTCAGGATCCTTGATAATTTTTAACAGTGTAAAAGGTCTTGAGATTCCTTGCTATGGGATTCTTAAAAATCACTGAAAAGTGTGCCTGGGTGGCTTAGTAAATTGAGTGTCTGCTTTCCACTCAGATCATGATCTTGGGGTCCTGAGATGGAGCCTCATGCCTGGGCTCTCTGCTCTGAGGGGAGCCTGCTTCTTCCTCTCCCTCTGACGCTCCCCTCCCCACTTTGTGCATGCTCTCTCTCAAATAAATAAAATCTTTAAAAAAAAAAAAACCTCTCCAATAAATAAAATCTTCTTAGAAAAAACAAACACTGCAAAACATTCCAGTAACTGTTAATATAAATGTTTCATCAACTTGAAATTCTTTTTTTCCTATACAGAAGCCTTTATAAACAGATATTGAAGTTGTCTCAAGTAAAAATAGTAAAAAACAGTAACTGAATTATTTAGTAATGAATTTCAGAAGTATATCAAATTACCCTATTAATAATTCCAATTCCCAATTTAAAAATGTTAATTACAGATTCATAAACTTTCCTGAGTTAGATGAGTCAACTACTAGAATATCAGTATATCCTGATACTGCTTCATATGGTACTTTATAAATTAGCAAGCCCTTAATTATGTTTTATAAGTGGTAAGAAAATGTTCCGTGTTTACCAAATGTTCTTTTCCAATATAATAGGCTAAAGCTACTTCAAATTATTTTTATGAAGCAAAAGCCTCTTAAACTTTTGTGCAGTTTAAGAGGCAATCTGATACACTTATAAAAAGGTTAAAGGAGTTTAAGCAGCTCTCTAACCAATACTAAATAATCTTCCCACTCCACTCTACCGAACAATAGTAGCAATCAGCAATCAAATGAGTTAGTAACTGTTCTTCCTTAATACAGAAGAAAGCTCTAAGTGGCTGACTGGTGTGATAGAAAACAGATCTAGGGGCACCTGGCTGGCTCAGTGGGCAGAGCATGTGACCTTGATTTCAGAGTTCTGAGTTCAAGCCCCGCACTGGGCATGGAGCCTACTCAAAAAAAAAAAAAAAAAAAAAAGAGGAAGAAAAGAAAAAAGGGGTGTCAGCATAGCTCAGTTAAGCATCTGCCTTCAGCTGAGGTCATGATCCCAGGCTCCTGGGATGAAGCCCCATGTCGGGCTCCCTGCTAGTGGGGAGCCTAGCCTGCTCCTCCCTCCTCCTTGTGCTCTCTCTCTCTCTCAAATAAATAAAATCTTTTTAAAAAAATATTTTATTTATTTATTCATGAGAGACACAGAGAGGCAGAGACACAGAGGGAGAAGCAGGCTCCTCATGGGGAGCCTGATGCAGGATTTGATCTCAGGATCCCGGGATTGCAGCCCAAGTCAAAAGCAGATGCTCAACCACTGAGCCACCCAGGTGCCCCTCAAATAAACAAAATCTTAAAAAAGAGAGAGAGAAAAGAATAGATTTAGATTAAGAAATTTGGGTACTAATGCTTATCCTCTACTTCCTTGAAATGATCTTGAAATATACAACTCTTAGTTTCTCTTATCTCAGATTTATCATTTATAGAACAGAGTTAGTAAGAACACCTGTTCTACTTTGTGTAGTTGTGATTATCAAATAAATTAGCAAAACTGCTTTACAGACTTATTATATATAAACAGCTATTATTTCTAGCAAATCTGTAAGCCAAACTAAATACTTTTGGTAATAGATTTGTCTCACACAGAATTACACTCAACAAGTACACATACAGCAAAGTCCCACAATATTTTGGCTAATGAAAAAGATATATTAAAGTTAAGTTTCAGTTTCATTTTATACATAAAATCTAAATTAGTAAATTAATTGGAAATAAAGTTTTAATAAAGGATATATTTAATAAAGATATTTTTATACTTACCAAGTTATAGTAGTCATATAACTAAATACAAGATCATTTTTAAGTTTTATAGTGTCCATATTGTAAATGCAATGAAATTTATACCACAAAGGTATTACATATGCAATTATAATGTTCAGCCAAAAGCTTAATACTGTTATCTAAAAGAGTAAAACTACTGTATCCCAATGTTTGTTTGTTTATCTACTATCCCTGTAATATGGTAATCTGAATTTTAATTTATTGTTTCACTCATTTGTGCCATTTATTTTGTTTCATTCAGCTTATCAAGTGAAAACAGATTAGTCAGCTCCACTTTTTGGTTCTCATGCATTAACACAATACCACAGTGTTTATATTGAAAACACTTCATGGAAATGCTTAAGTAAATAAATGAAAAAACCATGGTGTTTTCCTTGATTTTAAAAACCTGACAATAATTTTTTAAATGAGTCTTGTTAATTTAACTTAACCCCTTTGGGAAAGCAACAAAAACAAGGAGGAAAATAAGTTTCAGAACTTATCACTAGGAAACTCCTTTTTTTTTTTTTTTTGCTGTAATGATTTCTGAATTTATAGGATAAGAGCAAAGTCTGAACCACAGCTTTCTTTATCCAGCCACTTGGGGACTGTAAAAATAACAATAGCTGACATTTTAAAACACTTATTCTAAGAGCTTTACATATATGTACTCTAATCTTCACAACATCCCAGGGATGTAGGTATTATCTCCTTCCAACAGATGTAGAAACTGAGGCCCTGAAAAGATAAGTAACTTGTTCAAGGCTATATACAACCAGCAAGTGCCAGAATGAGGATTCCACCTTAGGTGTTCTCACTCTAGAATTTGTGCTTTTAATCACTATGATATGTTAACATGATTAAAGAAGATACAGCTTAATGACAGGTACTGTGCAGTCTGTGATTTAACAGGCTTTAACTTCTAATCAAATATGCCAATTACTATTATAAATGGTGTTAAATTATGTAAACCATTCTAGACAAGTAAAAAGAACAAAGCAGTCTCCTAGGAAATAGCATACATGTCATAAATGAGCTACCTGTATTTCATACTTCATTCCTCAAAGATTCATTTCTAAGTCATAACCTATCAACATTTACCTGAACTTCTCCTAAGTGGTATCCATTAGAAATCACTTCTGGAGAGGTTTACTTCTAAAAGAACACAGCAGGAGGACTATCTGAGACTAGCAACATAATGTTTCTAATATTTCACAAAATTTTTGGCACAATATAGAGGATGAAAGTTAATTAATATTCATCAATGGTAAAATTAACTCTACTGAAATTTGTCTGAAATAAATTTGCACATCCTCCTATATATTCACCTGGGGAAAACGGAGTTAATCAACAAGATAGGATTTCAATTAAGACTGAAGATTTATGCAGAACTTCCCTCTCACAATAGAACATACTATTTAATGGCATTAAACTTTTTATTTAACTTCTTCAACTCAACAAAAAGTGCTTTACAAAGTTAACATACCTCTTCTGACTATAGTTCTGCCAAATTTAGAACCTAGACAAATTCATCAGAGCTATCACTTACAAGATTCAGTTATGTTTTCACAAAATAAAAGGGATACACTCAAATCAGAAAGCTTTTTTTTAAAAGATTTTTATTTATTCATGAGAGAGAGAGAGAGGGAGGGAGGGAGAGAGGCGCAGAGACACAGGCAGACACACAGACAGAGGGAGAAGGAGGCCCCATGAAGAGAGCCCAATGTGGGACTTGATCCTGGGTCTCCAGGATCAGGCCCTGGGCCGAAGGCGGCGCTAAACCACTGAGCCACCCGGGCTGCCCCAGAAAGCTTTTTTTTTTTAAATTAGAGAACTTTATCTGAAACTGATACCAGAGTTTTATCTTTCTTGCTAGCCTATTTAATGAACGAAACAAAAACAAGGCACTACTGTCACGACAGTAAACTTTTATTAAAACTTTTATTCCAGTTTTAGAATAGTGTATTAGATAAACTACCAATTTTCCTTAAAATATATTTACACCAGCAATGGATACTTTCAAGCACTGAGGACCAGAAAGCTTAAGTAATTTGCACTATTCTTTCTAGCCCAATTAAAAAGCCTCAAACCTTTCAAATTCCCAAGTGTTAAGCCTCCTTGAATGGTGTTCTACCTGAAGTGAGGAGATATGTTGCAGAATTTAAGATTATTGTGTGAACTATAAGAATACTTATGAATTTGTTCTTTGGAATTAAGAACATCTTATTCCTCAGGGAGACAACCAGAAACCTGAAGTGGTATTCATATAGCACATATGTTAATCTGCTAGTGTTATATTTAAACATAGATGTATATCCATAATAGAATGCCTTCAGCATTTTAAAATAAAATGTAAAATTTGGCTCTGTAATTATTCCTAATGCATCTTAATGACACTGGATAGAAATCTAAAACTTCAAATTCCATATGTGCTACTTAATACAAGACTACAGGGTAACCTCCTCTTGGAAATAAAAAGGGACAGGGAATCAACAAGCTCTATCAGTTATGCTATCAAAGCATGAGTTTTCAGTCATCTAATGTCCCACATTAAACTCTCCATTTTATTTGTAAATAAGAGCCCACACAAACATACCTACTTTACCTGTTACCACAGAGCTCTTTAGTAGACACTTATTTTCTCTAATCAGTTCCTCAACAGCTATGGCAATATAAACTTTACATTAGACTCACTTGGAAAATTTTCACAAATACTACGTTTTAGAAAGTTATCATAAAACTTACATTTAAAAAATCCTATAGACTAGTAGAATGCAGATGTCCTCTAAAATGCATTATATAAGGGGCACCTGGGTGGCTCAGTCAGTTGAGTGTCCATCTCTGGACTTTGGCTCAGGTCATGACTGAACCCCTGTGGGGCTCTGCACTTAGCAAGGAGTCTGCTTAAGATTGTCTCTTTCTCTCGCCCTCTCCCTGCACCCCTCACCCTGGTCACATGCCTGCTCTCTCTCTTTCTAAAATAAATAAATCTTTAAAAAAAATAAAATGCATTATATATAGTTGGAAAACAAATACTTGGCTGTCTTCTCCAGCTCTGAACTCTCGATATTCAGAACAATGTAGAATCTCCAACTCCAATCGAATTTTGAATCACAGAATTATAAAACTGGTAGTATCTGGTATAGCACCTCATTCTTAAATCATTAACTGATTTAAGCCATATTCCAAAACCAGTCAGTAGCAGAATAAGGCCTAGAACCTAGATAATGTGATTTCTTTTCAGAGCTCTTTCTGCCTCCATTACTACTGATTTTATCAATTTATATAACCTGGCTGGAAACTGATCTGCTGGTTCTAATCAAAAAATGGCATGAAAGCTCTGTACTCTAAAGGCAATTTAAGGGGATTCCATGCAGACCCCAAAGTTCCTATTTCTAAGTAAAATTTTCTTAAATTTGCTCCAGTTACAACTTTTTCTAGGTTTCTTTTAATGCTCTGTCCAACAGAAATTTCTGCAATGATGTAAATATTTATACCTTCACTATCCAAAATGGTAGTCACTAGCCACATATGGCTAATAAGCACTTGAAATGTGGGTACTACAACTGAAGAGCTGAACTTTTATTTTAATTAAATTTAAATAGCCACATATTTCGATATTAGCATACTGAATAATGCAGGTCTAGATAATCCCCATCAAAAAGGGAATTGGCTGATGAAATAATGAACACTGAGCAGTATTTTTTTAAAGTACCTGCCATGTGAAGCAGTTGAGATAGCATGTAAAGAACACATCATTCTGCATTTATAACCTCTGGATTCCGTATGAAACCACTATATAGCAATAAGAGGCTCATGAAATTACACAATCTAGGTTATATATACAACTCATCTGTAAAATGGAGCTAAAAGTACCTTTGTGGGAACTCTGTGATTAAATGCTATTTGTATGTAAAAGTACTCTGTGAAATGCAAAGCACCATATATAACTAAGTATCATTTCTATAACTAGTTCAAGAAAATGAAAATGTGGCTATAAACCAATCACTAAGCTATTTATCTAAACCTAGCCTCAAAAGTATGATTGAAACTAAAGCAATATTTAAGTGATTTTGCACATCACTGCCTCATGACAGGTAACATATATAAAGAAAAAGGTATTCAGATTATACCAAAAGTGATTTAACTGTATACCTATATTCTAAATTCCTAAAAGCTAAGTTTTTCACTTTATAACAGCCAACTGACATGAATGAAAGGGTACTAAACAATGTCAAAAATCTGGCATCCTTCCTTTCAATGAAGCAAAAGATACAATACTGGCAAGGCCACTGCCAAGGCTTCCTCACTCCAAAAGAAAAACAGTGAAATAGCTCTTTTCTGTCTGGTCAGTTTATGACCAGGGTAATAGTAAAGAATACCAGATGTGCAGGGAAAGTTCTCAATACCCAGAAGACAAAAGTATAGCCTACATCTAATTGATAGAAACATATAACAACAATACTATCTCAAATAATTACAGAATTTTAAACTTTTTACCTAGTTTCCTGAAGATTCTATCTTGTGTGATTCTTATAACTTTATTAAGGAATAGTCTGATACTCTAACAAGCTGAAATTCATGATCAAAATTAAACCCAAGCATATTATTATATAGTATTCTTATTATTTATATTGAGGTTAATTTAGATGTTTATACATATTCCCTTGTTAAAGAAAAACAAATAAAAAAGGTTCTATCAGTGCAAAATTAGTAAATTTCCAGATTTTATTTTTTATTTTTTTAAAGATTTTATTTATTTATTCATAGAGACATAGAGAAAGAGAGAGAGGCAGAGACACAAGCAGAGGGAGAAGCAGGCTCCCTTCAGGGAGCCCAACGTGGGACTTGATCCCGGGACTCCAGGATCACACCCCGGGCTGCTGCGCCACTGGGGCTACCCTCCAGATTTTAATAATAATGATCCAAAGACAGAAAACAAATTATTGTTAAATCCAAGATATGTGGGCAGCCCGGGTGGCTCAGTGGTTTAGCACTGCCTTTGGCTCAGGACGTGATCCTGGAGACCCGAAATCGAGTCCCATGTCAGGCTCCCTGCATGGAGCCTGCTTCTCCCTCTGCCTATGTCTCTGCCTCTCTGTGTGTCTCTCATGAATAAATAAATAAAATCTTAAAAAGAAAAAAAAGAATTAAAAAAATAGTATAAAAAAATCCAAGATTTGAGATATCATACATATATATACTTTTATCTCCGACTGAAGAACCAAATATTAAAATCAATCCAAGGGTAAATAATGAAAAATCTCTGGTCATGGCTTACGAATGAGAGTTGGTTATCCAAAAGATGGTTTTTACATTTTTAAAATGAATTTACCAGCCATAAATGGCAAACTTCTATTATTAGCAATATTAAAATTTTGAAGCACTGGTTTTCTTATAAAAAGAATGTCTTGAAGCACCTGGGTGGCTCAGTTGGTTAAGAGTCTAACTCTTGATTTTGGTTCAGGTTATGATCCCAGGGTCATGAGATCAAGCCCTGCATGGGGCTCTGTGCTCAGCAGGGAGTCAGCTTAAGACTCTCTCACCCACTCCCTCTGACCCCCTACCCCCTCCACCTCGGGTGTGTGTTCTCTTATTCTCAAATGAATAAATGTTTTTAAAGGGGCATATCGGGGATCCCTGGGTGGCGCAGCGGTTTAGCGCCTGCCTTTGGCCCGGGGCGCGATCCTGGAGACCCGGGATCGAATCCCACGTCGGGCTCCCTGCATGGAGCCTGCTTCTCCCTCTGCCTGTGTCTCTGCCTCTCTCTCTCTCTCTCTCTCTCTGTGACTATCATGAATAAATAAATAAAATCTTAAAAAAAATAAAATAAAGGGGCATATCTTTATAAATTTTTAATATTAAATTTCCATAAAAACTATATTTACATATGCATACTTTTATCTCAAGGGGTAGTCTCCTTTTGTCATCTTATTTATAAATTTTCTCTTTTCTCACTTAGGATCAGCTTTCAATCCTCTTCTTTCCTAGTCTCTGAATTATCTATTCACAAACTGAAATTCACATGACAAAACTGAAGATAAAGAGGTTTCCAACTTGTTTTAAATTATTATCATTTTAAATCTGTGAGACAAAGGATAAATATGCAAGATCAGGATTTGTAAATGACATAAATCTCCTGAGGAAAACAAATAAAAACAAATAAAAATCGTAACTAAATATCTTATTTATATTAATGAGCACTTACTTAAATTGATACATTAAAGAAAATCAGATTTTACCCTAAATTGAGGTAAATGATTTGTTCATTCAAGGTATCATTTTAAATTTCACTTTCAAAATTAGCCCAGTTAATGAACTTATATCAAAAAGGATGACTTTTACTATATGTAAATAAATAAATAAGTTTAAAACAACCCAGTTAAGAACAGCCTTTATTTAAAACTAGACTTCTTTAAAAATAAACAGCAGATGGTGTTATTTTGATAAGAAGTTTATTCCCAGTAGAATGCTTAATATACTTAGAATACCTTTCCACAATAAAAAGAAAACTTTATTACCATTTAATCAACCATAATTAGACTTTAAAATTAAGCTATTAAAATGAACAGGAATACAGGCAACTTATTTTTAAAGTAATATTATATATAGTCACAAATCAGGATTGCTTTAAGGAAAATTCAAATACTAAAAATTTGAGGCTACAATTCAAGTCCAGTTATTCTGAGCATTTCAAATTGAACACTAGGTTAGACATAAACACTTGAAAGCAGCATTCAGTACAAGATGTGATTTTAGTCTTTTTACTAGAAGACAGATCAGAAAATGAATATGTATCTTATATACATAGAAAATAAAGATTGAACTCTTATGTCTATGATGCACAAGGAGGTCATAGGAATATTCATTTTCTACATGCAGACCTACCATTATGAATATAGAAATGAATTATTTATCACAAAGAATGGGGGCTGTATCTTTATTATCATTGCCATCAAATTTGAATATAAAACATTTAATATAAATTAAAAGTTAAAAGACTCAGGGACTGGGCAGCCTGGGTGGTTCAGCGGTTTAGCACTGCCTTTGGCCCAGGGCATGATCCTGGAGTTCTGGGATCAAGTCCCGCGTCAGGTTCCCTGCATGGAGCCTGCTTCTCCCTCTGCCTGTGTCTCTGCCTCTCTCTCTCTCTCTCTGTCTCTCTCATGAATAAATAAAATCTAAAAAAAAAGACTCAGGGACTGAGATCAAGTTGGGGAATCAAGATGTATGCAGCTCTTTAGAAGAATCGAGTCTTGTGCTCCATTATCCATTTCTAACTAGACAGGGATTATCCCTTAATTGAAGAATAGGTTATAGAACAGCAAACAGAATTAAGTATGATTTTTGAGGAAAAAAAAATTCACTCAAATGCAGTGATTCTAGATTAAGTTTTAAGAACAATATGGAAAACTGAATTGAGGCAGAAGTTTCCAAAATGTAAATGATAAACATTAGTCTGCTTATTAAAGGCTAATCAAGGCACTGTGTTACCATTAATGAGAAGGTTGAAATCCCAACGATCTAAAATTCTCCCATGTCAAATGGGCCTAAAAGAACCAAAGACTGAGTTCTGTTTTTTATATTCTTGTTCCCTCACACTTACCGTTTCTATTAAGTATTGCACTATCACTGATAATAAAATAGTTTACACCATAACACCAAACATTTGAGGGGGAAAGTCACAAAATAACTAAAGCAGTATACCCTGTTCCAACTACTGTGTATGCATTTATCTGTAGCTAGGCTGGCATTTAAAATTTTATAAACTATCTAATAAGAATGCTAAGAGAAAATAGTTGACAAACCTGAAAGAATAGCTTCTTTCAAATATAGTAACATATGTGAGAACTTCCTGATATCATTCACCAACTCCTTGATGTAATCCGGATCAAAAATGGAATTGGAACTTATAGACTTGAGCCCCATTTCAGGAGTTGTAACATCAGTAGAGAGTTGAACTGATGAAAAAACACGTTTTTTCTTTGTCTTTTTCTGTTTGTGAGCAATCATCCTTCCATAGAACAGTCAGAAAAACGGAAATCCTTAAGTGGAAGGGAGAAAAAACAAGAGAGAAATGCAAATACCACATCAACTGGGGAAACATTATACGAGGTTTCCACAAACAGCCCATAGCCCACCTCAGTATTCTATTAAGGACAACAACAAACACTGTACTACGAATGTATTTATTAAGTGCTAGTAATCTTGACAACTCTTATATCCAAATTACTATTCCCTTCATTTCACAAATAAACAACCTGAGCTTTGGAGGTTAAATCATTTGCCAAACTCTCAGCTAAAAAAATGATGAACTGGTACTTAAAACCCAGATCTGCCTTGTTGCCAAAATCCATTCTCTTAATAGCTTCTTAACTCCTAGGGTACGGAATTTTTTTAATTGTAAAAGTTGTTCTGAAAAGTCACTTGGCGGAAGAACACACTCTACTTCCATGACATCAGCTTCAAAAATAAAGATGCAATATGAGCTGTAACAAAAGAAAAGACCTGTTTTCAAAATCCCCTCCATCATTTACTATGTCTGTCCTGACAAGCTGTTAATCATCTCTTTATTTTGGTATGCTCACTTATAAAACGGGAATACCTACCTCGTGAGATTATTGAAAGCATTAAAAGAGACAATAGTATGGAAGTGTCGAACACATAAAAGAAGTTCAATTACAGTTAGTTCTCAATAATAATACATACACACACACATATTCTAGATTATCAAGTTTCAGCAAGAGTATTTCTTTTTCGAAAACAAGTTCTAAGGGTACCCACCAATCTGATACATTCTGATTAGTTGAACAAATAAACGTCTGAATATCGGAGCAATACTTTTGGTAATTTTAAGATGGTATAGTAAAACCACAATCTTTTGAAATGAGAAAGAGTTATACATGACTTCTGGCTCAGTATTTTCTAAATGTGTAACCTGTACAATTTTGCTTACAGGCTGTGTGAGAATTAAAAGGGGACACAATATTAAAAGACCTCACATGTAAAACACTTAATCCTGACACACAGTTGAAACTCAAGAAAATCTTAAGTTTCTGTTTCATCTTCACATTTTACCTCTCCAGAATTGAGAAGTCCTAATTCTGTTTGCATTTCTTGAATCAGAAAGGAAATTACTGGAAGAATTAAGTTAGCTCAAGCATTATCATTAAAACATTTTTCAAATATTTTGTCTTCAACATTTTGATACTTTCAAAAAAGGTAGAATTACTAAGAACTTCTGTGAAATTTACAGTAGGAAGTTTTATGTAATATTCACTTTTAGATCATGTGTAAGATATTTTATCATTTATTCTTTCCTATACCTCACCCAATTCTATAGAATCTGCAGTATCTTTAGCCTATCTACTTCTATCTGTACTATCACAGCAAGTGAATTATCATCATTTCTTGTCTGAGCTATTGTTACTAGTTTCCTAATGATCTCTCCACATCCATTCTTGTCCCAGTCCAAATGTAGTGAGTACACTATTCAAAACATGAATTCTAGCATGTCATTTCTCTGCTCAAAACTCTTCCAAAGGACAAGTGAGAATCTACTGGGACCTATAAGGCACATGAGATCTGGCTCCTACCTACTTCTGCAATGTCATCTGGAGTCATAAATACTACTTGACACTCTCAACATTCCTGCCACACACATTCCCTTCTCATTTTCCAACTGTATTTGTTTACCATGACCCACGGTAGAAAATAATTTAGCATCCTGAGCCAGTACACACATTAAGTATGTTATGTTTGTGTGTGGTGTGTTTGTTGGAATGTATAAAACATAAAACAGATTCTGGCTTGGGAACCAGGTGATGTGCTCAGATGTTTTCTATCCTATCCCATTCCACTTTTTAAAATTCTGGCTACAGCCCATCAAATTGAGTTTCATATTCATAATGGGTCCATGGCCCTACAACTTGAAAATAACTATTTGACTCAGGGTCCTGTCTATACACAGTTCCATTTGCCTGGACTACTCCTTCCCCTTTCTTTGCTTATTCTCACCTCAGCTCAAAGACCACTTCCTCAAAGAAGTCTTCCTGGACCACCTCTGCCTCTTTAACTACCATCACCAAACCAGAACAGAATCTTCAGTTAGATGCATCATAGCATCTTATACTTTTCATCACTTACCAAAGTTCAATCGATGATTCATGTTTTCCTATCTAGATTACCATCTCAAGGAAATCAAGACCATGTCAGTCTGCTAACCATGTGTTTTCTGCTCAAGCACAGTGCTTGGTACAGGAGGAAGAACTACTTGAAACTATTTGCAGAATAAATGAATTTGCAGAATGAACACCAGGTTTATAAGTGTGTAAAGTGGTGATTAATTTTTACAGAAACAAAAAAGGTCAACTTTGGATTGTTGCTGTGTTTTAAATGGAAAATATATACAGTTATTCAAAAAATCTGTCTATAAAACAGTGTCTTTCAAAAAAGAAAAACCACGCATATATACCTAATAAAGGCAGGATTACATAAACTGGAATCAAAGTTGGATTCTTGTTTCTCTATTTCTGACTATAAGATTTCTCTACCTCTTTAATAGCTTGTAATGCTTCTTTATTCAATACTCTTGTTAATATCATTTCTGAGAACATAATTTCTATATTTAAGGTAGTGTCAAATTGGTCTAACATTAATCCTTAAATGTGTAGATAATTTCAAAATGAGCCCAGGACAACTTTTTTTTTTTAGTATATAAATAAGTTTCCCCATCAACAATAAAAACAAAATACTCAAGTACCATGTTTGGGCAGCTCTTTAACAAATCACTAATTAAGAAAACTATTCCTAACTTAACATTTTTGTGGCTTACTTAAGCCACTCTGATTAATTTTGACAGCTTTTAGTTTCGTAAATTAGGTAATCAGTCACTGTCACTGGTAAAAAGATGGTTATTAAAGATACATATTGTAAGTTTCAAATAAAATAAGTCACCTAAGCAATTCACCTATTTCACCATCTTCCTTTATGTCAAATTAGTAACCCAAAGTTGTAAACAGTGTTTCAAAGATGCTTAAACATTTTTTACTCAAGACTAAGAAAATCTATAAGCAAACAAAACGGGGGAGGGGAGGGAGGAGCTAAAAAGGGTTATACTCTGCCTCTTGTCAGCATTATGGTGAGTAACGTACTAATTTTGTTATATGTACTTTACTATTTTTCATACTGGAAACTAAAAAAAGGAAATCTGACAGTTGAAAAAAATTTTAAATAGCAAAGTGAATCCAAGTTTTCATAAAACTAAACATGATAGTGAAAAAATTTGGAGGATGTACACTTTCCAAGATCATCCACACTAACTTCCCATGTCCTAAAATGAATATCCTCAATAAAATGTAGTTACTAAACATACTGCAACCGGCAATTTAATTAAATGAGGTAATAATATGGAAAGCACTTAACACTGTACCTGGTTCATCATGAAGACTCAATAACTGTCATTGTTACTAGCAGTGCTTTATTGTAGAAGATTATTTTTTTTAATATACTTAAGTAATGAACAAGATGTGGCTTCACCATAATATAACTGCAGATTTTGAGAAGAAATATAGCACTGGAAATAATTCCAGAAGCTTTAACTGACTCTGTGGAAACCTACTAAATGGCTTCCAAGTGAAGTTTGAACCGTGCAAACAGACTATTGAGCAAAATATTTGTGAAACGCTCCTAAATCTCATGCATCTCTTCCAACTCAAAACCATCAACATTAAAAACATGTTTTATTCACTTGGCAAAAAACTTTGTAGCGGACAGATTACTGTGCAGCACTACTTTCTCTGTACCTTGTAAATTCTAAATGATACGCACATTTGAAATGTGAACACTAACCTAGTACACTGTAACGTGACTTTCCCAAGACCTGAGTAGCCTGTGTTAATCAAACGCCCCATGCCCCATTCATCCTCCCCAAAACAAATCACTATGTAAGTATTTTCATTTTAGGCAGCAGGTTAATTGAGTGTGAAAGTGTCCCCAAATATTTACTTAATAGTTCCCCCTCTTACTATTCCTACCTCAGGAAAAATTGTCAGATATTTCAGAAATCTGCTATTTCAGCACAATTTCTGATTCGGTCAGAATCTATTTAAAGATGCTTTTAAAAAATCAGAAAAAAAAAAAATCATCCTGAAGGTTTTCGATCACGTTTTTGTAAAGCTCTCCCTACAAAACAAAACAAAACAAAAAACCAAAAACAAACAAAAACAAAAAGCATGGGGGCATGTCAAAAGGTTTTATCAGTAATATGCAAATAACTTTAATTTCTAAGGAGAGGCATGCAGTGCACATACACTTCATTCCTGTGCAGCTAGAACCTAGCACGTTTAAAAAAGAGGAAGCTGCCCAACCTCCCACGCCTCCAGAATGTCTAGCATTCCTGGCAGGCAGGGCTCTCCCGGACCAGCCGAAGAGCACGCTCCCGTCCCCGTCCTTGGGTCCCGAGGGGCGAACGCGGCGGCCGAGAAGAGCAGCCGTGGACAGCGACCGCCGCGGGCGCCGCCACCGACGCGGCCGGAGAAAGCCCCGGCTCCGCTCCCGCCTTCAGGGCGACCGCCCTGGCCCTCCGAAGGCGGCGAGGGGGGCAAGTCCTCCGTGAGGATGAGCAGAAAAAGATTAACGTGGAGGAGACCCGAGCTCGCCCGTCGGGAGGAAATGCAACGCGTCCAGCCCCGAACGAGTGGAGCCTGCACGACGGAGTCGGCTTAGCTCCGAGGCCGAGGCCGAGGCCCGCACCTGCGCTCCGGAGCCCTCGGGCCAGCCCCGGAGGCGACACGGACGGTGCAGCTGGAAATGCTCGTCGTCCCGGGATGGAGTCCGGCCCGCCGGAGCCGGCCGCCGTCCGCACAGGTGGCAGCGGGGGTCGGGGCCACGAGCAGGCGCGGGCACCCAGCCGCCGGCGTCCCCCGCGCGGGCACCGCTGCCTGCCCCGCGGGTCACCCCTTTGCCCCGCGTAAAAGGAAGTCAAAGGATCATGGACCTGCCGCGAGGGCGAAAGAAGTTACAAGGCGGGCAGTCTAGGGCGGGACGCGGGCAGGGTCGCTTATGCCTTGGCCTTAAATGTGATCAGCGTCTACCCCGGGCCACCCCCGCCGCGCCGCTCCCGGAGGGCCCGCAGCCCCGAGGACACCGCCCGCCCCCGCCGGGCCGCCCCCGCCCCCGCCCCCGCTCCGGGCCGCCGCGTGGGCCGCCCTCACCCCGCACCGCGACCGTCCGGCCCCGAGCCCCGCGCCCCGAGCCCCGCACTCACCGCGGCGCTCCATCCCGCCGCCCGGACGCCGCCGCCCGCCCAGCAGTCACGGCCGCCGCCGCCCCCGCCCCCGCCCCCGCCCCCGCCGAGGGCCGCAGCGCGCCGCCCCCATCCCCCACGGCCCGCGGACGCCCGGCCGAGCCGCAGCCGCCGCCGCCGCCGCCCCAGCAGCTCCGGCCGCCGCCGCGCCGCCCGCTCGCCCCGCCCCCGGCCGCGCCCCGCCCCCCGCGCCCCAGCCCATTGGCCCGCGCGCCCTGGGGGCGGGGCTCCCGCGCCCCGCCTCGGCTGGGGGCGGGGCCGGCCCAGGCACGCGGAGCGCGGGGTGTCAGGGCCCCAGGGGAGGGGGCCGGCTGTCCCCGACGCTGCAGGACGCGCGGGCCACCCCCCCCCGTGCGGCTTGCGGCGCGACAGGCGGAGCGCACCTTAGCACAAGTCACCTGATGGCTAGATCTGGCTAGCAGGAGTTTCTCGGATGAGCAACGGACATTTAAGTTACCTCTTTGACCACCCGTCCCTCCCTCTCCAACGCCTTTAAGACAAAAACAAGACCTCACACAGGTAAAGTGTAACACAGGCCTGGCTCAACTCCCCGCTGCAGAGGGTAATAGTTTCCACTTAGGCCTAAATTACTTCCTTAAACTGCACTCTCAGGACTCACTGAGAATGAGAAAAATGTCGGAGAAAGATGGAATAATTGAGGAAGGCATCAGGGGCCCAAAGCACGTAAGCTTCTACATCACAACACACACTGGAACAGGCAGTGTCCTTTGTCTCGGTGTTGGAACATTCAGGAGAAAATTGATGGAGAAACAGAGGGCACATGGGCCGGGTGACTGTGGGTAGTGGTGGAGACGGAAAAATTATCACCACGGGAGAAAGCAGAAAAAGACAGGGGAGAGTGTGAGGAGGAAAAGTAGAAAGAAAATGAGGGTGCAGACATAGGAGGAGGTAAAACCTCAAAGAATGCAGAAAAAGGTGATGACAGAGGAAACGGGAATGAGAAATAAAAGAGAGAAGGGAGAGGCTACCTACTTCGATGTAAAAAAAAAAAAAGTAAGCATAATAGAACCAACTGGTTGTGAGAAAAGGAGAAAATACCCATTGACAAAGAGAAGGGGAACATCTCTGAACCTTTACAGGAAAGACAATCTTAGCTAAATAAAGCAAATGTGGCCCCTCAGATGCTACTTGGAAAAGATAAATATGGAAACGCTCAGCTCCTTGGTTACTTTAGCTGCACACTGGATTTTTCAGATTCAATCCATACAAATTTACCCCTGCAAACCCCAAATACAACCGTACTAAGGACATGTCGCAGATACTCAGGAAATGTCAAAACCAAACTGTCCTTCTAAGCATACTTAAAAAGAAAAACGCAGCATGGATTCTCATCGCGGAAACTGATGGTGCCTCGCATGGAAACAAACTAGTAAGAGGAGCGGTCAGGAGTCCTCTGGGCCAAAAGGGGACTGGGGCAGTGCAACCCTGACTAAATCATAAGACTGTGGGGAAGCAATCCGAGGTACTCGTGCAACCTCAAACATCCCCTTATGTCTATCTTAAATGATGTGACTCGCTTCGTGCTATCTTATCCACCATGACCCTGAATACGGAGGACTGTGTGCCTCCTCATGATGCCACCGACAATGTCTTGAATAAGGTCCAGTTAGGGAGCAAGGATATGTGGAGAGGAGGCAATGGTGTGACAGAAACAGTAAGGAGCACACAGGAGGGAGGAAGAGAAAAAGTGGAGAGGGAGAGAGAAAAAAAGTGTGAGCAGGTGAGAAACAATTGTGGAGAACAGAGAAAGGCAGAGAGGAAAAGACAAAGATGCAGAGACAAGGGCAGGCAAAGAAAGAAAGAAAGATGGAGACAGAATAAAGAGAAGAGAGAGAAGAGGAGGATAGAGAGAAAGAGACCTAGAGACTACCCACTGACAGAGAAAGAGAAGAGGGACAAGACTCACAGTTCTAAGGAAGTGAAGCCAATCAGGCCCCTATGTTGTTATGTGAAAAAGATAAATACAAGAACTCCAGGCTCCCTGATTGCTGGGCTCTACCATTATTTTTGTAGGCCTGATTTTTAAAAGCATATCCATTCAACCTTAAATATAACCATACCAGTTTCAAAAGCACTAGAAATGCTGAAGACACCTAACATCTTCAAACTCCACTGGAGGAGAATGATACACCATGGACACTCACCATGGAAGTGCTCATGACTAAACCGAAGGAGACAAATAGGGAAAGAGGACAGGGTTCTGAAGGCCAATGATGGTAGGGGCAGGGCAACCCCTAGGGAGCTCACGGGAGGAAAGTCTGCCCCTCAGCTCTGCTCTGGCTTAACCTCAAGACCCTTCCCACCAGATCTACCTTTACATCATCTCAAAATGTAACGACTGTGCATAGAATCTGACAGAGAGTGGGTCTTCAATGAATATTAGTAAGGTTAGGAGGGAAATTTTGAGAAGTCTCCCAATCCCATCCTTTACATCTTTAAAAAAATAGATCAATTATCTGTCATCTTCTCCACCCTCGTTCCTTAGTTAAGGAGGATAATAACATTTGGAAACATTTGCCAAAATGGCAATTCACCTTAAAATTAAAAGGCTTATTTTATTAATTCTCCCAACTTGCATTTTAAGTAATCTTATATCACACAAATAATATCTTTCTATAAGTTCAAAATTCTTGGCTTATAATTAAATTTTAAAGTGCTACAAAAAAAAAAGTAAACCCATCTGTATATCTATTGTAGAAGTCCAACATCTTAAAATGTTCAATGAATTGCAGGAAAAAAATAACATTTATGAAAGCAACATATAATTTAAAATAAGCTATTTGTGTTTTTACCAATTTACATTATTATTATGTCTATCATTTTTTCTTTCTGAAACAGAAACTCACATTCTCTATAATGTTGCTCTTGGGTCAGCTAGTCTATAAAGCCTCTATTTGCCTATTGTTAAGATCTTTTACATGTGTTCTCTGCAGTGTTAACTAGTCAGTATTACCATTTTTGCTAGGTAGGTGTTTTCATATTCCTGACATTGTTTCTGTAGTTTAGGTAGCCTACTTTTCATAACAGAACATGAGTCTAAAAACATTTTACAATGTCTGGAGACATTTTTGGTTATCACAACTGGGGAGGGGGTTGTACTGACATCTAGTGGGTAGAGGACAGGGATGCCTCTAAAACATCTTACTTGCACAGGAGAGCACCCCCCCCCCCCCAACCCTATACCTCCACTCCTAACAGAATTATCAGGACCAAATAGTGTCAAGTTTGAGAAATAATGTCAAGGTTGACAAACTCTGCTCTAGGCCTAAATAGTAATTTATAAGCAATAGAGAAAACAGAGGAACATGCTAGATTATATCACAGGACGCACCCTGCAAAATCTAGACTGTGGGTTTTTTAATAGAGCAAATAACACAATTTCTTAAATAAATTGCAAGGAAAAAGATGCAAAGAAATCTCTAGATCAAAAAAGGATTAAATTTTTAGATACATCAAATACAGGAGGAATAAATGAGACCAGACTTGCCCTCCTACTATATTCTTTTCAGAACTGGACTACGGACAGCATAGAACTATGATCCGTAAGACATGGGATTGCAAACAAATGAGGTAGGCCCTCAACAGCCCCAACTCTCTGCCTGGAGGCATATTCTAGACCATGGCACAGGAAATAGACAAGCAGAGCAGACTGGGGCAGCTAGAATCTGTAGCACAGGGTACCAAAGAAGAAGGAGGTAGGCAAACGATGAGCTCCAGTAATCTGCACAGACAATTTCTGTTTTTTTCTTTTCTTTTTTTAAAGATTTTATTTATTTACTCAAAAAAGACTGTGGAGAGAGAGAGAGAGAGAGAGAGAGAGAGGCAGAGACACAGGCAGAGGGAGAAACAGGCTACATGCAGGGAGCCTGACGTGGGACTTGATCCTGGGTCTCCAGGATCAGGCCCTCAGCTGAAGGCAGCGCTAAATGGCTGAGCCACCCAGGCTGCCCTGCACAGACAATTTCTTTCTTCTCTTGCTAAATGCTGCACATGTGTGAGTGAAACCCCACAAGTACGGACAAAGAATTTCTAGGGAGCTGTAACTAAACAGTTTTCAGGGTTCCCACAGGGCTTGAAGACTTCTGAGTTTTCATCAGCCAGAGTTGAAAGACCTGATGAACACTGAAGAAGAGATCCCAAAATGGCATGTGTTAATAGTATAGATTCACCCCCCAAACTTTAAAACAAGCCTCATTCTGTAAATTTAAAAAATTCCTATTTATGTTTTTTAAAGATTTTATTTCTTTGTCACAGAAAGAGTGAGAGAAGACCACAAGAAGAGGGAGTAGGAAAAGGAGAAGCAGGTTTTCCACTGAGCAGGGAGCTGATGTGGCTCAATCCCAGGACCTGGGGGACCATGACCTGCGGCAAAGGCTGATGCTTAACCAACTGAACTACCCAGGCACCCTAAAAAATTCATTTTTTTAAATTCATTTTTAAAACAAAAGTAACAACAATGTGTCATGGCATTAACAACATATACAGAAGTAAAATGTATGATAATAGCACAAATAAGGAGGAAAATAAAACTATACAATAAGATCCTTAGATTATCTGTAAAGTAACATAATATTATTTGAAGGTGTATAATAATAATAAGAAGAAAATAATAAAAGAAAGCTAAAATGTATATTAAAATCTTCATAGATACATTTAGGAAGCCAATAGAGGACAAAAATGGAATTTTAAGGAGTTAATCCAAAGAACGCAGGACAAGAATAAAAAGAAGAAAAAACCAAACAGATGAGAAAAATTAGAAACAAACAACAAGATGATAGACCTAAACCCAATCAGAGCAATTATTACACTAAATATAAGTACTCTAACACCCCTATAAAAAGGCAGAGATTATCAAATTGAATATGAAAATAAAACTCAACTACATACTGCCTATCAGAAATAGATTTAAAATCTAAAGACTGAGATAGATTGAAAGCAAAACAACAGAAAAAGATCCATCATCCACATACAAATTAAAAGAAAGGAGAAGTAACTCTATTATATCAGAAAAGGAGTTTTCCCAGGGCTAGAGTATCATAATGGTAAATGAGTCATTCTTCATAAAGATATAATCCTAACTAATGTTTGTACCTAAAAAGAGCTCCAGAATATATGAGGCAGGAATGGACAGAAATGTGAGGAAAAATAGACAAATCCCAATGACAGTTAAGACTTCAACCATCCTCTTTCATTAATTGATGGAACAAATAACAGAAAATCTGTAAGAATGTAGAAAATTTGAACGATACTATCAACCAACTTGACCTAATAAGACATTTACGGTAACTCCACCCAACAATAGCAGAGTACACATTATATTCAAATGACCATAAAATATTTACTAAGACCATATAAATGGACCATACAAAAAGTCCCAATAAATGTGAGGGGGTTGAAATCATATAGGATATGTTCTCTGACCCAAACAAATTTAAATTTGGAATTAATAATAGTAAAATAATTGGAAAATCCTCAAATATTTGGAAATTATAAAATATACTTTTAAATAATATTTTGAACTGAATAAAAATGAAAACACAGCATTTCAAAATGTGTGATTTACACAGCAAAAGCCGTAGTTAGATAAATATGCAGTTTTAGATGCTTTTATAAAGAAAGTTTGAAAATCAATGATCTAAGCTTTCATTTTAAGTGGCCAGAAAATGAAGAGCAAATCAAACACACAGTAAAGGAAAGGAACTAATGGTAAGAGTAGAAATTGATATGGAAAACAGACAACAGAGAAGAATCAGTATAACTAAAAGCTGATTTTTTTTAAAAGAGCAATTAAATAGATAAATATCTAGCTAGACTGATTGAAAAGTAAAGGGAGAAAATGCAAATTGCTAATATCACGAATGAAAGGAGAAGTATCAGTACAGACTCTACTGATATTAAAAGAGTAATGGGAAAGTTACAAAAATTTTGCCAGTTCAACAACTCAGGTGAAATGGGAAAATTCCCAGAAAGACACAAATGACTAAACCTAACACAAGAAACAGAAAATCTAAATAGCCTTCTATGTATTAAAGAAACTAAACTCATAATTTAAAATGTCTACAAAGAAAACTGCAGACCCAGATGGACTTAATGATGAAATCTATTGAACCAGATAAAGTAATCCTACAAGAACTCTCAGAAAATACAGGAGACAGGAACACTTCCCAACTCATCGTATGAGATCAACATTACCCTGATAACAAAATCAAAGACATTACAAGAAAACTTCAGGCCAAATTTCTTAAGAGCATTAGTAAGTCAAATCCAACAATATATAAAAAGGGATAATACACTATGACCAAGAAGGACTTGTCCCAGGAAAGAAAGTTTATTTTAATATTCAATAGAGAAAAGCCATTTGCTAAAATTCGAAATCTATTCATGATTAAAGCAGTCTGCATAGAAAATAATTTCTTTTTTTTTAAATTTATTCATGAGAGGGATCCCTGGGTAGCGCAGTGGTTTAGCGCCTGCCTTTGGCCCAGGGCGCGATCCTGGAGACCTGGGATTGAATCCCACGTCGGGCTCCCAGTGTATGGAGCCTGCTTCTCCCTCTGCCTATGTCTCTGCCTCTCTCTCTCTCTCTCTCTCTGTGTGACTATCATAAATAAATTAAAAAAAAAATTTTTAAAAACTTATTCATGAGAGACAGAGAGAGAGCGAGAGAGAGAGGCAGAGACACAGGCAGAGGGAGAAGCAGGTTCCATGCAGGGAGCCGATGTGGGACTTGATCTCGGGTCTCCAAGATCACGCCCTGGGCTGAAAGTGGCACTAAACCGCTGAGCCACCGGGCTGCCCAGAAAATAATTTCAACCTGCTAAAGGCATCTACAAAAAATCTATAGCTAATATCATGATGAAGGACCATGTTTTCCTCTTTAGATAAGGATTAATAGGGCAGTCGGGGTGGCTCAGCGGTTTAGTGCCACCTTCAGCCCAAGGCGTGATCCTGGAGACCAGGGATCGAGTCCCATGATGGGCTCCCTGCATGGAGCCTGCTTCTCCCTCTGCCTGTGTCTCTGCCGCTCTCTCTCTCTCTGTGTGTCTCATGAATAAATAAATAAAATCTTTAAAAAAACGGATAAGGATTAATATTGTTACTGAAGGTCTCTGCCAGTACAATAGAACAAAACAAAGAAACAAAACACATTCAGATCAAAAAGGAAAAAGTAAAATACTTTTTATTCCAAGTTGACATGTCTGTATACCTAGAAAATCCTAAGGAACCTACTAATAAGCTACTATAACAAATAAATGAATATTATAAGGTCACAGAACATAAAGTCAATATATTTCAATTTTATTTCTACATACTAGAAACAATTGGATAGTAAAATTTTAGATTAATACCATTTACAATAACATCAAAAGACAAGATTTTTTAATAAAACACATACAAGATTCTAAATTTAAAACTATAAAACATTAATGCAAGAGACTAAAGAACTGAATAAATCAACAAGTCTACCAAGTTCATGGATTGGAAGACTCAATGTAGATAAGACTTTTATTTCTCTCAAATTGATCTATAGTTTGAAGCAATCCTAAATTATACACCTCTTGGCTTTTTTGTAGAAATTGAGTCTAAAATGTATATGAATACATAAAGGAACTGGAACAGCCAAAACAATTTTGAAAAAGAACCCAGTTTGAGGACTTATACTACCTGATTTCAAGACTTAACTACAGAGCTACAGTCGTCAAAATAGCATGATATTGATATAGAGACACACATCAACATTAAGAGTCCAGAAACAAAACCATGTAACACAGTTAATTGATTTTCAAGAGGTGGGTGTCAAAGTAATTCAATGGGGGAAAAGATAGTCTTTTCAATAAATGTTGCTGAAATAACTTGATATCCATATGAGAAACAAATGCTCCTGGACCCTTACTTCATAGCATACCTTAAATTAAACGCAGTATGTATCACAGACCTAAACATAAAACCTAAATCTATCAGCCTCTTAAATTCAGGATTCAGAGGGGGCAGCTGCCTGTTTTTATAAATAAAAGTGTTGGAAGAACACAGCCATTCCTAATTCTTTATGTATTGTCAATAACAGCTTTTAAGCTATAACAGCAGAGCTGAATAGCTGAGGTGCCATCGTCTTTAAGCCTAAAATATTTATAATCTAGCCCTTTAGGAAAATGTTTGAGAACTCCTCTTTTAAAGAAAACATGGGAGAAAATTTAGGGAGCAATTTCTCAAACAGACACAAAAAGCAAGAACCACAAAAGAAAACATTGGTAAACTGGGCTTCATCAAAATTTAAAACTCCTGCTCAAAAAAAAAAACCCTCCTGCTCTTTGAAAAACAACTTGAAATGAAAGACAAGGGATGCCTGGGTGGCTCAGTGGTTGAGCATCTATCTGCCTTTGGCTCAGGTTGTGATCCCAGGGTCCTGGGATAGAGTCCTACATCAGGCTCATTGCAGGGAGCCTGCTTCTTTCTCTGCCTCTCTCTGTGTCTCTTATGAATAAATAAAATCTTAAAGAAAGAAAGTGAGGAAAGGAAGGAAGGAAGGAAGGAAGGAAGGAAGGAAGGAAGGAAGGAAGGAAGGAAGGAGAAGAGAAGAGAAAAGAAAAAGAGAAAAGAAAAAAGAAAAAAGAAAAAAGAAAAGCTAAGCCACAAATTGGGAGAAAATATTTGACAAAGGAATTGTATCCAAATTAATCAAGAACTGTTACAACTCAGTAAAAAACAAACCCAATAAATTAACGAATAAAATATTTCAACAGAAACTTTGCAAAAGAAGACACACAAATGGGCAAGAAGCACATGAAATCATTAGGATCAGGGAAATGCAAATTTAAACCACAATGAGACACCACTAAATATCTACTCGAAAAAAAAAAAAAAATAAATAAATAAATAAATATCTACTCGAATTCTTAATTTTAGCTAGATTTAAATACCAAATTTTGCGTAGGACGTAGAGTAATTACAACTCTCACACATTGCTGCTACATGAGGTACCACTTTGGAAAACAGGCTGGCAGTTTCTTACATAATTAAACATACGTTTACCATACAACCCAGCAGAAATGAAAAAATACATTCATCCAGAAACTTTTACATAAAAGCACATAGCAGCTTTTTTCGTAGTCAAAAAAGGGAGAAAAATCAAATGTCCATCAACAAATGAATGCATAAACAAACTGTGATATAGCCTTACCATGGAATACTATTTAACAATAGATATCCATGATATGGCAAAAAACCATGGATGAATCTCAAAAGTATTATGCTAAATGAAAGAAGTTAGGCACAGAAGAATATATACTGTATAATTCCATTTACATGAATTCTAGAAGATGATGAACCTAATCTTTTGTAACAAAAAGCATGACTGATTGCCAGGGGACAGGTGCCGTGGTGGCGGAGTTCCAAATGAGCATGAGGGAACTTTTTGGGTGATGGCAATGTTTTAATATCTTGATTATGGAGGTAATTACATGGGTATACACATTTGTCAAAACTCAAAGTGTATAAAAATCTGATGGCATGCTTAGTGCTCAATGAGTATTAGATAAATAAACTATAAAATATAAAATGTTACATTTGAATAGTCTTTCAAACTCAACTGACTCCCTTCCTTAATACTTTTCAAACTGTTTTCCATTTTCCTCCTTAGAAAGGAAGACTATGGTGTTTGAAAACTTTCTCAATGACAAATATTGAAACATTTTCTAAGGAAAACAAAAATTCTTATCTAGGGAGGCAGTATAATCAAATGGCTCTTTTTCTATATCATGGATTATTGCTCATCAGAGTAATAATAAAGATCAAGAAGGAAGGATAAACATGCCACAAAAATCCTACTATACCAAAATGTGTTCCTGACTTTCCTTTTAAACCTCCTTGTTTCTTTACACATCAATATATCCTTTATGTATTGTGGCCCGTTATCATCTGGAGGTGAGGTAGGAAATTAAAAGCAAAATAGCTTTCAAAGCAGAATCACGGAGCTGATCACTAACATTCTGGTGTGCATTAGAGATAACCAGCAATTCTATCCAGAAGGGCAAAGCTTTCTGCCTTCTGTGTTTATTGAAATTGTTCTCCTAATTTCAATCTCACACAAAACATCATTCCTTCCAAGAAGCCTTTTCATTCCCTCCACTGAAAATAAATCATCCCTCTACTTTCCTATAGGACATTCAATATACCTTTCTTGTGTAACCCAATATAGTATGCATTGGGCTCTATGTATCTGGAACTAGCTACTTCTATACGATAGACTGAAAGGTTCCACAGGACCCTATGTCATATACAGTGGGATGAAACTATCGTATCTGGGTGACTGCTGAATGAATCACCAATAGCACAGGAATGCAAATCCTTCCAGGGGGCCTTCTGGGTGTGAGCTTTGTTCAGCACAGTGCTGACTCCTGGGACCAACAGCAGTGGCTGTGGAAGTCCACATTCCTAGATCAAGGGCTTCTACAGATGCAAAGTGAAGGCACCGATAATTTGGGTGGATGTTCTATTTTAGGCAGGTGGGCAGAGTGGGAATGATCAGCCAACACATATTTGCCAAACAGTGCGTTCTTCATCTCAGCCAAAGTTCTATTTCCTACCAATTTGGGGACTGAAACATTTTCTACCCAGGCCTAAGTAAACTTTCTCTCAAGTTCACTCTCTAACCCTTCTTAAAATTGGGAGACTAGGGGCACCTCTGGCTCAAGTCGTGATTCCAGGGTCCTGAGATCCAGTCCCGCACCAAGCTCCCCTCTGGAAGCCTGCTTCTCCCTCTGCTATGTCTCTGCCTCTCTCTCTCTCTCTGTGTCTCTCATGAATAAATAAATAAACATCTTAAAAAGAGACAGAGAGAGAGAGAATCTGGAGACCAGAGCTATTTGTACCATTAAAGCTAATTAAATTTAAGCTTAAGCGTCACTCACTTGCACTGTTCCTACAATCAGGAAGTATTTCTAATTATGCGTTTCTGGCAAACTGCCTAAAGAAATCTCTGAAGAGAGGAATCTAAGTCTCCAAGATTCTCATAATTTGTTCTGACTTCTTTACTCGTGAATTCTTGAAGAGAAAATCCCTTTCCTAAACTGGATGAAGAGGCAAAGCTTATTCTCAATAAGAGAGGAAAGGAAACGATAATTGAGGAACAAAAAGCCCTATGGCAATTTTGGCTCCATCAGCGTCCTGTATCTTACACAAAACACTTCTTAACACTCCCAAAATACTCAACATCAGGAGACTGGGGACGTTAAAAAATAAATAAGCAAGCAAGCAAACAAACCCCACAAGGTACAGAGGGGTAGTGAAAACAAAGATTAAAAGAAAAGAAAAAGGGATCCCTGGGTGGCGCATCGGTTTGGAGCCTGCCTTTGGCCCAGGGCGCGATCCTGGAGACCAGGGATCGAATCCCACATCGGGCTCCCTGCATGGAGCCTGCTTCTCCCTCTGCCTGTGTCTCTGCCTCTCTCTCTCTCTGTGACTATCATGAATAAATAAATAAAATCTTTAAAAAAAAAAAAAAAGAAAGAAAGAAAGAAAAGAAAAAGCATCTCGCCCTCGTCTGTAGAGTAGTGGTTGGGGGCGGGGGAAGGGAAGCGAGATAGACTCTGGACACCTCAGGGGGGCTCAAAGGCAAGGACAGCTACTCTCCCGGCCAAAGGAAGGCGGCTCCGGGCACCAAGTTTCCATCCCAGGGTCCTGGGACATCCAGGGAAACAAACTCACAGGGATACATCCTCCCAGGAGCTGCAAGCCCCCGCCTGTCCATTTCATTTTGCAAAGCACCGGACTTGCCCTAGAGCCAAGGCTCGGGAAAAGGTGGACGCGGGGGGTGGGGGTGGGGGGGTGAAGGGGCAGGTACCGGGGAAAAGACGGGTAGGGCGGGGGGAGTGGTGCGGAGAGAGGGGCGGAGACGCACGAGTGGGGGCACATTTCTATCTGAAGGGAAAAGGAGTGTCTTTCCACCTTCAGTGCTCCCCCCACCTCTCCAAATAATACAGTCTGGGCCTCGGTGGCCTGAAGTGTGATAAGCAAAGGTAGATATGGAACACGAGATGTCTGTTATTTTATCTCATCCTTTGCATTTGTCAGACTGAAATTTCAGAAAACGCCACCAAACTTCCAAAAAGATCCCAAGTGAGGATGACGAACGTGAAGTCCCGGTGGAGGGAGCCGATGGGGGAAGGGGGCGGGGGGGGGGGGACCCCTGCACTGCGCACCGAGGCGACCAGGGCGCGTGGCCAGAAAGGGGCGAGGGGCTGCAGGACGCTCCGGGGGCGCCTGGAAGGGGACGAAAGCCGCCCCGAGCCTCTCCCCCGCGGCCGCGCCTGATTCAGGACACGCACCCCGGGTCCCGGGGCTCCGGCAGCGCCGCTCCCGGAGGGCCCGCAGCCCCGAGGACACCGCCCGACCCCGCCGGGCCGCCCCCGCCCCCGCTCCGGGCCGCCGCGTGGGCCGCCCACACCCCGCGCCGCGACCGTCCGGCCGCGAGCCCCGCGCCCCGCGCCCCGAGCCCCGCACTCACCGCGGCGCTCCATCCCGCCGCCCGGACGCCGCCGCCCGCCCAGCAGTCACGGCCGCCGCCGCCCCCGCCCCCGCCCCCGCCGAGGGCCGCAGCGCGCCGCCCCCATCCCCCACGGCCCGCGGACGCCCGGCCGAGCCGCCGCCGCCGCCGCCGCCGCCCCAGCAGCTCCGGCCGCCGCCGCGCCGCCCGCTCGCCCCGCCCCCGGCCGCGCCCCGCCCCCCGCGCCCCAGCCCATTGGCCCGCGCGCCCTGGGGGCGGGGCTCCCGCGCCCCGCCTCGGCTGGGGGCGGGGCCGGCCCAGGCACGCGGAGCGCGGGGTGTCAGGGCCCCAGGGGAGGGGGCCGGCTGTCCCCGACGCTGCAGGACGCGCGGGCCACCCCACCCCGTGCGGCTTGCGGCGCGACAGGCGGAGCGCACCTTAGCACAAGTCACCTTTCGTGTCTTCCAGCAGGTAGCAGATCCTCTGTCCCTGTTTGAGTGGACATGACTTTGGTGGGCACTGAATTTCTCCCAGTCGGGAATCTTGTCTTCAACTTGCCTTGTCGGCCTTCTTTCCACACCTTCCTTCTCCCTTCCAGAACAAGAATACATTTTGTGCTCAACTTTAAAACTGTCCCACTCTCTTCTATCTTCGACTGGTGGTCGTTTTCAAAAAACTAAATTACTCATAACATTAAGTCTTATATAAAGTACCTGCCTCAATAAATACTATTGAATACATGTCCCCCTGACTATGCGCTTTGCTTCTTACCATTAAATGCTCCTCGGGTAGTGGGACTCATGAATGCTGTTGGGGAAACAACCCAAATTAAAAGCCTTTATCTAGATGCTGGGTCACACATCATATATGAAACAAAGTACAGCATTTGTATTGAATGGTTAGAGCATAAATTAGTAGCACTTACCTCTACCAGGAATACTCTTCCTGTCGTCTATGCTAGGAGAAAGCAGGCACTTCATGAATACTTGCTGAATAAATGGGCAAAATTATAGGAAGGGAATTAGGAAAAAAAAAAAAACCCTCAATCTTATCCTTCCTTTAAATCCCTCTCAAGTATATTAAACACCAGTCATAGTCTCTACTTTTCATCAATAGTCACAAGAAATATGATACTTGGAAGCATTCTCAAAAAAGAAGGTAATTCATTTCTACAAGAAAATAAATACAAGCATTAACTGAAAAACAACAAACATCAAAAATCTGTCTTCTGGGACAGATGTCTCATGTGTTTAGTGATGAAAAAAAAAGAATAAAGGGCAATATCTCTACTAAATCCTATAATAGTGTCCCAGCACATGGCCTTATAAGCTGATTTGTTTTTTACCTATGTGTTCCATGATTAAAGTAGCTCAGAATTAGAGTTTGGGAGCACAAGGAACCACAGACAAATAGAAATTCAGAGACATATTTGGGGTTTTTTTGTTTTGTTTTTTTTTAGAGCCATATTTGGATGCTTGATGACTAATGAAACTTTTGACAGATGGTGTAGTATTGCTATTTTATAATTATAGTATTTATTAATGACACATAACCACTCTGCCTATTGAAATGTTCTTCATTCTTTCCATGATAAAGAGAATACCACCTTTTCTCTGAAGCTTTCCTGTTCTCTTCACTGAAAATCAGTCATCCCATTTGACATTATATAGTATATAGAATCCTATTTTTGTGCCACTTGTGATTCTCATGAAGTACTTTATTTGGTTGTGTTTATTTATACTAATTAGAGAACACAGGTCTACAGTATATTGTTACTCTTGGCCTATGTCCGATACAGAATGGGCCCCTACTAAGTATTTTCTGGAGGAATGTTGAAGGAATGACCAGTGAGCCCAGGAATAAACATCCTTCCAGGATGCTTTTTCCTTCTTTTCTTTTCTTTCTTTCCAAGCTCTGCTCAATCTGTTGGAATTAGTGAAACCAAGTGCAGTGGCCACTAAAAGTAAAGCCTGCCCCAGGTACCCTGTGCCTTGAGTTAAAGAGCCAGATAATGTAGGCAGTTGCTGCATGTGGCAGGTAGGGATGGGAGTCCAGCCCCACAGGATAGTACAGTAAACAGGCACTCTACCTCTCAATCATGTCTGTTTAGGAGAGTGCAAGATGGCCCCCTAAACCTAATGTATGTTTAATTATTTCACAAATACTTAATGAGTACCTCCAATATGCCAGGCATTGTTCTAAGCACTGGGTTTATGTTAGTGAACTTTGAATCCACTTCCAGACTCTCCGCAACCATGAGTAAATTCCTGGGAGAAGAGAAAAAATCATGGAAGAAGGTAGGGATGGCCCAAAGGCAAGCAGGTTCCCTGTCTTTGCTGTTGTCCTTGACCTTTGCTGCAGGAGCATTTAGAAAGAACCACAGAAAGCCCGACAGGCCACAGTGAGTACAAAGGCTCCAGATTCCAAAGTGTACAAAACTCACCAAGCAGGTTATTAATCTTGATTCCATGATGGTTGTAATTGAGAAACAAGGAATCAATTCAGACCACATGCTGGAAATGAATGTGAAAGAGATTGCAAACATCCAAGAATTCTGTGTTGCCATCAGGAGAGGAAACTAAGATTGACTGAAAAAAACAAAGAAAAACTCAAGTGAGTATATGGCAAAATCATACTCATTTTATGTCCAAATTAACATATTAAATTTCAAACCCCAGTTCTTTTTCATGTTATTTTAAGTTATCTGTAAGACATTTGATGACATAAAAAAAAAAAAAAGACATTTGATGACATGAACCTCTGTGTTTAAGTCATCACATACCATGATCTTACCTAATGTCCTAAGAACATGTGTAAGGAAACTCTCCCAATAATTAATGATTGGCACAAAATAATACTATTGGCCTAAAAACTTGAATTATTGATGTTGTGAATAAAGAGATGATGATGATGATGGTGGTGATAGTAATAACAACTAGCCCTCCATGGTCCACTTTGCAGTAGACACTATCTTAATTATTCTTTATATTTAGTAAGTCATTTAGTTCTCCCAAGCCTATGAGTTACTATTATCATCCCCATTTTACAAATGAAAAACCAAGACACAGAACAAAAGAAGTTCAATAAAGAGTTTCTACTGGACTTGAGGTGCCTGGGTGGCTCAGTTGGTTAAAGTGTCTGACTCTTGATTTCAGCTCGGGTCACGATCCCAGTGTCCTGGGATGGAGTCCCTAGTCTGGTTCCTTGCTGAATGGGAAATCTGCTTGAGAGTCTCTCCCTCTGGCCCTACCCCCGCCCCCCCACTTGTGCCTGCACTGTTTCTCTCAAATAAATAAAATCATTAAAAAAAGAGTTTCTGCTGGACTTCAAGTCAATGTTAAGATGAAAATAAGTTTGATGGCTCTTCCCTTGGAAAAAACAACGGGGAATCATTCCTCTCATTCCTACTCTACCACTCTGGCCTTCTTGCTGTTTCCAAGATACCCCAAGGCCCCTCTTGCATAGAGCTTTTGCATTTGCTGTTCCCTCTACGTGGAATGTATGTACATGACTTTCTCTTTATTCCCTCACAGTTGCCTGCTGTTCCATATCATTGACGTATTCCCTGGCCACTCCATAGAAAACAGCATTTCCCCTCTTTGATACTCCCCCATCTTTCTTACTCTGTTCTAAATGTTGCCATGGTATTTATTCCTCTACTGATTTGGTATAGTTATTAGCTTATTTGTATGTATTTTTATTTTCTCCCACTGGCATGGGAAGTTAAGCTCCCTTAGAAGGTAGAAGGGATTTAGCCTGTTTTGTTCACCATTGTATCCTCACCCATGGAAAAGTACTTGAAAGTAATCAACAAATGAAAAAGTTTAAAGAAAATAACATATGCCTAAATACTAGATTTCTCTTTTGGAAAGATTAATTTGTTAACATTTTGAAAATTTTAAAGCATACTGCTTTGTTTGGTAAAGATTTTATGTTAGCTGCTTAGAATCAGTGTATTAACACAAGACAAACTTAATCACTTCACCCAACTCTATCTGAAAGAGCCATAAATAACTCTAGAATCTAAAATTATTTCCTTCCTTCTTTAAAGAGGAGGGACAAACATTTTCTGCTATTGTTTTTCTTTCATTTATTCTGCCAAATGCTAACTTAAGAAAGTAAATACAGCCACCCCTCACCTGTGTATTCTGTTCCCTGGTCGACACGATGCTTTGGAGTACATCCTGTCATTTGAGCTCACCAAAAACATTATGCGATAAGAAGATGAGATCTGTTTTTCCCAAGAGCATATCATAAATTTTTGGAGTCAGAGGGGTATTAGAGCTCATCTACTCCCTGCTCCTTTATTTTATAAGGAAAGCCCAGCCCAGCTTCCCCAGAGATCATATGGTTAGTCGTTGACCTAATTAGGCTAGAACAAAGACCAGAGCTCTTACTATACTAACTGATAGATTAAGCTCTTAGACAGTCTATAAGTCTATGAAATGAGATTAGAGCACCTGCCCAAATCATTTTTAGTTTCATGTGTAAATATTTAAGCTATACTAACATGTTTAAATAGGAAATTTGTTCTACAAATTTACTCCTATTATTTTGGAGGTCTGACCAATTACATTACTAAAATTAATGGCCCTAAAAAAAACGAGTGGCTTAGCATGGACCCAATGAGGAGTTTGGTTTGCTCTTGAAGTAGAAAGTTGTCCTGAGGCACACACACAGATTACTGTCTTTCTCCTAGGGAGAAGGTTGGCTGGCTTTAGGAAGAAGTAAAGCCCAATGGAAACATTGCTAATCTCTTTCTTTATCTGTCCACTGAACAAATATTGCTGAACCCTGAGAAACAATGCTACCACTAGGGACTTTAATGAGTGTTTATCTTTCTAACTGCATATTTATATAGGGGTGGCTGCCTGTGGCATGCTTGCCAGAGGACTGGGAAGTAAGTGGCTGCTTGTAAAAGTTGAAAAATATTTAGTTTTACAAACCTGTTTCAGCAAAGCCTCCTTTTAAGTTTATTCAAGAGGACGTTGCATTCTATAGCATCAGAAGAACTATTATTATCTAGTCATTTAGATACCTGGATTTAAACTATTTTATATCTAAATATCTCAATAGCTGGGGCTTAAAGTAAGAGGAAGGAAATAGGGGAAAAATAGCACTATGAATTAATAATCCTATTAAAGCTTAATGGTATCTGGAAATGTCTATAAATGCTTCTGTTTCAAAGACCTTGAAAAATATTAATTGATTATCATTGATGGACTGATATCCTTTGCCAATGATAGATTTGACATTGTTATGCTTGATGACATATTCAGTTTAGGATGCTCATCAGTGTAATTAAATTTTGTCTGGGAGCTACATGGTCCTAGAGTATATGAGATCACAAGTATAACCATATATGCTACTAGCCAGAAAGCTGATGAAATCCCTGTTATGTAACATCACTGAAACCATCAGCTTAGTATATTCAGGGTGGAGAACAAATGGAGTGGCAAACAAGGCATCACAACTGTAACTTGCCTTGCTTAGGAGTTAGCCTGAGTCTCACTCACTGCAAGGTGAAACATGCTTTAGATCTCTCGTGTGAATAGATGAAGACAAATATTCTTAGTTGGAATGAACAAGATCAAGCCAACTTCTAATGACTTCCTTCTGGGTAATGACTAAAAATCAAGAGGAAAAAAAAAAAGGGTTCCATTCTGGAAAAATGACTAAAAGGATAAAACAAGAAACCAGAATCTAAGGAAATGAGTAGACTGATAGACAAGAGGTCTTGATATAGACGCTGGAGTTACTTAGATACTAAAATAATTAGAAGCATAGGATGTGGGTCAAAGAACAGTGGCTTCTAAAAGGACTCTTTGAAGATGTTTCATGGATAAGTGGTATTTTAATTTACACAAGCTTTTCTTGAACACCAAGTCACTGAAAAGGAGCTGCCAATGTCAAAATCAATGTTATATTCAGGAATTAGTATTTGAAGTGCTATGAAACTGAAGGTGCCAGGTGGTTTTGGTAGTGGGGGTGGGACAGGACTGTGGGGAGAAGGAAAAGATAAAGGACCTAGCCACAGGGAAAATTTCTTGAGAACAAAGCAGATCTCTGATTTACCTTATAAGATGTTATGGGCTGAATTGTGTTACCTCAAAATTCAATGTTGAAGTTCTAACCCCTTGTACCTCAGAATGTGACTGTATTTGGAGATAGGGTCTCTAAAGAGATACTTTAAGTTAAAATGAGGCCATTAGTGTGGGCCCTAATCCAATATGACTGGTGTTCTTATAAGAAGAGAAGATTAGAGATTGCCTGGGTGGCTCAGTTGATTAAATGGCTGACTCTTAATTTTGGCTCAGGTCCTGATCTCAGGATCCTGGGATGGAGCCCTGCTTCAGGTTCCATGCTCAGTGGGGAGTCTGCCTCAGGATTCTCTGTCTCTCTCTCAGTCCCCCTCTCCTTCTGCCCCTCACCCTGCTCTCATGCACTCCCTCCCTCTCTCTTTCTAAAATAAATAAATAAATCTTAAAAAAAGGAAGAGAAGATTAGAACATAGACACAGAGACCGTGCAAAGACACCAAGGGAGACCATGTGAAGACACAGGGAGAAAATACCTAGCTATAAGCTGAAAGAAGCCTCTGAAGAAACCAACCACATCAAGACCTAGATTTTAGACTTTTAGCTTCCAGAATTGTGAAAAAATAAATTTCTGTTAAACCACCCAGCCTGTGTTACTTTGTTATGGAATCTGTAGCAAACCAACACACAAGATAATACACAGTTTTAGGAATCAAAACTACACAATTAAAAGACACTTGGTGGAGATCCCTGGGTGGCGCAGCGGTTTAGCGCCTGCCTTTGGCCCAGGGCGCGATCCTGGAGACCCGGGATCGAACCCCACGTCGGGCTCCCGGTGCATGGAGCCTGCTTCTCCCTCTGCCTATGTCTCTGCCTCTCTCTCTCTGTGTGTGACTATCATAAATAAATAAAAATTAAAAAAAAAAAAAGACACTTGGTGTCTTTGCATACTATTAACGGGTACTAGTCTGACCCAAGACCATTTCCTTCTCCTGCCCCATAGAAATATGAAGTCCAAGTCTGGCTAATGTTGCCATTATCCAACTCTTTAAGAAGGTATTTCTTCTTCATAATATTCACAAGTCCCAATGAGTCAATATCACTCCTACTCTGGGGTGTAGGCCAGGATGTGGCATCATTTCCATTGTAATATTGTCATTAAAATCAGGAGGCAGGATGTTTACAAGTCTGGTGTTCTGTGAGTATTTTCAGTAGGAAAAGACTGATTGGTTTCTGCCCAGAATGGAAGGGGTGCTCTGGTTTCTTTATTTATATCTAACAGAGGAAAATTTAGAGTGGCAATTGTAAGGATACCATTGCTGCCACTGCAATTAGTATTGGTTGCTAGTTAATGATAGCAATTCCATCACCATTCTTGGTTCATAATAAGAGCTTAATAAGTGTTAATTTACTTTTTTATTATTTTTCACAGCATTTCACAGTGTACAAAGCTCTATCACATATGTTATCTCAATTTATCTTCAAAACAAGTCTGTGAAATATGAATTATTGCTATCATTCTTATTCAGATTTCTTGTAAGAAAGCTGTGTCTCAATGAGGATAAGCTATTTACCCAAAAGTAGCACAATCAGTTAATAGCAGAGATCGAACTCAAAGCAAGGTCATCTGTTTCCTCAAGCAAGACACTTTCCAAATTGCCCACCAGCTCTAAACAGTCCTGTCCCACACAGTAGTTCCAAATACTCTACCTTAGGGGTGGCTGGGTGGCTCAGTTGGTTAAGTGTCTGCCTTCAGCTCAGATCATGGTCCCAGGATCCTGGGATCGAGTCCTGCATTGGGCTCCCTGCTCAGGAGAGCACCTGCTTCTTTCTCTCCCTCTGCTGCTCCCCATGCTTGTGCTCTTTCTCTCTGTCAAATAAATAAATAAAATCTTAAAAAAATTCAAATAATCTACTTTGATCAAAGAATGACATGTTCTCTGTATTTCTGTATTTTGTATATTTCTGTATATCAAATATTCTAGGTAATAAAGAACTTTAACATTTATTATATATATTGTGCCTATTTTACTAATACTACATGAATAAACATTTTGCAATACAAATGAGCAGATGAAGAGAATGTTCACAAAATCCCCTCAGCTGGGCAGCCCAGGTGGCTCAGTGGTATAGCACCGCCTTTGGCCTAGGGCGTGATCCTGGAGTACCAGGATCAAATCCCACATCAGGCTCCCTGCATGGATCCTGCTTCTCCCTCTGCCTGTGTCTCTGCCTCTCTCTCTCTGTTTGTGTCTCATGAATAAATAGGTGAAATCTTTAGGGAAAAAAAAAATCCCCTCGGTAAATTACTTCTCCCGCCACTGGCCTTGGTTCAGAAATCATAAAGGGTAAGTACTTACGGAAAAAAAAAAAAAAAAAACAAAAACAAAACAAAACAAAAAAATACTTAGAAGATACTTCCTCTTACATACAGAATTCAAAATACTAATAACCCAGGGATAGATTATTACTCAGTACTAATCTTTAGATATACTATTGTATATTTATTTTAAAATATATATATTTCATTTTAATTTGGGTGTATTTGTGTATCAGGTGAAGAGGTGACAGCATCATTTTATTTATTTTTTATTTTTTTAATTTTTTGACAGCATCATTTTAGAAGAGTATGTCTTTTGGTTCTTTATGCTAGACTTACAAGCAAACTGTTGGAACACAATCCATTCATTGGATGAGGACTCCTTAATGTTTTTTTTCCCTTGCAACATTGTTTCATTTGAGTGAATCCTTTTTGACCTCTTGTCACTATGAAAAATTATAATCTTGACTCTGGGTCTGTATGAAGACATTTTCTTACTTTTATTTGGGGCTTTAGACAAAAGGCCCAGTGGTTCAACCCAAATCTTGGAATGGGCGGGCGGAGGAGTCCCTTGGCAGTTTAAAGCCAAAGTCCCAGGTATTTATAAGCAGTGTTTATTGCCAGGTGTCTCTTCTACTCAGATCACTTGAGAATCAATGGTGATGCCAGGCAGCTGGTCAAAGATTTAAGGTTTCATGACCTTAGTCATCTCTGTATCCTGTATCCGTTTTAGAAATGTAAATAAGAAATAGACCTCGTCCAACAGAGACTAAGAAAAGCATAGGATTGTCTTTCCATTATTTACTTGACAAAAAATCAGGAATGTTTAACATGTTGTTGTTGTTTTTAAGATTATATTTATTTATTCATAAATAAAGATCCTGGAGTCCCGGGATTGAGTTCCACATCAGGCTCCCTGCATAGAGCCTACTTCTCCTTCTGCCTATGTCTCTGCCTCTCTCTCCCTCTCTCTCTCTCTGTGTCTCTCATGAATAAATAAATATATCAGGCCTTTTAGCTCATAGAGGCCACACTGATTTCTACTGGAACTTCCTAGAACAAGAATTAGTTTATGTTTCTCTTAAACCAATCCTTTCATGATTAAGAGGGTACTTCAATAATCTTACAATATCTCTAGATTATTGTGACATATGACATAATCCAATGATATATGCCCTATAGACACAGAGAAGGACGAAGGACTAATTAATAAGACACTAGATGATGACAAAGTATTAATGACATTACATAAGTGTTACTATGCTTCTGGAAATTCTGTAAGAATCTCTGATAGCACCTGAATGAAGTCCAGCATATGCATTGATTGATAACTCCACACAATCTTTTCTTCTTAGAGAAGGAAGGTGATAGAAGCCCAGGTCAGAGATGTTTGATTATGGTGGTGAAGGGCCAATCATTAGGTGAGATATACAGAGGTATTAAAATAGAGGTTGAAAATTCAAAACCCTAGAGGTAGGAGCTAACTGAGAGAGCCAGAAGGCAGGTACTCATTCCTCCTTAGTTCCAGAACACTGGGATAATGAGTAGGGTGGCCAACCACAAATCCTTATTTGCCTCAGGTGGTTTCAGTCAATGCTTGTTGTTCAAGCATAATTATTAATAGAACCTCCTCTCACTCTCAAAAGTGTGCCAGTTTTTTTAAAAAGTGCCAGTTTGTAAAATATAGTATATGGACATTCTAGTCATGGGAAAATTTAGGCATAATATTGCCTGGTCTTCTTGATCATGCCCTGATCTGAAGGCAGACATCCAATCAATGAGGCACCCAGGCATCCCGGGAATATTTAACATGTTAGACTGGGTTGGATTATGTCCCCTCAAAACTCATATCTCCCTGGAACTTCAGAATATGACCTTCTTTAGAGAAAGGGTCTTTGCTGATGTCATTTGTTCAAATGAGGTCACACTAGATTAGGGTGAACCCTAATCTGATGACTGGAATCCTTATAAGAAGATAAAGAGACACAGGGACCCACATAGAGAGAAGATGGCCATATACAAATGAGTAGAGATTGGAGTAATGCAGCTATAAACCAAGGAAAACCAAGGACTGCTGGCAACCAACAGAAACTAGGAAGAGGCAAGAAAGAATTCTTCTCTAAAGCCTTCAGAGGGAGCGTGTTCCTGCCACTGTCTTGATTTGGGATTTCCAGCCTTCAGGACTGTGAGAGAATAAATTTCTATTGTTTTTAACCATCTAGACTTGTGGTAATTTGTCACAACAGCCATAGGAAACTAGTACACGTGTTAAAGAAAAAAATTTAAATACTATAATGCCCATTCAGAATAGAGTGGAGGAATCTGTGTTGACTATTTAAATTCAGAGTCCTGGGATCCCTGGGTGGCGCAGCGGTTTAGTGCCTGCCTTTGGCCCAGGGCGCGATCCTGGAGACCCAGGATCGAATCCCACGTCAGGCTCCCGGTGCATGGAGCCTGCTTCTCCATCTGCCTGTGTCTCTGCCTCTCTCTCTCTCTCTCACTGTGTGCCTATCATAAATAAATAAAATAAATAAATAAATAAATAAATTCAGAGTCCTGAAGCCAAAAGTTCAGAAAGTATTTCCTAACCCACTGTTAGCTAAAGAATATACTCTTCAGAGAAGCAAAATTCCCTCCCTAGATATTGCGAAAGAATCTAAGGAATTTCAACAGAGGACCAGAGGCATCCAGTGTGTTGGGTCAATATCGCTCAATCCTACACTAATCCTGACCAAGACTTGTTGTGATAGGAAGTCCATTAACCAATTTACTACCATTTGTCATACTATCCCAAGTCTGAAATCCAATATGGCTGGGATGAGCTATAGATATTTGAGTGTGTGCTATGTGCTCGTCTTTTCCCATTCTCCGCCATGTCTGGCATCTGACACAATTTCCCTCATGGGTCTATGATTCCCACAACTTCAACCTTTCATTTCTCTAAGAGGAGATCCCTGTCTTTCTCTAACCTCAGGCTAAGGTTTGTCTCATATTGGATGAACTCTGTACAACAGGGAGGAATCTCTTATACTCTCAATTCCTAGAATGCCTATTATCCATTCTGAGAAAGGCTAACCACAGCTTCCACATCCTGGACTCAGCTGATTCTAACCACATTTGCGTGTCTCATCCAAGAGTAGCCTATTTTAGGCCTATCAATGTTCTATAACATGATCAGGCAGGAGAGCTCTACCCAATGAGGAAAAGGGTAAGCAACAGCACTACTAAGATCTTCTATGTTGGAGCTGTTAAGTCTCTGGGGAGCACTGCTGTTGGTAGCAGGGACAAAAGTTGGAAAGCCACAGAAAAAACATACACAGAACGTAGAAACCATGAAGGTGACAGACACCATTAGTGAGCAGAAGCCATGAAACAAAAAGAACACATGAAGTTGACATTAAAAGGCAGGAACAGTAAAAACGGGCCAAGTGTAGCTGTGGCATTGTTAAAATGACAGAGCATTACAGTCAGGTTGCTCAGAGTCTCCATAGGACAACCCAAGCTGCATTTTGCATTCTAAAGCAGCTTCTAGTTTTTAAATGTTGCTCTGGTCTCCGTGGCACACAGCTGTGCAGCCATTAGGAGGGTTCCCTGACTTCCTTACACCTCTCATCCCTACAACACCATCTTCTTATCCTTGCCTGACCTCTGCCATTAACTAAGGTAAATACATCTCTATTCTTGAAACATTAAAGAACCAGAGTATGAAACCACAATGTGCCACTGCCGAGTTCCATCGGATTAGAATTCTTGGATACCCTCATGGTGATCCTGAGTATCCAGTTCCCCGTTGGACATTGACACTTAGCCTGCTCATTACCATAGCTTAACTAGTCCTTCCTACCCCAGTTCTGCTGGTTCCCCAGTTCACTTGCTGCGGAAGCTCTGACATGCCTTATAAATCAAGATACATGGGTTATAATACTGATTCCATTCAGTGATGAAGTAATAAATATTTTCATTTATTTCAACAAGGTTGGGTCTCACTTGTCTTTACTGTGTTATACAAATGGCTCGAGTATAGCTACATCTCAACAGAAATTAAGATTCCAGTAATTTAAAAGTAAAAGATTTGGTGTCTTATGCATCCAGTCTACCTGCAATTAGAGACATCAGTGCTCTAAAGAAGTTAGAAGTCTTATAGACCGTGTGTACATGCATGATTTTTGAGGTATGATTATGATGCATCAAACAAGGAGGCAGAGGTCCTCAACATAAGGAATTCCACCCCATGCCCTAATTCTCCCTAGTATGTTTCCATTTTCTGTTTATAATGAAACAAATTTCATTTTAGAAAATTGGTGAGAATTTTAACACAATCTGTAATATCCCTACCCAAGATAGTGACTTTTAATGCTTTAGTAGTCCTCATTTTAATTTTTGTGCATTTGTAGATATATTTATTTATTTATTTTTAAAGATTTTATTTATTTATTCACAAGAGACGCTGAGAGAGGCAGAGATATAGTCAGAGGAAGAAGCAGGCTCCCCGCAGGGAGCCCAATGTGGGACTCTATCTTGGGACCCCAGATCACACCCTGAGCTGAAGGCAGACACTCAACCACTGAACCACCCAGGCATACTCATTTGTATATTTATTTAAAATTTTTCACATCATTGAAATTTTCCTATATACACCACTTTCTACATCTGTTTGTTTGTTTTGCTTTTGCTTTACCGCTTAGCATTAAGCAACATAAGCATTTTCCCATGCCAGTTAGGATTCTTCAAAGGCATGATTTAGTGAGGTCATATAATAGTCCATTTTCCAGAAGTTCTTTACACTAACCTACCATTGAATGTTTGTATTGCTTCTGGTTTTCTTTAGATATGAATGACAAGATGGTGAGCTTCCTTGTTCATAGAACTGAGTCTGCATCAATCCTTATTTTCTTAGATTAGATCTCTAGAAGTGGAAGTTTTGGTCAAAGGCAAGGCATATTTTTTATGGATTTTCAACTTATGGCCAAACTGGTCCCCAGAAAGTATTCGCCTACTCACAGTCTTGGCAGTGGCACATCAGAATGTTGTGTCTCAACACAGCAACATTTGATTTCTTGTCCCCATGAGGTAACGTGAGTCCCATTGAACCTTGGAGTTCTTGCTGGCTCCTCTCTGAATCTTCCTTTGTTAGGTTCCACACTGATCCTCATCTCATCTCCACTATTGATAATTAGCACCCAGATGTTCAAAACCTGCCTCTTCCATCCCAAGACTGGGAAGACTTTCGTTGTTAGCAACATCAATAGCACTTACCCTACTAGTCAGTGCACGTCTGGAAATGGTCTTTGGTTTTCTAGCTGAAATAAGACTCAGGTGCTTTCATGTCTTTGGGCAATGATTCTCCCTGGAAGCTCCTCTATAGCTCTCTTCCACTTGCTTCTCTGGGGTATTTTATTTTATTTTATTTTATTTTATTTATTTTATTTATTTGAGAGAGAAAATGAGTGAGAGAGTGAGAGAGAGAAAGTACAAGCTGGGGGAGGTGGAGAAGGCGAGGGAGAAGCAGACTCCCTGCTGAGCAGGGAATCTGACTTGGGGCCTGATCCCAGGACAGTGGGATCATGGCCTGAGCTGAAGGTAAAAACTTAACTGACTGAGCCACCCAAGTGTCCCCCTCCTGGGTTTTTTAGTTCAGTTAGGGAAGTCCCACCTTGTACCCCGCAATCGAACTGGTACCTATTTTCACTATATTATTTTGCCTGCCCCATTTCCTGGAGCTGGGCAATCTCTTGCTCTTCCCTCCCTCCTGTTGGATAGATTTCCTTGAAAGATTTAGCTTTATATTTCACAATCCTACATTCCAACCATCTTTCATCCTACCTCACTCCTGGTCTCTGCCAGAAGTCACTGAAACCATTCCCTTTAGCTGTTCCCTTTGACCTTGACATCCATGAAATGGGCCAGTATTTCCTATATCTTTGCTTGGTCTTGGTCTCTTATTGCCATCCTCTTCTCTGGGAAGCCACCTCTGCCCTAGCTTTGCCCTTGACTCTGGCAAGTCCCTCTCACTTTGGCTCAGAGTTTCTTCTCTGTTCCCAGCACGCCCTGGCCTATGTGCTGCACGTCCAGTGAGAAGCTGACAGCTCAAGGCCTCGCTTCAGGATATTAAGGGAGTGTACTAAATGAGCACTGAAGGGCTGTGGCAGCTTGCCAGTTTCATCTTAATAAATTCTGTTCCACTCCCCAGTCTTATCCCCTCCCTACTCAATGTCCATTTGGTCCTTCCTATCTCCCATTTGTTTAAGCTCCATCTCTGGCATCGAACACGTTGGTTGACCTTCCCTCTGGCCTCTGGCCCACCATTTGATACCCTTATTCCCCACCTGGCTCTTCCCTCCTACGTTGAATTACTGGCCTGGTCTGGCTTCCCTCTGAGCTATGTACATAAGCCGTGCTAGCAGGGATATCCTGGCATTCCTCAGGGCCCTGCCTCCTCCTGGGCCTGGCCCTGCTCCAGAAGCTGTAGAGATAGGATATATTAACCCCTCCAATCTCAGTTTTCTTTTGAGAAGATAAGGCATAACTCAGGCTCAGATCATCCTTTTCTAGCAAATCCTTTTCAAGGATGTACTTTGGGAAAAAGGAATGTGGAGAATAAAGGCAGGCACTTCAATCTAAAGAAACAAACTGTCAGTCATCTAGAATGCCCTGATCATCTCCCTAATGGGATATTCTTAGCCAATCCAGATCTTTGATTGGGAGCTACCACGGTGCTTGCATCACACAAATGGGATCTCATCTCCTTGCAGCTGCTGCCCACTCCTCAACCCTGATAACTTTTTCCTTAGACCTGCTGCTGGTTGGCTGTCTAAATCACCTGCTTCAAGGGTGAAGGTGGCTGGTTGTCTTAGTGAGTGCTACAGGGCCAGAGGCTATTTCACCAAAAGTCATGGGGGAACACCAAAACCAAGAAAGTAAAGAGATGTCTCTGGGTGTATAAAGCCAAAGTCCACAAAAATCCAGAAGAGTCTGGTGCCTTTCCACCCTGGCAGCTGTTGCAGACTTGGCACAGCACCAGGAATGCAGAGATGTAGGGAGATTGGGAAGAAGCACTCTTCTTGTTTCTGGTCTAGTTTATGAGCCAGCAGGCAAGGCACATGGTGATATTCTTTCTGGTCAAGCTGCTTTTCATTAAAAGAAACTGAAACCTACTCAGGGTTCAGGCAAATAGAATGAGAGGAAGGGCTGGCCCTTCTAAGGTAAATCTAGCAGGGAAGTAGAGGGTGACAAACTAACCGACATGGCCAGAGCAATGGCAGCAAAATCTCCAACGCCAGCACTAACATGGACACTGATCCCTGTCATTGCCCTTCTGTAATGCTTACTCCCAGGCTCCCATCTGCTCAAATGAAGACTAGGAACTCCTGAGGCCTGTGCTACTCCAGAGACGGCTCTCAACAAAGTCAATATTTTCTGATCTTCAAACTATGTCCAGGAATTACCAGTGCTTTGGATGGGATTCCGAATTTCTTGTCCTGAGACAGGGGCTAATTTTCCTGAACATTGTGCTTAGTGCACAAACCTAAGAGCTAATAATACCTTTGCCCTTCCACTGTCTTCTCCTCCCCACTTCATGATCTGGGCCCTTAGCTCTACAGCCTTTGCTCTTCTTCATCTGCCCTGTGGCAGGGGTTCAGGGTGTAGAACACAGAGAGGGGCTTGGAGAACCAATCTATTCCTCTAACTATGGCTCTAAAGAGGGCTCTTTGGGGTCTCTGGAGTTCCTGTTAGCCAATCCCAGCACTGGAGTTTCCCATTCTCAGCTTTCTGAATCAAACTTTCTGGTTCCAAGATGCACATACAAATAAATTATTTGTGACAACCTATCATTAGCTCCTAAAGGAAAAATGCCCATTGGCATTCTTTAATCTTTACAGCATTGGGCCTCATATGCATAAGGAAACCAAGGCCCATAGAGGTGAAGTGACTTGCCCAAGGTCACATGAGTTAATGGTAGAGGCAGGACAGGAACTCAGATCTTCTGTCTTCAGTCCAGGAATCTTTCTATGATTCTATCATCCCGTCCTCAGCACTTGGTTCATTTAAGCTTATGCAACACTGTCTCTTGTTGAAATTACTTGTGTAGCTCAGAAATAGGCCAGTTGCCTGTTTGGCATTTTCTTTTTTGGCTTTCTGGCTTCATGCAATGGAGCCTCAAAATAACGTGGCCTGCTAAAGTATGCAATGGGGCATCATGGGACTATCTTAGATCCTCAACAGTAATCCCAAATCCTGGAAAGTGCTTGTTGGTATGTTCTCACTTAGTATATATTTCTTTTTTTTTTTAATTTAAATTCAATTAGCCAATGTATACTACATCATTAGTTTCAGATGTAGTGTTCAATAATTCATCAGTTGAGTATAATGCCCAGGGCTCATTACATCATGTGTCCTCCTTGATACCCATCACCCAGTTACCACATCCCCTCACCCACCTCCCCACCAGCAACCCTCAGTTTGTTTCCTATAGTTAAGTGTCTCTCACAGTTTTTCTCCCTCTTTGATGACTTCCCATTCAGTTTTCCCTCCCTTCTCCTAAGATCCTCTGCACTGTTTCTTATATTCCACATGTGAGTAAAACTGTATGATAATTGTCTTTCTCTGATTGACTTATTTTGCTCCTCATAATACCCTCCAGTCCCATCTATGTTGATGTAAATGGTAATCCATTCTGTGGCTGAGTAGTATTCCATTGTATATATATATATATATATATATATATATATATATATATATGCCACTCCTTTTTTATCCATTCATCTATTGATGGACATCTCAGCTCCTTCCACAGTTTGGCTATTGTGGACATTGCTGCTATGAACATTGGGGTACAGGTGTCTCTTTAGGTCACTACATTTGTATCTTTGGGGTAAATACCCAGTAGTACAATTGCTGGGTTATAGGGCAGTTATATTTTTAACTTCTTGAGGAACCTCCACACTGTTTTCCAGAGTGGCTGCACCAGCTTGCATTCCTACCAACAGTGTAAGAGGGTTCCCCTTTCTCTGCATCCTCACCAATATTTGTTGTTTCCTGTCTTGTTCCGTTTTAGCCATTCTGACTGGTGTGAGGTGGTATCTCCTTGTGGTTTTGATTTGTATTTCCTTGATGCCAAGGGTTGTGGAGCATTTTTTCATATGTCTGTTGGCCATTTGTATGTCTTCTTAGGAGACATGTCTGTTCATGTCTTCTGCTCATCTCTTGACTAGATTATTTGGTTTTTGGGCGTTGAGTTTGATAAGTTCTTTATAGATCTTGGATACTAGCCCTTTATCTGATATGTCATTTGCAAATATCTTCTCCCGTTCCCTAGGTTGCCTTTTAGTTTTATTAACTGTTTCCTTTGCTGTGTAGAAGATTTTTATCTTGATGAAGTTGCAATAGTTAATCTTTGCTTTTGTTTCTCTTGCCTTTGGAGACATGTCTAGCAAAAGATGCATGGCCAAGGTCACAGAAGTTGCTACCTGTGTTCTCCTCTAGGATTTTGATGGATTCCTGTCTCACATTTAGGTCTTTCATCCATTTTGAGTTTATCTTTGTGTGTGGTGTAAGAGAATGATCTAATTCCATTCTTCTGAATGTGACTGCAATTTTCCCAACACCCATTCTATGAGACATTATAAGAAAATGGTCCAGCTTCATTCTTCTGCATGTGGCTGTCCAATTTTCCCAGCATTATTTATTGAAGAGATTGTCCTTTTTCCATTGGATATTCTTTCCTGCTTTGTCAAAGATGAGTTGACCATAGAGTTAAGGGTCCATTTCTGGGTTCTTGATTCTGTTCCATTGATCTATGTGTCTGTTTTTGTGCCAGTACCATATTATCTTGATGACCACAGCTTTGTAATAAGCTTGAAGTCCGGCATTGTGATGCCTCTAGCTTTGGTTTTCTTTTTCAACATTCTTCTGGCTATTCTGGGTCTTTTCTGGTTCCACACAAATTTTAGACTTATTTGTTCCAGCTCTGTGAAAAAAGCTGATGGTGTTTTGACTGGAATTGCATTGAATGTGTAGCTTGCTCTGGACAGCATAGACATTTTCACAATATATGTTCTTCCAATCCATGAACATGGAATGTTTTCCCATCTCTTTGTATCTTCCTCAATTTTTTAAAATAAGTGTTCTATAGTTTTTAAAGTACAGATCCTTTGCCTCTTTGGTTCGGTTTATTCGTAGGTATCTTATGGTTTTTGGTGCAATTATAAATGGAATTGATTCCTTAATTTCTTTTTCTTCTGTCTCAAAGTTAGTGTATAGAAATGCAACTGATTTTCGTGCATTGATTTTGTATCCTGCCATGTTGCTGAGTTCCTCTATGAGTTGTAGAAATTTTGGGGTGGAGTCTTTTGGGTTTTCCATATAAAGTATTATATCATCTACGAATAATGAAAGTTTGACTTCTTCTTTGCCAATTTGGATGCCTTTTACTTCTTTTTACTGTCTGATTGCTGAGGCTAGAACTTCTAGTACTATGTTGAACAACAGTGGTAAGAGTGAGCATCCCTTTTGTGTTCCTGACCTTAAGGGAAAGTTCTCAGTTTTTCCCCATTGAGAATGATATTTGCTATGGGCTTTTTGTTTATACCTTTTATGATATTGAGGTACATTCACTGCACTGTGGAGAGTATTAATCAAGAAAGAATGCTGTATTTTGTCAAATGCTTTTTCTGCATCTAGAGGATCATATGGTTCTTGTCCTTTCTTTTATTAATGTGATGTATCATTTTGATTGATTTGTGAATGTTGAACCACCCTTGTAACCCAGGAATAAATCCCACTTTGTTGTGGTGAATAATTCTTCTAATGTCCTGTCGGATGCTATTGGCTAGTATCTCGGTGAGAATTTTGGCATTCATGTTTATCAGGGATATTGCTCTATAATACTCCTTTTTGGTGGGGTCTTTGATTTGGGGATCAAAGTAATGCTGGCCTCAGAGAACAAGTTTGGAAATTTTTCTTCTTAAGATGCATTTCTTACAGCTTTGGTTTCAAAAGGCAATAGTGCCACAAGTCTTAAATGTGGTGATGACCATAATGTCCTTAAGTCATAATTTCTTGGGCAGCCCGGGTGGGTCAGAGGTTTAGCGCCGCCTTCAGCCCAGGGCCTGATCCTGGAGACCCAGGATCGAGTTCCACGTCAGGCTCTCTGCATGGAGTCTGCTTCTCCCTCTGCCTTTGTCTCTGCCTCTCTCTCTGTCTCTCTGTGTCTCTCATGAATAAATAAATAAAATCTTTTTTTTAAAAAGTCATAATTTCTTAAGTTCCAGGATAAGGTAATAGTGCAGTGTGATTGTCAAATCCAATTATGTTTCTCCTCTGTTCTTGTGAAGATTTAACTCACCTACATTTTACCTGCCATGATAGACACAAATGTAAAAGTAAAATGTAGTGGAGTCCAACATCAAGAATGAGGTGATGTTTGAGGTGAGAATGATTGTGATATCAGACAAATCTGAGATTATATCCTGACTTTATTATAATTATTGCAGTCCTTTAAACTATGTCCGTCTTCACTATATAACAGGAAATCTTGATACTCAAGCTACTAGATGATATTACTGCATTTCTTTGGCATCCTGGTGGTATTAATATTTGTTCTTTTAACTTTTCCCTCTCTCTAGCTTTCTTATTTTTACCTTGTATAAGGTTTAGTTAAACATAGGCTTCTTTTGACAAACAGAAAAGAATGATGAGTAAATTTCATTAACTATAATTCTGTTTCATATTTTGATTTTTAAATTATGTCTGTCTTAAGTAGATATTCATTTTAACTATAACCATTGAAACTCTTACTTTAATTAAAATATTTGTATTAAATCTCAAGACCTATACACAATATATTCAATATGTTAATTTCAAAGATATCCAATTTACTAATTTCCTCTTCTTTAAGTTTTTGTCCAAGTCTCACCTCATTAATAGGGTTTACACTGGTCATCCCATTTAATTCTGCAAGCTTCCACCTTCCCACACTGCTGCCACCACCTCCACTCCCTCCACTGGCACTCCTGTATCATTTTATATTGCTCAATTTTTTTCCATAGCATTTATCACCACCTAACATACTATGTAATTTTATTATGTTTAATGTGTATTTCCATATAGACAGAAGTTACTCTCTCTTCCCTCTCTCTCTCTCTCCCCCTCTCTCCCTTACTCTCCCCCTCCCTTCCTTGCTCTCTTTCTCATTAATATTTTCTAGGTGCCTACCATAGTGCCTAGGACATAGATACTCAGTGAATATGATAAATATTAATGTTTGTTAAATGACTACATGGACATATGTCCTTAAGCAGGTCTATTTAGAACTGCCAAATGATTATCTTCCATAATAAAAATATAGACAAATCTCTGAGCCATTATTTGTCTTTTCTGATTTTCTTGCTAAGCTAAACTGGACTTCAGTAATAACTGTTTATTTATATCTGCATGTGTATATATGTGTGCACACATGCACATATATAATATGTATGTAAATACACATACATACACATGTGTAAGAAGATTAGATTTTTGCATCATGCAATGACTTTTAAGCCTGTCAACAGAGTGTAATCCTTTTTTCTTTTTTTCTATTTTAAGGCAATGAGTGTTTATTTTTAAAGCCATAGATACTTCATCACAGATCCCTGGGGTAAATGCTGTGGGATGAAAGTCCAGAAAAGGTTTCTTTTCAAAACTCCCAGAGTTGAGTCCTCATTTGGCCTTGATCCAGTTCATTCTCCACATTGGTGCTTGAATATGGAGCATCATTTTAGAGGGAAGCTCAGAAAGAATCTGAATCTGTTTTTATCTAAAGTAAAATTGTTATTTGCTGATTAGCCTTGGCAGGCCGACTTTATTCATGTTCATGAACATTCATTTAATTAACTTATTTATTTCCCATTCTTTGTCAGGCATGGGGCTAGGTCCTGGTTGTATACAAGGGAAGGACAAAGGTCCTCCCTTCAAGAATCCAATCTAGGACTAGTAATAGACAAGTAAAAAGACAATCATAATGCAATGTAAGTGCCTCTTTACCACTGACAACAGGATGCTAAAGGAACACAAGAAGTTAGGATATATTCCTGGTCTCTAAGTAATGCAAACCACTGCCAAGTTCACCCTAGATAACTAGATTTTTGAAATTGGATCAGCCCCTTTGGACTATTCTGAAGTGGCAATTGCTCATGGTCAGGAACAGAGGAAGCAAAATTTATTATTATTATTATTATTATTATTATTATCATCATATTTTTAATGATAATGATGACAGTGAGGGAAAGACAGTTTACAAACAAGGTAAACAATCTTACTTAAACTAAAACAATGCAAGTTAAAATAATAATGCAATTGATTTATTAAATTATTGAATACCTACTATGTGCCAGGCACTATGGAAGGTACAGGAGATACAGCAGAGACTAAACCTACAAAGTTGTGACTCCCAGAGAGTTTATATTCTAGTTGAGGAGACATTAAAAAAAAAGAAAAGAGTAAATAATAGGTAGGTGCATGAGTTTATAATTAGAGTCCTGGTTAAAGCCCAGTTGTAGTGGGTCCACTGGGCCCATGGATCCAAATGGGAGTCATTTCCCTTGTTCTCAAGTGTATAATTGAGATTAACAGACTTGAAAGTTGGAGATGGAGAAAGCCAAAGGATGAAAAACAATATTACAGCTTCGCTCCAGGGTTATGCTAATTATCCCACTTATCACAATATAGTCTGAAAAAGAGAGCTGGACTTCTCTCAGAACATTATTACTTTGATAACATCATGCTGATCAGGCAAGAAAACCAAGAGGTAGTTAGCATACTGGAGACCTGAGTAAGATACGTACACTCCAGCAGGTGGGAAATAATCCCAATGAAGATTTGGGCATCCGCCACTTCAGTAATGTTTTCAGGGACCAGTGGTCAAAGGGGTGGGGTGCTGGGATGTGCCTCTAAAGAGACACATTGCTGCATCTTACATTCTCTGCTACAAGCAAGGAAGCTCCATGACTGATAACATTTTGGGTTCTGGAAACAACACATTCTACACCTAAATATTGTGCTACTTCATATCCTGGTGTCGTGGAAGACTACCAGCTTTGAGTGGGGCCCAGAGCAAAGAGGGCCAATATACCCAGTCCAATATAAGCAGCTGAGCTGTTTTAGCAGGTAACTTCCGCAGATCTATGACGGTCAAGTTGTCAGTGGTGGCGAAATAGCGTTTATGGTCAGTGTCAGTGGGAGAATCACAATGTAGGCTTTGGAGTTTTGGAGTGTGGCCGTGCCATCTGTAATGAAACAGAGTTCTTGATAGGTTACTGAGCCCTGTAGATGTGAACTACTTGACCAGGGAATACCAAGTACCTAGACCTACCCATGATGAGCTGGGTTATTTTGGTGCCATCAAGTTATAAAGTCAAACAGATCCAGCAGTAGCCCATTAAAAGATGGAACTAGTCCATCTAGGATTGAGCCCAAGCAATACCAGGAGTCACAGGTAAGCTGCAAGAGTGGGTAGTCCAGACCCACATGTCACCCACAGCAATTACAAAAGCATTTCTCCCTCAACTAGTACCTACCTACGTTATACGGGGGTCCCTGTATGACCAGCTTAGGTGGAAGGACAAGGCCTGAGTCTGAGTTGCAGATAAGGTGACCTCACATATGAGAGCAAGCCAAAAACGGACAGCAGCTACATTACAGCCATTCTCAGGGTGGACTTGAAAGAAAGAAAGAACATCTTTCCAATGGACAGAGCAGTTATCAACTTTGTGCTTTCTTGTGAAGGAGAAATGTCCCAAGAGAGGAAGGTATATTTTTTATCCATTGCTACATTACAAATTGCCTCAGCAGCTTAAAACACTTATCTCACAGTGTCTGTGCATTAGAAATTGGGTGTGGTTTGGCTGGACCCTCTGGCTCAGGGTTTCTCACAAGGCTGCAACTAAGACATCAGCCAAACTGGAGTCATCTCCAGGCTCCACTGAGGGAGGATCTGCAATCAAGCTCACTCACAGGATTCAGTTTCTTACAGGATGCTACACTGAGGGCTTTAGCTCCTCACTGCCTTTTGGCCAGAGTTTCTCTGCTCCTTGCCACATAGGCCTCTATGGGATGACTTATAACATGGTGGCTGGCTTTCATGAGAGTGAGTGAGTAAGAGAATAAGAGAGGGTGAGCAGGATGGAAGCTAGTCTTTTTGTAACTAATCTCTGAAGTGGTATCCCATTACTTTTGCTGTGTTCGATTTGTGGGAAGTCACTAGGTCCAGCCACACTCCAGGGGGAGGGAGTTACATAAGGGCATGGACAGCACTAGGTGAGGAGCATCACAGAAATTGCCTTTCACAATAGAGATTACCAGACAATGGCTATTAAAGCATTGGAACAGCCTAGCAAAGGTACAGCTGAGGTGCCAATTTGATGGCAAAACCTACAGGATGGAGGGCCATCCTTCAGGACACAGTATCTCTTAGGGACACCTTTATGAGACTATCCCCTCTAAGAATAAATTCAAGGATGGAAGCAGAAGTAGTCTTGCCATTATTCCCAATGACCCATGCTGGTAATTCTGAGATGTGCACAGTTAGGAGTCCTGGTCCTCAAAGGAAGCGCCCCCTTGCCATGAAATGGAGCCAGGGGTCCCATTGAATTATAAGGAACAGCTCCCACCTGGATACTTCAAAACCTTTGTGTCCAGAGACCAGTTGACAAAGAGTAAAATCAGGAACAATTAACCCTGATCAGCAAAGTGATTGGCCTGCTTTTACACAATGGGGCCAAGAATGAATACATGTACTTGGGTACCTCCAGGTAATCTGTTACCCAACTATAACAGTGAATGGATACATGGAACAACCCCAGTGCAGGAAGGATATGAGTACCCCTCAGGAGTGGGGGTTGGGGTTCAACTACCCAGGAGAGCCACCAATACTTGCTGAAGTGAATGTAGAGGATGGGGGAGATTTAGAATGGATAGTGGAAGAGGGAGAGGGAGTCAGTTTTGACTCTAAAACGAAGTGCAGAGATGGGACAATAGTTTGTCCCACTAACTTCGTTTTTCTAAGTTTCTCCTTAGGAAAAAAGGACTATGGGAACCAGAGATGAGTTGCTCTTTGAACTTGTATGAAGTGGATGCCTTTTGAGGCAGTAGGAGTGGACTATGGTGACCAGAGAAGTGTGTTGTTCATTTCTACCACCAAGAGAACCAGATGTAAGGCCAATTTATTGCACATTTTGGATGCATCTCAACATTCACCCTGAGGCCACAGTCATCCCAGGCTGGCCCCAGGCAATGCCTGAGATGGGGGTTCCAGAGCTAGGCCATTTCTGTCTCACATGAGACTTCTCTGATAGACTGTCTCAGCTAGAATAGAGCTGCCTTGCAGTTGTCCTTCAACCTTCTCTCTTCACATGTGTTAGCCTGCATCAGAATTGGAAGGCTTCATCCTGCCTGCTCCCACTCTCTATCCCCCTATATCCTTGGTACCCTTGGTGGGCTTTGCCTCCAGTAAGCCTAGGACATGCCTAATTTCTTCTTGGGACTGCTTCTTGGAGAACCTGAGCTGACACAAGAGCAGAGTGAGCCTATCCCTTAGAATTCAGGATAAGAATCCCCAAAGAAATTTCTTAAAGCAAAAAAAAAAAAAAAAAAAAAAGAAAAAAGAAATTTCTTAAAGCTAAATAGATTATAACCTAATGCATGAGTCTCTCAACTGTACAAATCCACAGTACCATCCCACTTACAGAGCATAGGTTTATACATTAACAGAAACAGTAAATTCCTGTTGCTCTGGGAAGTTAGCCATAGTGCCCAAGCAGGTAACCCCACAGATGGGCAGATGAGTACTAAAAGCAGTCAAAGTAAGAGTTGCCTACTGCTGCAAATTCCTGTAGAGCAAGCTCTTTGGTCAGTGCCAAGACTTCGGAAATCTTGAATGCTAAAAGAAAAACTGAAATTCCACTTAAGCTCCACAATCAGAAAAAGAAATTAATAAATAAGATGTTAGGTGAGTCAGAGAGCTGTCCTCCTTTGCATGAGCTACAATCCACTCGGCAGGACATCTGTCTGATGAAAGGACTCGAGCAATTTAATGGGAGTGGTCAGCTAGCTTTCCAGAAATGAGGGCTCCAAGTTAAGATGCCTTTAGAGATTCTTGGCTTGGTTTCCTATTATCACTCAGACCTTTTCACTACAAAAAGCTATTTGATGTATTTAGTGCTCCACCCCCCCACCTCTGCATTTTTTCAAGACATTTAATGGAAGTGCTATGGGGGTCTGATTTTAGAGGCAGTGGAATAATATGTAAGACAGATACCAAGCGAGTGGATAAATGTGTGAGGTCAAGGTACTATTCTGTCTCTTATGATTGAAGCTTGAGCAAAAGCAAGCATCTCATAGCAAAGTGTGTTTATGAAATACCCAAAGATCTTGTCTTGATGTTTTTTAATAGAAATCAAGACTTACTTAGAGTCTTTGTTCTAAGGAGCTGGGCATTTTATCATCAAAGAGTGGTTGAACCCAAAGTTCTTTCAAATGGCAATGCTTCTAAAGCTAGAGAATGCTCTGGTCTTGTTTTTACCAAAAAATTTTTAAGCATATGGGGAATTACAGAAAAAAAGACAAGAAGGAATTTTAGTTTTTAAAGTAATAAAGTTTTTAAAGTAATAAAAATAACAGCGAATATTTGGTGAACACCTAGAATGTTCAGGTTTACAGGAATTACCCCATTTATTCCAAATAAAACCATATATGATAAAACAACATTACTATCCCCCTTATCCAGACAAGGAAACCAAAATTCAGAAAAGTTGAGCAATGTGTCCAATGTCATACAGGTCTGTACAACTCTAGGGCAGGAGTTGGTAAACCCTCATATAAAGGGCCACATCAGGGGATCCCTGGGTGGCTCAGTGGTTTAATGCCTGCCTTTGGCCCAGGGAATGATCCTGGAGTCCTGGGATTGAGTCCCACATTGGGCTCCCGGCATGGAGTCTGCTTCTCCCTCTGTCTGTGTCTCTGCCTCGGTGTGTGTGTGTGTGTGTGTGTGTGTGTGTGTGTGTGATCTCTCATGAATAAATAAATAAAATCTTTTTAAAAAATAATAATAAAGGGCCAGATCATAAATATCTTGGGCTTTTCGTGGGCCACGCAGTCTCTGTCTCTCTGCTGCAACTACTCAACTCGGCAGTTATAGTGTGAAGGCAGCTCTAAATGATAAGGTAAATGAATGGGTGTACCTGTGTTGGTTTTTTTTTTTTTAAGATTTTATTTATTTATTCATGAGAGACAGAGAGAGAGAGAGGCAGAGACAGGCAGAGGAAGAAGCAGACTTCATGCAGGGAGCCCGATGTGGGACTCGATCCTGGGTCTCCAGGACCACACCCTGGCCGAAGGCAGGTGCTAAACCGTTGAGCCACCCGGGCTGCCCTGTACCTGTGTTTAGACTTTGTTTACAAAATCAGGCCACCTGGATTTGGCAGGTGGGCCTAACCTCTGTGAATGTTGTTTGCTGTTCTCAGATGGGACAGTGTTTTACATTGTGAAGCACATGGGTAGCTTTTCAAAATAAATGCATTTGGAATCCTGCAGAGAAAATTCTAAGGAAATTGGAACCATCTAAAATGCAAATTCATTTAGCCGACACTGTATGAGTTCTTAATGTTGAGATACCAGCAATATAGTGATAACAGAGAACTTAGATGGAGTTTACAATGGAAAAAAAGTCATGTAAATAGACGATTGTTGTGTTAATATACTGTGTGAGGGACAGTGATTGGGTAGCAAAGGACCATAGAGGAAGGGCAATTATCCGACCTGAGGAATCAGGGGGCTTCTGGCAGAATGGGCCAATGATCCAGCATCAACACTGTGCTCCTACCACTGAGCTCATTCTCCAGGAGCAAAGGTTATTTGTGTTTTGTGTGTATGGGGGGATGGGGGTGGGGTGGGGGGGGTTTAAGATTTTATTTCCAAGTAATCTGTATAACTAATGTGGGGCTCGAACTCACAACCTGCCCCACCCCCAGTCACATGCCCTACCTACCAACTGAGCCTGCCAGGAGCCCAATAAGGGTTATTTGAATAAACAGCTGGAGCAGTGCTTCAACTTGCTGTACAGTCTCCATTAGTTTGAAACTCAAGCTCTTAACAGTGTAAATTTCTCCTGGCCAGGGTTTGATGAGTCACCTGGAGGTCTGTTCCAAAAAATTACCGGTTGATTTTAGGGATCTTAGTTTCTCTGACTTGGCTTTAAATCCTTACTCTAGGGATGCCTAGGTGGCTCAGTGGTTGAGCGTCTGCCTTTGGCTTGGGTCGTGGTCCCTGGGTCTTGCACTGGGCTCCCCTTGGGGAGCCTGCTTCTCCCTCTGCCTATGTCTCTGCCTCTTTCTGTCTCTGTCATGAATAAATAAATAAAATCTTTAAAAAATAAAAAATAAATAAATCCTTACCCTAAGAAGCATCGTGCTCACTCTCAGTTGCTTGTCCACCCCCCCAAAGAACAGCAAGTAGAGTAAGTGGGTCACTGTGGATGGGCCTACTAGTAGTTCTGAAACCTAGCTGTCTATGAGATACTCACTTGAAGTAGCATTGTAGGGCCCTAATCCTAAAGATCGTGATTTGGAAGGTCTTGGTTAAGTGTTTGAGAATCCAACTTTTTAACAAGTGCCACAAGTGATTTTGATGTGTATGAACTATGTTTAGAAACTGCTGGTCAGGAGGAGTTCTAAAGTTGCTTTTAACCTTTCCAGGCAGCTACTCTGTGTTTATTGCCATGACTACATTTACAAACATCTTACCAAGAAGGAAGGAAAAATCTAACTGGTTTTAGGGATGTTTACCACGGTTACTACCTTCCCATCACTACCATATAGGGACAATGATTTGTTTGATAGGCTGTTGTGTGGAAGTCAAATTTGTTGCCCTAATATGCTAAAGAATGGTCAGGAGTTCCTCCTTGTTAGGCAACAGAATAAAAATGAGAATCTTGGATGGATCGTGCCCGCATGCTTACTTCAGGCATGCTTTACATAGCAAAAGAGCAGCACCTATGTATAAATCAAGCCTAGGAAAGCATGAGCAAGATTCTTTCTGCCTCCAGGTTCTGGACAACCAGCAATCTTCTCACCCCCTGAGTGGGTTTAAACTAATGTCCAGTAGGGTCACTGAGTGCCAGCTGGTAGGACTCAGAAGCTGGAAAAGCAAAAGGGTAAAGGAGTAGGAACATAGAAGAGAAGGAGTTTTAGAAGGCAATGAGAAAGAAAAGAAATGTTGGAGTGGCAAAGTTTCCAATTTCCTGATTCTGCTTTAAACATTGGTTCAGGGGCACCTGGGTGGCTCTGTCTGTTAAGCATCCACTCAGGTCTTGATCTCAGGGTCATGAATTCAAGCCCCACACTGGGCTTGGTGCTGAATGTGGAGCCTACTTAAAAAAAAATTAGTCCAATTATTGGGTTTTCGGTTCTCTGGCACTCCAAATACCTGGGATTTTCATCTTTCATTCCAAATTAGGGCATTAGGGTAGAAGCAGAGCCATGAGCCCAGCAGTAGTATTTTCAACCCCAAAAAAGTTCTAGACACCATTCTGGATATTAAATTATTTCATTTGTCTCTTCGGAGAGCATAGGGAAAGGAGTGTCTTATTAGGCCATAGAAACATGAGTAAGACGATCTTTTTTGGGACAATCTGATAAAGGCATCAAATGATCACATTAGGCATAACTGTCCGTACACAGAGTTGATTTTTAGAGATTTTTTAAAAGATATAATATGGGTATTAGAAATTCCTGAGTCCCAATTTTCTATTGTTGCTGTAGTTCCTGTTACTGACATATCGAAAAAATACTGTGTATGTTTCTCATTTTCTTTTTTGTGGTATTCGTCACTCTGTTCCTGAGCACTGTAAATGGCCAGCTAACTTGAGTGAATATTATGAGTCTTGGCACTAACCAGTCAGTGGGTTTAATTCCCATAGCTGTGACCCCCAAAATTGTTACTGAGGCCTTTATGAATACTAAAAATGAAGACAGGCAATGCTTTCAACTGGTTTTGACGCAGCAGGAACTTTCCCAAACAGCCAACTCTTAATTTTCCATGCTTTAGAGCAGAGTGCACTTTTTCATCTTACTTTGGAATGTGTTTTTATTCTAACATTTGAATACGGATGTTTCTAGAATTCTGGGAATTCAATGGACTTTAAATAAAATAATGTTGCTATTCGGGGAAGATCCAGCTCTGAAGAAATGGGAAAGCAAGCCAACTTCTCATTCTTAAAGATGAGTTAAATATGCAGGGGGGAGGGAGTAGTGTCACAAAGAAACTGAAAGGCAGATTTGTCATGGATTTGGATAATCAACATTTGGCTACGCTGAATGAGACAGTTCAGACCTTATTTTTCCTCAGATCATGTTCCCCTAATTATTGCTCAAGGTGAAAGCAAATGCTCATTTTGACAACAACTTTAAACAAATTACAAAATAGTTTTTTAAAGTTCCATTTGTTTTTGTAGGTGCTAGGTTGGTCAGATTCCGCATTTTAATCTACCGTGCACGTGCAGGCCTTGCACTCCCCAAGTCTACCTGGGAAGAAGGATCATTCCACTGTAGCAACAAAATAGTTAATATTTTAATTTTCCTCTTTCCCTTTCTTTGGAATTCTCGCCTCCTTCCCCCGTCAAGGTAAATATCCCACAGTGTGATCTGCCTGACAAGGAAAGAGGAGAAGGAAGACAAAAGAGCTGGCTCGTGATTTGCTTTTCCTTAAATTCCTTCTGGAGGGAGGCAGGCTGGTTAGAACTGTTCTTCTTCATCTCCAAGATGTAGTTCTAAAAGAGAAAACAGCTCAAGTGCTCAGGAGCAGAGGTGTTAAGGCATTTGGGGAAAATAAATACACTTTGGTAACTCCAAATTGTCTCCAAATTTTATATTTATCAGCCAGTTAACAACATCTTTCAAGGAATTTTTCTGTACACGGAAAACATCCCCATTCCTAATTCTGCTACTTGTGCAAAGCTAGGAGATGGAGATTCTCACACACACACACACACACACACACACACACACACACACACGGTATATTTTGCATAGTTTAGGATCCTCTGCTTCCCTTAAAGGGGAAGTACTGAGAATAACCATTCCACTGCAGACTTAATAAAAGGTAAGAACTGGAAGGGATTTTGAAAACCTTGTCTGAACCTTTTCCTTTTCAGGTAAGGAGAAGGCAGTCCAAAGAGGTTGAGTGATCTTTCCCAAAGTTACACAGCTAGTACCTGGCATATCAAAGCCTAAAATCCATCCTTAGGGTGTATGCGTGCCTGTGTGTGTTTCTCACCACATCTAGGGAAGAAATGTCTTGAGAGACATTCTGAAACTCATTAAAAAATTAACCTAATGGAGGTTGAAATTGAAGGTGTCTTAATTAGTTATTAAGTTTATTAAACCAAACTTTGCTGTGGACCCTCAGGGAACAGTCACATTAAAATATTTGAAGCCATATAAAAACCTCACTTTAATTACTAAGTAGGCATACCAGCCTGGAAAGATGAGTTTTGGACCAACCTGACAGTCAATAAATAGGAGCAAATGCTTCGAGGCTTCACAGCATTAGACTGCTCACCTGGTAGAAGGACTCCTGCCTTCCCTGTCATGAGCCTTAAAGGAAGTGGAGCGATGAGGACTGTAAGCTTATGGGGTAAAGCACAAATGTGACCATTAGGAAAATACCAACCTCTGATGTGCAAGAGATAAGATGGTAATAATATTGATCAATTTGCATTTGTAGAGAATCATGGTAGTCTAATTACTAAGGACATTTGTAATGAATCAAGTTGACTAATAACTTGTTATTAATCTGGCTAGCATTCATCTGAGTGTTGGACAACAGTGTCCTATTTCCCAGCTTCTTTGACCATTTGGCCGTGTTTGCTATTTCTCATGGTTTCCTTTTGTCCATTAACACAGTGGTTCTCAAAGAGCAGCTGTGAGGGTCCTCCAGATGGTTAATCTCTAGCAGTCTTAATATCTCTGTGTAGATTAGTGAGCAGCTGCTTATAGTATGAAGCAATACTTCACTTGCCATGCGATTTCATGCCCCTTGTCTCTGCTATACCCTCCCTGGGTTGCCCTGCGTCTCTTCTCCGACTGACCAACTTCTACATTATGCTTCAAAGAATAGGTTCGAATGTCATCTGTCTGAGGTTTGTCTCTGACCCCAGAGGGGTGGCACCAATCTCTTTTACTCTGTGCCATTTCACTTAGCACATGACCTCTATTACAACAGTTTTAGAGCAGATCAAAATCACTAACTTACCTTTCTATCTTTCAAAGTAGAATGGAGCCCATCATGGCAGTGACTCTGGCTCTGTGGCCACAGGGATGGCTTTTAATTCATGACTGTCAAATGCATGCTGTTGCTTCATTGTTTTATGAATTCATGACTGTCAAATGCATGCTGTTGCTTCATTGTTTTATGACTCACTGAATAAGTATTTTCATATAATTTCTTCTCTGGTCTAAATTTTGTCTAAATTCTTAGACCCCCCGCCTCCATCTCCATTGCCACCCCAGTCTGAGGGCCTTCTCTTGAGAGTGGGTTTGACTTGGACTTTCACTGTAACTAGTCTTTCCCTTAGGGTCTTTCTTTCCAATTATTTGGATGAGAATTTGGTGAAAATTGCTCTTGTGAGCCTAGGTTTCTCTAATATGATCCTAACTTTGTCTCCCACCATCTTTTTTTTAAGATTTTATTTTTCAGATAATCTTGACACCCAGCATGGAGCTTGAACTTACAACTTGGAGATCAAGAGCTGCCCACTCTACGGACTGAGCCAGCCAGGTGCCCTTGTCTCCTATCATCTTGACACTACTCGCTATCACATACCCTGACCATATCCAGCGATTACGCACCGTTGATCACAGTTTCCTTACACTTTCACAGTTCCTAGTCTTTGCTCAGATTTGGCTCTCATTCATTTATTCATCCACACTTGCATTTTATTCATTTATTCAATAATTATTGAACAGTTACTATATGCCAAGCACTGTTGTCTCCTGTGTTCTGTGAGAATCACCCTTTTTCCTCCTTTAGAAATCGTACTCATTTCCTAAGCAACCCCTGTTAGTCTGAATTCTTCCTTCTTCCGCGTTTTAGCACTTTGCTGTTTTGTATTGACATGGATTTTGTTTGATGGTTAGTTTTTTGGCTTCCTCCTCCAGCAGCTGAGGAGCCGTTGGGGGACAGGAGATGGTCTACAGCATTGTATCCCTCATCCACCCTGGCGTAGCCTTTTACAGGCAAACCTCCCTTCAATTCAAGTCTCTTGAATTGAAAAGTGAGCAAACTATTAAGAAACCTGTAGAGGAAGGGTTGGAGGCTTCTAGGGTTTTTACTTGTACACTCTTGCTAATCTCTCCCGGAAGCCGCATAAGCTAGCTACAGTCAGCATGGTGAACTCATGAATTTGCCATTAAGCAGAGAAATCCAATGTTACTGGATTGTATATTTACAAGTGGTTAAAATGACAAATATTATGTTTTTAAATGTTACCCCATTAAGAAAAAAAGGGAAATGTTTTGCCCTGACTTAGGAAAATTAAAAAAAAAAAAAAGACAACAGATAACTTAGGGGCACTAAGGGAAGTTGTTTTAGGAATGAAAGAATGTCTATAGCTTATCCTGATTCCTTCTGCAGACTGCAATCCAATCCTCTAACTATCGCATTCCTCTTCCATAACTGGGAAGAGGGAATGGATTTGTCAAATTATCTTATAGATGGAATGGTGGCGGGAGAAGCAGAGAAGACTCATGTTTCCATTCCATTCTCCAGTGTCACATCCTCCACCCAGAAAGTCCTGACTTTCTGGGTGTCGCTTCCCAACTTTGAATAATGACTTCCAGTGACATAGAAAGGTAACCAGTTCAAGGATTAATTTTATCTCCACATGTGGTGCTTGGCTGGCTCAGTGGGTTGAGCATACAACTCCTGATCTTGGAATCGTGAGTTTCAAGCCCCACATTGGGCTTAGAGCTTACTTAAAAAAAAAAAAATGTATCTCCACAGGTAACAGCTGTGCTCTATTATGATTATTAGGTACCAAAATGACCATGGTATTGCTCTTTGAGATACAAGAAACACTAGCAAATTTGTGTCATATAGTATTTTTGTATAGACACGCATCCCAATATCACACATATGCATACACATAGCCATATCTCTGTACTTACAAAATATTCACATAGATATATGCATACACACATTTAAACTGACTTTCTGAAGCAAATGTCTGCAATTTTCTAAAATTACACTAAATCCTTAGGTTTGCCAAGCAGGATAGGATGCTAGGGAAGGCACTGGAGCCCTCATGCTATCATATCTCGCTGGGCAAGCACCAGGTGGGAGGTGCGCTAGGGGTTGCTCTTTTTGAAAACAGCCCAGCACTTAAAGCTAACCCTGAGTTCAACACCATCAGTGAGACAAGTTACAGGACTTCATGGCAGCGCATAACAGAAATTCAGGAACGTATCAAAGTATTCGTCACTCTTGGTGGTAGGAAATAAACTGAAAGAATTTAGAGAATTGCAATCACACATAATAGTGTCATCTTTGGGAACTGTAGAATTTGGATTATGTGCACATAGGCTTTTCCTCTTTATTTATTTATTTGCAGATTTTATTTATTTATTTGAGAGAGAGAGAGAGAGAGAGGAGAGCATGAGCAGAGGAAAGGGTGGAGGGAGGGGAAGAAACAACAGACTCTCAGCTGAGCGTGGAGCCAGACTCAGGGCTTGATCCCAGGACTCCAAGATTATGACCCCGAGCCAAAGTCAGGCACTTAACTGACTGAGCCACCCAGGTGCTCCTAGGCTTCTCCTTTTAAATGAGATCCTCCCGCAGGTACTAAGCACTCAAGGGAAAGGGAATTCTGCATAAAATCAACTAGGGAGCAGCTACCCATAGGTGGGCAAATGCTATATAGTATGAACAATAAGATGAGAAGCAGCTAGAGTGGGTGAAAATCAATTTTGAGTGATACGCACACTGGCAACACTGTTGGGGGATTTCATCCCCGCCTCCAGGGGGGATGTGATCACTAAAGACTGTCAGGATGATGGACATACAATCACTGAGGCCCCTGCATGGGATTTTCTCTGGCCCATAGGTTTGGGCTCCGCAGCATCTACAACAGCATGGCATAGGTGTGGGAGATCTATAGTTCGAACCAGATCTCTCTAATTGCCAGAATGATCCAAGCTCCAGGTACACCTCTTTTCCCAAAAGTAAAGACCAAGGTAGCCCACAGCCTCGCAATCCTCTCAATATTTCCCAAAGTTGGCAGATAATCAGAATCATGGAACTCTTGAAAAACACAAATTCTTAGGCTCTACTACCCAAAGAGCCTGATTCAGAAGGGCTGTGCTGGAGCCCAGAACCCTGTCTTTTTAAAATATTTCCATGGGTGGTCCTGTGATCCGATGGCTTGGGAATCACTGGTTTAAGTGATAGTCCATTTTTCCTAATGCTTGGTAAGAAAATTAAAGAGACGAGGGATCCCTGGATGGCGCAGCGGTTTGGCGCCTGCCTTTGGCCCAGGGTGCGATCCTGGAGACCCGGAATCGAATCCCACATCGGGCTCCCAGTGCATGGAGCCTGCTTCTCCCTCTGCCTGTGTCTCTGCCTCTCTCTCTCTCTCTCTCTCTGTGACTATCATAAAAAAAAAAAAAAAAAAAAAATTAAAGAGACGAGACCCAAAAAGATGACAGAATGGGGTCTGAGGGTTTCTTATCATCCCTCAGCATCTTCAGGGCTCTTTTCTGCTGCAGGAGTGTCCACAACCCTGAGAGTTTTTACTGGATGCTGAGACGAGAAGCCTTGCAATCCAGAGAGCTGTGAACTGCTTTGTGCTGAGAGCTAAGAAGGTGTCATGTATAGGCTCATTAGGATAATTTCCCTCTCTGTGTGTTTCATCCCCAGGCAACAATTAAGACAGAACACCCGAGTGAATCTAAATTACCTAAGTCTAGTTCAAATCAGTATTTCTCCGTCTATGGGTGAGAGAGGATGTATTTATTCCCCTCCTGTGGACATGTTTCCTCAATTCTCTCTCCCTTGGCAGACTAGGCCCTAGTATTTAGAATTTAGAAATACCAAGTTAAAAAGTTTATCAAAGACACAGACAGCTGTCAGCAATCTTTTTTTAAACTTATGAAAAAAATGCATGAAAGTATTACTCTAATCCTCAGGTCCAACCCTATAAAATTCCTATTGTTATCAAATTATCAAGTTCAATGAGATTGTAAACATGGCAGGTTCTGTTTTTGTTTTGTTTTGTTTTAAAGATTTTATTTATTTATTCATGAGAGACAGAGAGAGAGAGAGAGAGAGAGAGAGAGAGGCAGAGAGACACAGGCAGAGGGAGAAGCAGGCTCCATGCAGGGAGCCCGACATGGGACTCGATCCCAGGACCCCAGGACCCCAGAATCACACCCTGGGCCAAAGGTGGCGCTAAATTGCTGAGCCACCCAGGGATCCCCCCTGTTTTTGTTTTTTATCGAATATGTGGCCATTAGCTTGAATGGCAGCCTAGGTACCACTGCTCCTATCTTCAAAGCATCGCCCTGTCACAAAGGTATTCAGTACAAAATGACATTGCCAAGGGATAGTCTGATGGCTTTGCATCACGGTTCATTGGGTCGAGTGGTTTAGAGAAGTCTCCAAAGGCACCCCCTTTGACTTCCAAGCATCATGTCTGTCCCTCACATCCATAGAGATTTCTTAAGAGGTTAAATAGGAAGATACATAATTTACTTCAAAGTCTCCTTTTGAAATGTCTCCAGCTGCATATTATTTTTTAAATCACATTTGATAGTTCACAGTTACCAAATATCTAAAAAAAAAAAAAAAAAAAAAAACTAGAATCAATTATCTCATGGAAAGAATTTTCAATTATTTTCATATATAGAATTTCTTTTAGTCATGCTAGGAAGAATAATCAAAAAGTGGTAACTTTTTGTTCTACTTATTTTTCAGTGGGTGAATCCAGAAACTGATCCTACCAGCACTTGTGTAACTTGATCTATACACCAAGTCAGACAACCATATTATTTGCTCTGACATTATTTGCTAGAAAATGATGTGTAAATTTAATAAATAAGCAAGAGGCTATTAAAAGTAAATATCTCACAATGTGACTATAAATTTAGAAAATCAGTGGATACTGTGAAATGACAACATAAAGTTCTAATTCCATTTCCAAATATCTTTATCAGCACCAAGAAATCCTCTGGGTGGGAATTGTGCTAGTTTCTAGTGATGCAGAAAGTTATGAGACATGACTCTGTCCCAGTTGCTTACAATCCTGTTTGGAAAACAGACTTTCAACATGAAAAAATGAATAATAAATCACAGAATTTTTATCCGGTTTATTTCTTCACAGATCATCTTGATTCTGGCAAGAATCATTTGATGGAAAAAAACATCAAACCAGTGCTGGAAAGAGTTCAGATACTTTAAGTGGAGCCTTCAAAAAAAAAAATTCAAAAGAAGGCTGAACAAATTTACTTTATTCTGAAGTACTTGAAGAGCTTCACTTACAGTAATTTCTTAAGCTGAATATCAGGATTTGTAAACCTTTAACCCAAAATAGCTACCATTTCCTGACAGACTTTAATGTATCAAACACTTCACACCTTCACCTCTGTCTTCAATGAAGAGATTATTACTATTATTTTACAAATGTTAAAACAGAGACTTGAGCAGGATAGGACAGATACTATGGTAGATCACATTACTGGTCACCCTTATTTGCTCCTCTCTGTGTGCTGACAGATGTGGTCATATAATGCTTCAGCCAATAAAACGCAAGCAGAAATGATGTGCGTCACTTCTGACAGAAACATTAAGAGCCAGTGCATGGTTCATCATGCTTTCTCTCTTGGCCATGAAGCCCAGAATGGAAGCAGCCTAGACCACCTGGAGTAGAGCCATGGTCAATCCATGGTGGACATGCAGCATGAATGAGGAACAAAAGTGGGAGGTGATAAGCCACTGATATTTTGGGATTGATTGTTTCTGCAGCAAAACCTAGTCCATCCTGATCAATATACATAATAAATGACAAAACTAGGATTCAAATCTAAATCTGTTTAATTTGCAAGCCCTGAGCATAGACGAAAGGTGCTTGGCACACAGTAGACACTCCATAAACATTTGCTGAAGGAAGAAATACATAGCTATTGCCCAGAATCAAACACAATACTTCATATGTGGTTTGGTCCACATAAGAACCATTTGGAGTACAAACCCCTTTTTTTTTGCACTAAGCTCTATTTAAAGGCTTAGAGTGCATTTGCTTTTTTTTTTTTTTTGTCAAATATATTTATTTCTTTAACAAAATTGTATTGCCTATCCAACATGTACAAGCACAGGAGATGTCATGAGAGATAAGAACAGAAAAGGTAAAAATAATTGTCTTCTAGCTTTTCATAATCTCATGAGTGAGAGTCATGCATTCATAACCAACTATGTCTCAAAACAATGCACAGAGAGTTGGAGAGAGTGTGTTGTTGAATGCAGACTGAGAATTGAACTAGGCAGCTATGAATTTCAGTCATTCATTCTACAAATATATATTGAGTGACAGTGAGTTGGGTGTTGTGATTGTCTCTGCAGATACGGATTTAAAAAAATATATATCAGCCCCTGATCTCAAAGATCTCACAAGCTAGTATGAGCGACAGATTCATTAATAGGGAATTACAATAAGAGCTGTGATAAAGTCAAGCTCAGGAAGATATGATATAGAGGAATATGAAATAAGCCTGGAAGGATCAAAGAAGGGTTTTAAAGGAAGTGATCCTTGAGTTCTTAACAGATGAGTGAGTTTTTGCAAGATGATGAAGGGAACACACTGGTGAAGAGAGAAGAAACTAATTCAAATTCCAGTGAACAGTGGGTGAAAAAGGCAGGTCACAAAAACAAGATAGTCTGAAAAAGCGTGATTTGTTCTGAAAGACAGCAAGTGGCACGCTGTCTTAGCTTGGGTTACCATAACAAATTAGCATAGACTAGGTGGCTTAGACAGTCATTTATTTTCTCATCGAGTCATAGTGGAGGTTAGGGCTTCAACATATGAACTTTGAGGATACATAAACCTTCAGTCCATAACATAAATCATGGTGGAAAACACACTATAATTTGAGGAATAGAGGAGAAAGAAAATTGAGAGGTAGGAAGTATAAAGTATGGTGGACACTCATTAGATATACTCTCAGCTCACAGCAATTCCCAGTTCTTTGAGGATATCCTATACACAGGAGGGAATCCCTTGATGGTTATCCCTGTGCCATATGCTCCTCCCATGAATCTAGAAATCAAACGATTTATCTATGCTGGGCGGTCACTCAGAATATTATTCCTAGTAATTCTGAACCTAGAAGCAAGGGACACGGAGCCTGAGAATCTTTAAATTAAGTCTCATTAATGATAACCTTATAGAGAGAGGGTCCACCACAAACTGTACAATCAGCACAATTATAAGTGGTGGCCCTAGTTAAGGTTGTTTCTTTTTCTAAGTAAACTGTATACCCAATGCGGGGGTTAAACTCATGACCAGCCATGAGCCAGCCAGGCACCCTCTCTGTTTAAGGTTTTTTAACTGTAGCTACTGACATCCTCAGAGCTGTCCTGGTTCAGGTTCTGCCTGCCTTTTGGTTGTTCAATTCCTCCAATTCCATAAACTTATTCAATATTTCTCCAATAAACTACAGTCTTTTTTTCTCTTGAGTTAGCCAGAAGCTGGTTTTTGTTCCTTGCAGCCAACAAAATTTATACTATTAGAGATTATCATATCATGCTAGTATGTCTGGATTTTACCTTCAACACAATGGAGAGTCACTGAAGGGTTCTTTTTTGTTTTTAAGATTTTATTTATTTATTCATGAGAGACACAGAGAGAGAAGCAGAGACATAGGCAGAGAGAAAAGCAGGTTCTCTTCAGGGAGCCTGATGTAGGACTCAATCCCAGGGCCCTGGGATCACAACCTGAGCCAAAGGCAGACGCTCAACCACTGAGCCACCCAGGTGCCCCTCACTGAAGGGTTCTGAAAACAGAAGTAACAAGGTAAGACATTTGCTTTGGAATGATCATGCTTTTTGTGGTATGACAGATGGGTAGATTGGAATTATAGAGATTGTTTAGAAGGTTGTTATAACATTCTAAGCAAGAAATAATGAGGTCAGAAGGGATAGAGAGGATGATTGGATTTCAGAACTATCAAGAAAGAACCAACAAGAGCTTGGTGATCCAATGAATAAGTAAGAATTGGTGCATTATGAGTTAAAGATATCTACAGAAAGTCGGGTCCCTGTGACTGGGGAAATGGAAAACTGCCATTCAGTCGAGGGAGAAGACTCGGGCAGACCGTAATGTGAATTTTATGTATGACATACTGAGTTTGGGATAGTGGTCAAACATACAGCTAAAAGTCTCAGCAATTAGATATCCTGCTTTGGAACTTAGGAGCAAGATTTGACCTCTAGACTTAGGGACCCTCTGCTTACAGGCTGTTCATGCTGGTAACCATTGGCAATGGATAAGAGCACCTGGAGAGATGTGAAGGGCATTCAATAAGAGGAGGATGAGAAGAAGGAAAAGGGTGGAACCTCTGGTGACAGGAGGTAATATTGAACTGAAAGGCAAGACAGTAGAGGGTTTCAAGAAGGAAATAGACAACATCATCAGTGCCTTCAAGAAGCCAAATAAGGCAAAGCCTGAAAATTCAATCACCCTGAGAAATTAGGAACGTGTTGCTGACCATGGAAAAGGAATGTCAGTGGACAGCGTGAGACTGAAAGAAATTGGAGTGAATTAAAGTGAGAAAGAAGGGGTGCCTGGGTGGCTCAGTCAGTTGAGCCTCTGACTCTTGGTTCTAGTTCTGGTCATGATCTCATGGGTCATGGGATCGAGTCCCATGTTGGGCTCCCTGCTCAGTAAGGAGTCTGCTTGAGATTCTCTCCTCTGCCCACCCCCACTCGCTCTCTCTTTCAAATAAATCCTAAAAAAAAATAACTAAATAAAGTGAGATAGGTAAAATGGCAGTGTTAGATCCTCCTTTCAGTTTAAGCAGGACTGAAACTATATTTATAGTTTAGGAGAAAGGAGATATTGACTAGGGACACCTAGAAAGGTCAGAAGTGAGGTTGGAGATTGTAAAAGAGTAGTGACACCCCAGGTACAGATGCATGTTCCTCTCCTTCGGTGCTAGGTAGAAGGGGGACAAGGTGGATAGTTGAATTGAGTCAGGATTGAAATTTCTCTAGTTGGCATGTAGAGAAGAATGAGGAGACAAGCAATTGAGAGTATTAAGCAAGAAAGAGATTGAAAGACAAATGTATCTTTGTTTTTAAGCTACCTGAAGAAGGGAATGAGGACAAAAGGAGACTGAGAAACTGGCAGTGGGGTGTAGGAATCAAGGGCTTTAGTGTTTTTGTTTTTTCAGAGGTGTTTTAATTTATTTATTCATGAGAGACACAGAGAAAGTGGCAGAGACATAGGCAGAGGGAGAAGCAGGCTCTCTGTGGGGGGCTTGATGCGGGGATCACAACCAGAGCCAAAGGCAGACACTCAACCACTGAGCCACCCAGGCATCCCGCTTTAGTGTTTTTTTAATGCAATTATGAAATACATATTGATAAGGTTAGGAGATTATGCTCAGATACTAGAGTTAAAGATTTCAGAAATGGGACAATTCTAATTGATGACAAGATCTAAGATGTGATAAGGAGTGTCAAATAGAAAAACTAGATAACAGGTAAAGACAAAGGGTTCGTGAGGCTAGGCTAATTGCACATGTTTATATGTTGGTGAGAATTCATTGGAGGAGAGTGTGTTAGTCAGTAGGAAACAAACAAAATACTTTGGGATCATTTGAGGAAAGGACTCTTTACAATGGTACAGTTATAATATAGGGAACCTATAAGGGATTGTAGAGTACCTTGAGGCAAGAAGTAGTGGAGCAATGACCTCAGATTTAAAAGGGTGAGGGAAGGGAGAAAATACCGGAACCCAGAAGGAGAAGGCTGTCTTGAGAAAGCAATAACTTTGCTCACAAGAAACAGCCAACCCGAAAAGACTTCGAGGTGAAGAAGTCAGAGCTCCTATCTCAAGCTCCTACCTGTACTCTCAGATCTCCTCCTGGGACTTCTCATTGGCCATTCCCTCCCCCAAAGAACAAAAGGCAAAATCACCTGCTGATATAGTTCACACAGACTTCGCCTCCCCCAGCGAAGGCAGGGTAGAGAAGGATAAAAAGTGGCTCTGGAGAGGCAAACAGAGTTATCTAGCCTAGTGAGGTTAGAGAAAGGCAAATTGATAGTGTGGATTTTTGACAAGATGGGATGGGATGAGATCTGAGTCTTAGGTAGATGAATGAGGCTTAAAATAGGAAAGATATTCCTTTTATTATGTGAAGAGAATTGATAGAGGGATGGGTTCCATTTTGTCTGTGAAGCAAAGGTCACCAATTGAGATTGAGTGGGGGAAGAGATGATGTTATCATTAAGGAACCTAAGAGAAAGCCAACTAGAGAATTAAAGAGGATTACTGACCATCCTGAGAACCCATAAGAGGTCTAGTCATGAACCTTGGGTGAAATCAACCTTCCCTTTGCATGATTTTCAAAAATTTACTGCCATTTAATTGCTCATGTATGTTCAAGCATGGAGAAAACAGATAGTTAGGTTCCATGAACTAAATTTTTGCCAAATGAAAGCCAGGGAGTTTTTGAAATGATGAACCATAAATCTAAGTTACAAAGGGAGGAAAGGGAAGGTAGGACGGGACTAATCCATATGGAAAGACTGGAGGAGTTGCTAGAAAACCACGTGCCCTCCTGGGTGGCTCAGTGGTTGAGCATCTGATGCCTTCAGCTCAGGTCATGATCCTGGGGTCCTGGGACTGAGTCCCACATCAGGCTCCCTGGGGGGAGCCTACTTCTCCATCTGCCTATGTCTCTGATGCTCTTTCTATGTCTCTCATGAAGAAATAAGATTAAAATATTAAAAAAAGAAAAGAAAAGAAAAAAGAAAACCGGGTGCCCTGAGAAGGCATCATTGAACAAACTAGCAGCAAAGGTGACAAGTTGTAGAAAAGAAGATGATGCCTGAATTCATGATTTTGAAGTTTACAGTGGTCTGCAAACTTGAGATTGGTGAAACTGAGTCAGAACCATCCACCTACCTGGCCTTTCATGGGGATTTATTTATCAGTAGGATCACGTATTAGTAGCTTTTTCTTTTTTTTTTAACTCACGTACATACACTTTAGAAAGCTTTATATTGCCTAAGTATAAAGAAGTAAAATTTCTTTTAAAATAGCATGTATTTTCTTTCTATTATAAAAATATGTCCATTGTAGAAGATATAAATGGTAAATCATTTCTAGTTGGACTAAGAGTTTGTGGTCATTTCTACAAAGATTGAGCACTGGATCTTTGACCAGAAAAAAAAAAGACTTTCTTATTTGTTGTTCCATAGAAAAATCACCTTGACTTTGATCATTTTCTACATATATTACCAGACTTAGGAATACCAGGCATGAGGAAAGTGAGGATGTGTACTAAAGCTGTCTCTAATTCTCTCTCTTTCTGTTTCTCACATTCTCTCCTTAGATTTGTGTTTGTGTTCATTGGATTTTACATAAAATAAATTTGGCATAGTTCTTAATGATTGTTTTTGTTTTTTGGCTTACAATGTATTAATAAAAACATTTACTAAAGGGCAGTGAAATAAGTGTCCTCAGGGTCAAGAACCTATGACGCTATTTGCCACAAAAATAGATGGAGACATAGAAGAGTAAATAAGTTATAATGAATTCATTTGTACGGTCTCACATATTTAATCTTGCAAACCCAACTCATGACAATACATTTATGAAAAGAAAACATTAAAAAACTTAGAAAGTAATAATAAACACTACGCTGCTGAAACTCCACTCCACCACAACCTCAGTTCTGGTTTGGATGTAACACAAGTGTTTTAAATTGCACTGGGTGGAGGCCCTGGCAGGAAGGAAGCATCGGATATTGCTGGAACATATCTTTGTTTGAGCAACAGCTAATGAGAAAGGTCACCATTATGCTTTGCTTTTAAACACTGTGTCTGTTTTGAAATGAGTACTGAACATTTCATCACAAATGCTGATTTATAATCATTGAAGTACACAATCCTGTAATATTCACTTTTTTTCTTCTAAGTGGAGGATAAAAATGAAAGCCTATGCTCTCGTCACTGTTTTGATCAGAATATGTCAGTAAAAGATAAAATGACTTCCTATTTACTGGCTCGGGGTTCTTGGCTCTTTACAAAATTCCAATAGTGGATTTAAAGAAAATGAAACCTTTTTTTCCCCTGAAGTGTCAGCATTACTTGTATTCTTGTTAAACTCATTGCCAGTGTTTGAGACGTAAGACTTTCTGGACTTTGTTTCCCAACATTTTATTGCATGTTTAGTGGGTCAAGTCAGTGGCACTGAGGTCCTAAGAAAGAGCTTAACTTTTTTCTGTGCTAAATGTTTACTGTCAAATGCAATAAACTTCAGAAGGTCTCCTTCCAGGATGGGCCGATTTAAGTCAAGGATGGTAAAGGCAGTAATATTAGTAATAACAGTAAAAGCAGATATTTCGGGTACAACTTTGGGAGGAGGGGAGGAATCTTTTAAATCTCTCCGTTTATATTTTTGGTTTTCCCTGTTGGCCAGGCTCTTGTATTCCCATGTCCGCAGCACGTTCCACTGTGGGAGCCTGGAGCTCTCAGAATAAACTTTGGGAAAGGCTGGGTCCACCCTCTGGGGATGAGGGAGCCAGAGGGAGGAAGGGGAGGGGGTAAAGGAAAAGGCAAGGGGACGGCCGTCTTCCTGTGTTTGGATGACCTTTCCTTATGTTTATCTGGCGGGACTGGGCAGCTATGCTGGGTTCGGTGTCAGTCTGCCATGTTGGCCCCATGTGATCTGTCTCTGAGCTTCATGTGGGTAAAGCTTTGCTTCTGCTGGAAGGACTGGATTTAAATCTCTGAAAAAACAAAAGTGTACAAGTCTGGAAGGGTTGAGTGCCTGGAGAAAGAAGGCTTAGCAAACACACACATAAGCCTGTGGCTAATGGGCTCCTAGGGGAGTGATCTGGGTGTGTCTTGGAGCCATTTGAGGCAGGGCCCCCTGTGCTTCTGCCCTCCCGCAGGGCACCAAGCTAGAGATCTTCCTTCTGCATCCTCAGCCTGTAGCACAGTGCTCCCCACCTGCAGGTCCTCCGTTAATATTTCTTAAATGAGTAAATAAAGGAATGAATGAATGAGCAGCCATTGAGCAGTGCCTGGGGTCGTACCATTCCGAATGTATCCTCCAGTCCCTGCTCCAAGGGCCCTGGGGAGCAGCTCCACTTCAAAGCCACCATTTCCAAGCCTCTCTCTGCCTCGCATTCCTAATGGGTGAATCACTTCTTCGGGGTGGCTGGGGTGGCTGAAACGACTCCTCTGGTTTCCACCAGTCCTTTGCAGTGTTGACCCCTCACCATGGCCTGGCCTTGGCTTCGGGGTCACTCCCCAGAGAAGCCATCCCTTAATGCCCTCACCCTTCTCTGTCTAAATTAGGGGCCCCCCTCAGAAGCTTCTTATGAAACTCTGTTTTCTTCGTAGTGTGTAAGGCAATTTTCTAATTATGTTCATTTGTGTAATAATCCACGCTGTGTCTGCTTTCTCTACTGGATTACACACCCCTTAAAGATGGGGAGCCAGATCTCTTTTCTCATCACTGTGTCCTGGGCACCTAGCACGGTAGCTGACATAGAGTAAGCACTCAGCATGTGTTACATGAATGAATGAGCCCGACAAGGAATGGATTATGTTTGAAAGGAGAATGCGACGTTACTGAGTGGAGGTGGAGGAGAAAGGGCAGAGTTCCAAAGCTCTATCCCAGTCAGGCCTCGGACACTTTGTGGGTCTGAGATTCTGGAAGAGGACAGAGCGGTTAACAGACATAAGCAGTATTGCGCACCTACCTTTGGAAGCTGGCTAGCACTCGGGGTTCCTGGGAGTACCGGTAATTTCCTCTCTTCTACCCAACATAGCAACTACTACCTTTTCAATAATGGAGGGGGTTTTTGGTCACCAGGTATCCAAACCGCAGAAGGACTCTTGACTTCTCCCTCTTCCTCATACCACGCAGCTTCATAACACTTCTGATTAGTTTCATCCTTCCCATTCCACCGAGGGCCACTTGATCCAGTGTACTAGTCAGGGTTCGTTCTCTTGCAAATTCTAGAAATTCAACTCCAATTAGCTTAAAACCAGGAATGTATTGCGTCCTGTATCTGGGAAGTGGATGAGGGCAATTGGCTTTAAATGTGTCTAAATCTCGGGGTCAGATGATTGCTCAGAACTCCACCTGTCTCGTCCTGCTTAGCTTAAAATGGGCAATTATCACTCCTGGGTCATGACCTCCTCATAGCACCAGAAAGGACTCTGACTGCATCCAGGAGACCACTCTTGAATCAGTCCCTGTTTGGGGGGAAGGGGCAAGTCTCTGATTGTCCTGACTTGGGGTAACATGCTTACTCTTGTGGCTCTTGTATGGAGGGCAGGGGACAGCTTTAGAATCATAGAAAGAGTCCCTCAAGGAAAAGATGGATTGTGTTACCAGGATGAGTTGAGGAAGTGCTGCTAAATAATCAAGAACAATAGAATGTCTTCCTGCAATAGTCACCCTGTGCCAGGTGCAGCGGTAGGTACTTAACCTATGAGAGAGAGAGAGAGAGAGAGAGAGGCAGAATGTTAAGGGGTGATAGGGATGCACTACAGAACCAGATTGCTTCAGTCTAAATCCTTACCTTTTTGGGGCACCTGGGTGGCTCAGTGGTCGAACATCTGCCTTTGGCTCAGGTTGTGATCCCGGGGTCCTGGGTTTGAGTCCCACATCAGGCAGAGACATGGAAACTGCTTCTCCCTCTATGTCTCTGTCTTTCTGTGTGTGTCTGATGAATAAATAAAATCTTTTTAAAAATTTAAAAAATAAATCCTACCTTTTCCTCTTATTAGTGATGTTTTTTGGGGGGCAGATTAACCTCTTTAAGTCCAATTTTCTCATGATGAAACAGTGATATAAGACATTCAATAGAATATTATCCAGCCTTGAAAGTGAAGGAAATTCTGACACATGCTACAACATAGGTGAACTTTGAAGACATTATGCTAAGAGAAATAAGCCTGCACAAAAGGACAAATACTAAATGAGTCCAGTTATATGAAGTATCTAGAGTAGTTGAATACATAGAGACAGAAAGTGGAATACAAAGGGCTGGGCCTGGGTACAAGAAGTTACTTTTTAATGAGTATGGACTTTTACCTTGGGAAGATAAAAAAAATTCTGGAGATGGATAGTGCTAGTGATTGCCCAACAGTGTGAATGTTCTTAACACTACTGAATCTTTAAAAGAACTAAAATAGTCAATTTTAGGTGTGTATATTTCACCAGAACAAAATGAAATGGTGATGCAAGGATTAAATGAGACAACAGGCATAGATGTGAAATATTAACTCCATAATAACCCTTAGAATGAGGTATTATTTTTAATTTAATTTATTTATTTGAGAGAGAGAATGAGCAAGTGAGAGAGACAGAGCACAGGCAGAGGAAGAGGGAGAAGCAGACTCTCCACCAAACAGGGAGCCCAATTGAGCCCCGGGATCATGACCTGAGCTGAGTGTCCAACTGACTGAGCCACCCAGGTGCCCCAGAATGAGGCATTACTATCTCTACTTTTATCCACTAAATGGAGACTTGGAAGTTGAGCAACTGGTTCAAGGCTACCCAGCTAGAAAGTGGCAGAGCCAGACTCAAACCTAGTACGTGATCCCTGAGCCCTACTGCTTTCCATTTCTCCCCAACACACTGCTTGCTTGCTACTATTGCCTGATTAATATTTTAAAATGCTGCTTTGATCATGTAAAGCTCCTGCTTAACAAAAACTTAAGGGATCTACCCCTAGTCTAAAACCCAAATGCCTCCTTTGGGCTCAATTGTCCTTGCAATCTGACCCCAGTTATTTTTCTAGCTTCACCTCAAGGTCAACGCTCTGCTTCACCCTGGCCTGGGCTAGCTATATCCATAGCATATCCTGGTTCTGCTGGGACGATGTTGAGACTCAACCCACCTTTCAATGCTCATGTCAAGACCCAACACCTCCAGAAAGCCTCATTTAACTGAAAGAAAGACATTGGCACTTCTTCCCCTTACCCGCCTTCGTATTTACTGTTTGATAGCGATACATAATGTAGTGATTTCGTAGAAGTTCTTATTTCAGTTGATCATGTCTTATCTCCAGCAGGCTATATGCTCATGGAAAGCAGGGATTGTGTTGGTTCTTTACATTTTCTTCGATGCCAGCTTAGTGTCTTGTATTGCGTGGCAACTTTAATAGCAATTTCTTAATGATGCTGATGCAGGAAATATGATTAATGATGACTAATTCACACAACCATGATCTGGACTAAGGAAAAGCATGTATTATTCCCTTTCTTGGTAGAGAAGGTACAGGAACTTTTCCCTGTACTTTTAGGCCAATTCAGAACATAATGGCTCCTAGTCAGCTTGGAAATAAAAAGATTGAGTCTGGTCAAAAAGGTGATCTGCTGGTAGGTCTGTGTGAGAGGTAGATGTCTCTTGCTGATTAAATTCTGAGAAGCAGAAGCAGGCAAAACCATTTACAAAGCAACCAGAGACAAAGCAGTGTTGTTTGTTTTGTTTTGAGCACATCCTAAAAAAATATAAAAAGTCATTTCAGGTTCTGCAAATAGTGTCTACTGTGAAAATACTACAGTCTCCACATAGGTACTGGAAATGTTATCATAGTATCTTCAAGCTCATAAACCTTTCTAAATGACACTGTTCTTACCCCCCCAGCCCCTTCGAAAATGGTAGTCCTCTGTGAACTTTGGAAAAGATCTGCAGAAGCTCCCCAGGAAGAGACTCAAGGTCAAGGTGCTAGAAACAGTGCCAGAGCTGATATTCAGCAGAAAGCCCCAGTGCAGTAGTTTTTAGTGGTTATGAGGTTTGTCCTGGTTGGCCAGGTTCCCATTATTTAACTATTTTGAACACCATCCCTGGGCAAAGGGATCAGCACTGAAAGTTCAGGTAGTTCTATTTGGTAGGGGCACAGAGCACCAATGGGAGACTGACAGATGAGTCCGGCAACACAGGTAAGGACCAGAACTTGAAAGAATTCAAACCAACCATTTAAGCAGATAATCCACAGAAAATTGTTAAACAGAAAATTACCATTGAGTACATTTTCAGAAGATGAGCAATGCCAGTTAACAAGCTTTTATAATACTGAGAGGTGGTTAAGACTTTAAACCAAGAACTTGGCAGTGCCAGTGGATAAGAGGTGATAGATATAAAAGATATATTTTTAGGCAAAATTGACTAGATTTATGATTGGATGGAGGTAATGGGAGAAGAAGTGTCAAGGGGAGTCAGAATCTGAAATGTGAATTTTCTAATTGATGGTATGTGCCAAGAATACATTGATGTTTCATGTTTATTTTTCCTCTCTTACCTCAAAGTTCAGGGAATAAGTTGTGGTTGATCATACAAAATACATGAGCAGAGTAGTTGAACATGAGGCTGCAGGCAACTCTTGAAAACTGTGGTCACCTAATTTGGCCACATTTTGGTTCAGTGAGTCTACACAGGAACAACAACTTCTTTCAAATTACGTGAGTTCAGTTTGTCATGACTGCAGCAGATATGGAGAAGGTTCTGAAAGCTGATGGCAACTATGAAACAAAAGCCAAGATGCCTTTGGATGAGGCCACCTCCAAACCATCCCACAGGACATGATTGCTGCTTTGCAGTAGTTGATTGCTGGGTGTCATTGGGATTGATACAGCTACTTTGGGTCTTTCCCCACCTCTGAGGCAGTCGGGATGGGTATGGGGAGCATCCCACAAATCTGGGAAGCCCCAGAAGAGAGGCTGAGTTATATCCCCAAGGTGGAGCTGAGAATCACCTGGGTTTGTGGGGAGAGAAAATGGAAAAATATGATTTTATGAATATCAGTCATATCCATCAAACCCATCATCATATCCCTGATGAAAGCCTTCTTTAATAGTTCTTAAACTTTGCTTGTCTGAGTAAAGGAAAATATAATAAACCACAATCTGAAACATTAGTAGACGTTTACATTTCATCTAGATCTTAGATCTTCAACTTTAAACTCAGGATTTTATTTTGAATGATATTTCTTCAAAATAGCAGCAATTTCTCCCCTCGATGAGGACCAAGACTATAGTATCTTTACAGTTTTAAAAATAAACTGTTCTTTGGACCTGCAAAGAAATATTCAGATGTCATAACCTGAAAATGCCTCAGAATTTTCCCACACTCTAACAAATCCCTAAACAGCCAAATGGATATGCACCAACATTTCTAGATCCCCCCTGGGAGCACATTTGAGAATGCTTACTACCGAAGAAAATGTTAGGGAAATATACACACTCAAAAAATAGTTTAGGGCAGCCCGGGTGGCTCAGTGGTTTAGCGCCACCTTCAGCCCAGGGCGTGATCTTGGAGTCCCGGGATCGAATCCCACGTGGGGCTCCCTGCATGGAGCCTGCTTCTCCCTCTGCCTGTGTCTCTGCCTCTCTCTCTCTGTGTCTCTCATGAATAAATAAATAAAATCTTAAAAAAAAAAAAAAAACAGGAGTTTACACCAAACTGCTCTCTTGTCAACACAAGACAAGTATCTCAGTATAACATGACAATATGTATAAGGTAAATTATTTATACAATGCCAAGAGCATGTAATTTAAACTTCTTGCCCACAAGTTAACATTTTTGTTTTATTAAGTTGTTTAAAGAAACGAAACAAGGGAGTAAATGGAAAAAAAAGAAGAAGAAGAAGAAGAGAGAGACAAACCAAGAAACAGACTCTTAACTCTGGAACAATCTGATGGTTATCTGAGAGCAGGTGGGTGGGGGAGGGGAAAATAGGTGATGGAGATTAAGGAGTCCACTTGTGGTGAGCACCGGGTGATGTATGGAAGTGTTGAGTCACCCCACGGTACACTTGAAACTAATGTTACACTGTATGTTAACTGTACTGGAATCCCTTTTTTTTTTTTTTTTTTTTTTTAAGATGTTTAGGAACAAAACAAGAAAGTTGCACCTCTATTTGGTGAATGGGAAACAGGTATTTCTATTCCATCTTTACTGAATGCAAGACAAAGAAATCAAAATATCTTAATTTCTTCTGTCCCTCCCTCCCTCTGTTAGGCTTATCTTGGTCACACCCAACCCCAACATGAGTCCAACTAAATGGTTCTTCTGCTTCCTCCTAAGCAGCTGAGCACTGATGGAAAGTATCAGCCACACTGGACATAGGTGCTGTTGTAAATTCTGGGCTGCTTCCTCATCTGCAGGACGATCTAACTGCCATCCATAACAGTTATTTCACACTTCGCTCTCTTCAAACATCTGCTCTTCTCCTCCATGCCTTATTGTGAATTAATCCAAATGCTTTGGATAAGATTTTGCTACAGAAAATATGGGACGCCTGGGTGGCTCAGGGCATGATCCTGGGGTCCTGGGATTAAGTCCTACCTCGGGCTCCCCACAGGGAGCCTGTTCCTCCCTCTGCCTGTGTCTCTGCCTCTTTCTCTGTGTCTCTCATGAATAAATAAATAAAATCATATAAAAAAAAAGATTTCATTATGGAAAATACAAGCAAATCATGACCAAAACCATGAAAGACTTTTATCATGGAACATGAAGTGGTTTGTCCAAAAAGTAAATACGGAAGGCTAACCAAGAAAATGAGAAAAACAAAAATGACAGAGGCAATATGGCCCTCCCAGCTATCAAACAAACTATAAATCTTCCATAATTGAATAATGTGGACTCACTGAAATAGATAATGCACCAATGGCACAGGCCAGAGGCCACATATAAGAATATAAGATAAGATAAAGGTAGCATTTCAAAATACAGGGAAAGGATAGGATGGTTAGCAAATGTTGTTGGAAAAACTGGCTATCCATTTGGAAAAGATAAAGTTTTATCTCCACTTCTCACCAATTAAAAAAAATGGAGATTTAAAAAGTGGTGTGTTAAATACAAAACAAAATTATAGAAGTACTAAGCAGTAATATGGAGAATGTTTATAATTTTCATGGTAGGAAAGGCCTCACAAAGCAAGACTTAGAACCAAGAAATAAACAACAAAAATTTTTGACAAACTGTCACTGGTATACCCAATGACTTAGCCTTTAAGAAAGTCAATCTGGCAATATCTACGAAAATGTTCCGATCCATTCCTAAGATTCCCTTCCTTAAAAATATTCACATATGTACAAAGATGTTCATTGTAATAGTCTTTGAGACAATAAGAAAGTCAAGATGATCTCACTGTCCTATAGCAGAGGAATACTTTAAATAAATCACAGTACGTTCATGCAATATGAAACCTACAAATCTTCCCCCCAAAACGACGTGGATAATAATGTATTGACATAAAAATACCTTCCAACAGAGAGAGTGGAAGAAAATCACATATCAGGACACTAGAATATGTACCTCATATTTACAAAATATATCAAAAACAAACAACTATGTGTATGTGTGTGTATTTGTATTACAATTTTACATATATAATGCATAGAAAACAATTTCAAAGGATCCACATCAAAATGTAATTCCCAGTAGTCCTGTAAGTTGGGAAATTCAATTTAGAAAGATGGCAGATATTTCAGTTTTTACTATACCTACATCTGCTTTGTTTGAATTTATTACATTGAACATATATTCTAGTATACCTCCATAATTGAATTAAAAATTAAAAGGGTATCTAAGTATCTAAGTGGCTCAGTCAGTTAACAGTCAGGCTCTTGATTTTGGCTCAGGTCATGATGTTAGGGTCCTGGGATCAGGCTCCAAGCTCAGTGGGGAATCTGCTTGAGGATTCTCCCTCTCACTCCATTCCTACCCCCGCTCACTTGCACATGCTCCATCTCTCTCTCTCTCAAATAAATAAATAGAAATAATCAGAGCCCATTGCACATAGCAAAGGCAAATATTGTTGCACTAAACTATTGCTTTCTGAAACATTTGTTTCAATTATATGTGTGTAGAGCACATGCTGAATCACAGTGTAAAATATAGTTCTTTCTGGGAGTTGCATTTTTTTTTAAAAAACAATTTAAGCAATTTTGCTCTCATGAATTCTTTTCATTAGCTTCTAAACAGGCTCTAGTATCTTCCATCTCTGAAAATTCTCCATGAGCTTCACACATCTATCCAGCTGCTGTCTTTTTGACTCAGGTTTGTGAGAGTGGGTCTATGAGAGATTCCCTTGTGCAAAGTGTGTAACTTCCCAACCACTTAACACACACTCTCTCTGTTTCTGTCCAGTCTTCAACTCCAGCTCTTGTATGGTCACCAATAGCCTCCATGGGGAGGGAGTGTGCAGTTCACAGGCCCATGCCCCATTTGATGACTCAGCAATATTCTACACTAAGGGGAGGCTACTTCTTCCTTCCTCCTACACTGTCTTCTCTTGCCTTCTATGAGAATGCTCTCTTTCCTGGTTTTCCTTCTGCCTCCCTGCTTAATCCTTCTCAGTCTCCCTTGGTGGCTTCTCATTTGTGAGCCACCTGACTCCGAAATGTTAGCATCCTTTGAGGCTGGTCCCTCCTTACTCTCTACTCCCTCTCTAAATGATCCACCATTCTCAGGAGGACAGTAACCATCTGTGCTGCTCCCTACTCTATACCCACCCAGCACTTAACACAGGCCTGGGAATACATTTAGTGTTTAATAAATAACCATTGAGTGCATAATAAATGACCAAGGGTCTCTTGACTACTGATCAGATTCATTAATTCTTGCTGCCATGGAACCTTGTATATGTGCATTTAATTGTCTTAAAATCATTTTGAAAAATACTCCTGAATTTAGGAGTGTAATTTTATTTTTTATTTTTTAAAGATCCATTTTTCTTTGTTTTTAATTTTTTTTTAATTTTTAAAATCTAAAAAAAATTTAAGTTTCTTGTTTTAAAGATTTTATTTATTTATTTATTTATTTATTTATTTATTTATTTATTTATTTATTTATTTAAGAGAAAGAGGCAGAGGCATAGGCAGAGTGAGAAGCAGGCTCCTCACAAGGAGCCAGTTGTGGGGCTCCATCCCCAGACAAAGTCCACTCACCCTGAGCCGAAGGCAGATGCTCAACCGCTAAGACATCCAGGCATACCTCTTTCCTTTTTTTTTTTTTCAAGATTTTATTTATTTATTTGAGAGAGAGAGAGAGAGAAAGAGAAAGAGAGAGAGAGAGAGAGAGAGAGAGAGAGAAATAGCATGCGCATGCGCACATGCACAGGAAAGCAGGAGCAGGAGGGAGGAAGAGGGGCGAGAGGGAGAGGGAGAAGCAGTTTTCCACTGAGCAGGGATCCCAAGGCCAGCTTAATCCCAGGACCCTGGGATCACGACCTGAGCCAAAGGCAGATGCTCAACCACTGAGCCACCCCTGGGCATTGTATTTGTTAATTCTACAGAAACATATAGTGTCTGGAAAAAAAAAAATAGAAAACTAAAGTCTAAAGTCCACCCTCTTTTTCTACAAAGAGGTGGTTTATGGCTATAATATGAAAGTCAAGTCATGTCACCATCTTCTTTGTTCCCGTTTCTGTCAGATGGGGTCATATCTTGTGCACCATTTCAAATCCTCCTGACCCCATCTTTGACTCCAGCCACTGCTTCAGGAACCCAATCTGAGTAAATTTCAAAGGTATGTGACATGGCCTTCCACTTTGTGCTCATGTGGGTGCAGCCCAGTCAATGCCCAGCGGGCCACCCTTGATCAATAGAGATGGGAATCTAAAACTCTCCCCCTTGAAGTGCCCTGAGGGGACAGTTCTGAAATTCTTGTCATAGGGCTCCTCAGAAGGTCACATGGGATTGAGCCGCAGTCACCTGCAGCCCCTACTGTCCCGACCAACTTAGTATCATACCCTTGAACAGGCCTTCCATCCTTCCTTCTCTCTAATCTCACTCCCCAGGATCACATACCCAGATATATAACATGGGGGCCATGCACGCAAGTCTTTGGCTCAGACTTTGATTTCAAAGGAGCCCAGATGCAGACTAGGGGTGAGCTCCTTCCTTTCAAATGAAATGAAGGAATATTTCCATACAGAAACACTGATGGATATTTGTTTCACACTTTCAGGCATTCTCTCTCATTGCCCACAAAAAACTGATGGGGGAGATATCTCTACTTTCACTTGATAGATGAGGAACACTGAGGCTCAAAGACCAGGGTCACATCAGCTAAAGAACGGTAGAACCAGGGGGTACCTGGGGGGCTCAGTTGGTTAAGTGACTGGCATTGGCTCGGGTCATGATCCCAGGGTCCTGGGATTGAGCCCTGCATCGGGCTCCCTGCTGGATGGGCAACCTGCTTCTTCCTCTCAATGCTCTCAAACGCTCTCTCCTTCCTTCTCTCTCTCTCAAATAAATAAAATCTTAAAAAAAAAAAAAAAAGAATGGTAGAATCAGGACTTAGCAAGAGTTCTCAGAGGAGAAATCAGTGCGGGCTTTGCTCTGACACAGCTGCCTTCTATCAGAATATTTGCAGAGGGCTTTGATCTCTGGGCCTACCCCCTCTGGAAAGTGCTCTTTCTAGCTTATCAGCTCTCTGCCACAACACTCACAGCTGTTCCAAATACATCCAGCTTTTTCCATCCTCGGATACACCATGCATGGGGGATTTTTTTTTTCCAAGAAGTTTTGTTGTGAAGGAATACAAAGGACCACAGCGGTAGCTGGAGAGGGAAATGCGGATCAAGGAAAGGTTTTTGAAGGTGAGCAGATGCATGAGCTGAAGGGAATCATCTGGGAAAGAGAGAGGCGATGCAGGAGAGAAAATAGGTAAGAGGAGGTGAGTACGGCAGTACCAGTACAGAGACTGGCTTTCAAAGGGTAAGAGTCAAGTCCTCCGTCATAACTCGAGGAGAGAAGAAGAAACTCCAGTGAATAAGTTCAGGTCTCTGGGTAAGTTAAGATCTTCCTTATGCCAAAATACAAACCAAAAGGTCCTTCCCCGGATCCTACCCCGCACATTCTGTGAAAGCAGGGGCCGGGCCTGATTTGTCTACTACTGCTGTATTCTAGTCCTGACCTTGTGGAAAGTTCTCAATAAATGTAAATGATTACTGAATACATAGATGTAAATAAGTTATACATTCCCCCTCACCACCAGAAACTTCCGGGACTAATAGTAATTGATCTAGAATGGATAAAAATGTCATTACGAATTTTATTCTTAAGGAGGTGGGCAGGGGGTTGGGGTGACTGGGTGACGGGCACTGAGGGGGGCACTTGATGGGATGATCCGCACTGGGTGTTATGCTATATGTTGGCAAATTGAACTCCAATAAAAAAATAATAATAATAAAAAGAATTTTATTCTTATTTATTTATTTTTAAAAGTTTTACTTATTCATGAGAGACACAGAGAGAGAGGCAGAGACATAGGCAGAGGGAGAAGCAGGCTTCTCTCCGGCAGCCCAATGCGGGACTCAATCCTCCCCTCCTCCCCTGGGATCATGACTGATGCTCAACCACTGAACCACCCACGTGCCCCAAGTATGATTTTTAATAAGAGTTGAAATGATCCACAAAGAAATCTTTCCTCTAAACTTTGCTATCTAATATGGGCAAATATACACATGAGGTCCAAAAAACGCCAACTCCTCAGGTATGGGGCTGCAGAGGCCTTGCCTGGCAGCAGTACTTGAACAAGGAAGACACAGGGGTTGTAGCCAGAGAGCTCAAGGTGAGTTAGCAGGGGAGGAACGAGACCCATGGCTTCCAGTATCAGTGAGAGAGGGTGTCTATGACCAGGGCAGAAGAGATCCCTACCTACTTCAGTAGGATGGAGTCTTTGTTTTAGGTTGTTTCCAGGTGCCACCCTTTCAAAGGAAGAAGATGGAGCACGTTCAGTAAAAAGCAACTAGACTTTTAAAAAATATACATGAAACATTCTTCAAACATACCCGTGAAGAAACTGGGTATGTTTAATTCCAGCAAAAATACTCAAGAGGATCAGAATGGGGATTTTCAAATATGTGAAAGGCTGTGCCACCTTTGAAACTTCAAAGCCAACTATTCCTCCATCGCCCTGGGCCTCCAGTTGACTGGGTCCTACTACCTCCTTTTCACGATCTCACTTTCCTGTTGACTGGCTCAGATTACATAGGCTAACATGGTAAATCAATTTCCTGTTTATACCCTCAAATTTCTCACTCCTTTTTTCTCACTCCATCTTCTGCTGACTTCAGGGTTAAAGTGGGGTTCAAGAGGCTGGGTGGCACCTCATGATCCAAGACCTTTCTTTCAACTTATGACTATCATGAGGAGAACTTCCTTCCCCATCCCTGCTGTTTTCTTCCATGTGAGGGACATACATTAGTGTCACATTCCTGGCCTCCTTCTCTCTCACTTGCCCTCGTTCCTCCCCCAGATAAAATGATATACCTGATTGGTGACTTTAGTGCACCAGATAGGAACACCCTCTTGCCTTTCTCTTCTTGGCAGTGAACTGCCTACAGCAGGTCTCTTCTTTTCTTCCCTTCCTCCTCCATGCTGTTAAGTTTCTGGTGAAGCTCCTTGGGGGTGTCTGGGATGGTCCACTGAAGCTTGGACCTGAGCGAGTAGGCCTAAGTAGTAGTATCCAATTCTGGGGTTCAGTGTATCAAAGTTCACTTAGTTCTCAACTCAAAGTCATGTTGTCCAGCTGATTCTTCCCTACATGCTGAAGGGAGCTTGCTGCCCGCAAAGAACATCCATTTCTCTCTTTCGTGGAGGATGAGGGCTGAAGGCCCCAGTGGAGCCAACCTTTCCTTCCTGCTCTCTGTCCTCCCTACCTACCTCCAAGCCTGACCCTGGAGAGAATGTGCCTCACTGTACCTATGCACCTAGGACCAGGTTAACTGTGACACATGTGTTTGTGGATGAATTAAAAGAATAGGTGCTATGTGTTTTAAAGCAAAGCACACTTAAAGGGAGGCCTGGGGTTTGGTGGTTTAATCTCTATGACCCAACAATGACATCAAATCTTAAGTGACCTCAAACCCTTAGTGCTGCCTGGAGATCCCAGCCAGTTTCCTCAGGTGACTTACTCTCCCTGTCTCCTAAAAAGAGGATTTCACTGGTTCTCCTCTCTCCTCCAAACTACCTGCTTGCTGAGAAAATAAAAGCACAAGAGAGCTTCTGCAGAGGTATCACTAAGTGTGTCAGATGTCTGTATCTGCATCCTTTTATTCTGCTGCCCTCCTGTTGCAAGACCCTGTCTGCAACTGTCCATGTTCCTCTCCAAGGCCAGCCTTCACCTGTGCCCTGGATCTCTTCCCTACCCCCACCCCAGGCAAAGCCCTTGCTCTTGCTCCCTGAACACCAGACCAACAAGGGATCGTTGTCAACTATCATCCTTACAGATGAAGTTTCCTTTTTCCTCCCTGGCTTAGGAGGCAGCCTTGAGCTGGTTGGGTCTGATGTCCCTTCTCTGACCCTTCTCTTCTCTTGCGGCTCCTTTAAATGTGGGTGGTACCCCCCATTTCTGACCTTCTTCTCTTTTAACACTCTAAACTCCTGTTAATCATTATCTTAAGATGATATCAATAGTTTGAGAAAGATTAGCAAAAATGCTAGAAGGAATATTTTAATAAGCAAAATGCACTTTGCTTTGCATTTTAATGAGAATCCTGATTTTGATGAGGAAGACAGGATTGAGCCTAGCTCTGCCACTTACCAGTTTTGTGTCTGTGTGCAAGACGCCTAACTTCTCTGAGCTTCCACTTCTGCAGTTATAAGATGGGGATAATGATGTTGTACCCTACATACATTATCTTAATGTATGAAGTTTGAATGCTCTATGTGTGGAAAGGTTTTGTAGAATATAATCTGATCCATAGGATCATAGGCTCTATCATGACAGACAGATTCTATCAGACAGATACAGCATAAAAAGGGTCACTAAACCATTGTCTATAGGGAATAATAACTGATACAAGGAATTGTCTTTTCATTTCTTTCTTTTTTAAGATTTTATTTAAAAAAAAGATTTTATTTTTTATGTAATCTCTACACTCAACATGGGGCTCACACTTACAACCTCAAGGTCAAAAGTTATGTGCTCTACCCACTGAGCTGGTCAGGCACTCCTCGTTCTAGTTCTCTGTACTTCCGGGGAGAAGGTTGTATGTGTAGGTCCACGATGCCTTTTAGGTCCTTTGTCAAGACCCAGTCCAATCAATAACGTACTGTAATGGCCCATGGACACAGGATGGAATCCTCAAATAGTATAAAAATGGGCAACTGACAGATTGAGCTGAAATGCCTCTTTTGCTCAAATCAGCCAGGACTCCATTTCTCTCCTAGAAGTCAACAGTCCTAGAAACTTTATTGACTTCACTCACACCAGCCAGGCCTGTTTGCTGATGATAGTTGGAATCTGGCTGAATCATCCCCCCCAGTAAAGGGGGCTCATTTGGGGTTTTGGGCAGGCACATCAGCACATTCCTATGTAAGAGAGGGGAAGTTTAAACATATTCCAGACTTAACTTGCTTTTTAGCTGCAGATCAGACAAGGAGCCGACCTTCGCTGAGTTTTGTTTGTTTGTTGTTTCTGGTTTTTGTTTTGCTTTTTCCCCCATAGCCTAGAAGTACGTACTTTAGGGGGGAAAATCCTACTGTTTTACGGTGGTTCCATGACAATCCAAGCTATTTGTTAAAAGTAGGAAATAGTTTAAGCTGTTCAGCTGAGATTTTAACAGCTCTTGTCTAATCGTTAACATTCAAACCTCCCTAACCAGAACATTTGTAAGGGATGACTTCTTAACAGGATCTGAAATCAACCTTTTCCCAAAAGGCCTGTTAAAAATTACACGTTTGGAATTTTGTCCCGGCCTGAGTCAGCTGCTGAATTCCCTTTTGATATTTCCTGGGCAGTGGGGTAGAGATAAACAGCCTTATTCCATTTAATCTAACACATTTTAAAATCTAGCACATTTCTGATGTCAGAAATGCTTACTTGCTGAAGGCAGGGTGATGAGCTTGTCCTGTCCCAGTTTGCCTGGGATAGGGGGGATTTCCCAAGACACGGGGTGAGTTGATCACCCTAGGAAGGAAACCCGAGTCCAAATCACTCATGAGACAGATGAGGACACTGAGGCCCAGCAAGATGAAAGAATTTGCCCAATATCACATAAGTGGTTAACACTCACTGAACAGCTGTCGTTAGGACCCAGATCTCCTGGGCTAGATCAGGGCTCCATTGACAAACCGTCCTTATCAGCAGTAAGATATGAGATGAACTATAGGAAGAATTTGTTAGATTACTGGTGGGGGACGGAAATCTGGGTATGTGGGTGTTGCATTTAGGTTGATGGCAGCAGCTCTCTGAGGGGTGGGAGTCAGCTGGCAACTTCCCAAGTGCCAGGCACAGTGCTAGGCCAAGCATCTTGATGGAAGCCAGGAATACCAATGAGGTTCCTAGGCCAGACACTGAATCTGAACAGAGTGGTATCCTCAATAGAAGGCTATTTTTAATCCTCTGACATGTCATTTCTGTTCTCCCATTGGCCTCAAGAAATCTTAGAGAAATAAAAAATTATATTATTTGCTCCAAGAATCAGAATAAAGACAGGAAGCAGTGGTTGCTGCTTACCTTTTCCGGGAGTGGCCCAGAGGATGTTTACAGGAAGGATTCCTTTCTGCCCTCTGACTTATGGAACTTTTAGACTAGAAATAGGACCTCCAGAGTAGAAGTCCTAGGGGGACAGGGTAGATATGAATGCTAGATAAAACCGAAATGGAACATCCTAAGAGACAAAGCATGCTTGCACATCCCCCACAAGGAAAGGGATAATGCTGGGGAGCCAGTGTGGAGAATTTTTGTTAATGCACCATTATATCTCTGTTCCTTTTGTTCCTCTCTTTGGCCTCACTCTTTTCATTCCCCCCCTCTTCCCTAAATTTCCTTCCATCTACTAAACAAGAATATTAAATGGAGATGGGGCAGGAAAAGCCTGTGTAAGGAGTGTTCTCCCCAAATCACAGGTTATTTTAAAAGACCAGCCATCACTGTCGTTATTATAGTTACATAGAGTGAAATTATAGTATTTGTCAAGCACACACCCAATTTAACGTGGACTGGAGTCAGGTTTGGCCTCCCCTGGTGCTCAGTGGAGTTGTAGTGTTAGCACCCAATGCCAGGGCACAAATCCCTGTGGATCACTGCCCTGTGGAGTAACCATGGTCAAGCTCTATGATTTCCTCATCTGAGAAGTGGAGAGAACCCAGGGTTGTCATGAGGACTACTAGGTAACCATAGAAAGGAATTAGCAAGTCATTACAAAGGCAGTAGTAAGTCCAGCAGTCCATCCAGGTTTTGTGGGATCTGAAGATTATACAACTTTGGGGACTCTCTTTAATAAAAAGAATACAAATCTTACGTAAGTTTTATGTGAATAAGTGACTATGTGAACTGTTCCTAAGTTCCTAAGTTCCTAAGGCCCCTCCCCAGGTCTTTTTAAAGTGAGATCTTAAAACTTAAGCTTCCTCAGCTTCAAGGTAAACCTGCTTCTGGATAAATGTTCAAAATAGATGTTAGCCTTTGCTGTTATTTACTTACTTGAAAAATGTTTATGGAGTACTCATTATATGCCAGGCTGTGAGTTCCTGCTAGGTGTCAGGGGGGTGTTACACATCTGGAAATTCTGTGCCTTAGGTAAAAGGAAGGTCATTAAATATCAAAGCAAACCAAACTCCTTATCTAAAGAATGTAGTTTGATTTGACAAAACATCCCAAAGCTAATAAATGACTGCAAAGCACTTTACAGACCTCCCTCACAGAAACAAACACTAAGCCAGATGAGCTATTTGTGGTCATTATTTTTATTTTTCCTATTTTAAAAAATCGTGGTAAAATACATATAGTATAAAATTTACTATCTTAAGCATTTTTTTTAGAAAGGAGGAGGATGTGAAGGAGAGAGGGAGAGAGAATTTCAAGCAGGCTCCCCACCCAGTGTGGAGCCGGGTGTGGGTCCCTATCTCACCACCCTGAGATCATGACCTGAGCCAAGATCAACAGTTGCACGCTTAACTTACTGAATCACCCAGGCATCCCTGTGTTAAGCATTTTTTAAGCACACAGTTCAGTGACATTAAATACATCCAGGGCAGCCCGGGTGGCTCCGCGGTCTAGCACCGACTTCGGCCCAGAGCGTGATCCTGGAGACCCGGGATCGAGTCCCACATCGGGCTCCCTGCATGGAGCCTGCTTCTTCCTCTGCCTGTGTCTCTGCCTCTCTCTCTGTGTCTCTCATGAGTAAAATCAATCAATCAATCAATCAATCAATCAATACATTCATATTGTTGTGCTACTATCACCACCATCCATTCCAAGAACTATTTTTAACTTGCAAAACTGAAACTCTGCACCCATTGAACACTAACTCTCCATTTCCCCCTTCCCAGACCCCCTGGCAACTGTCATTCTATGTTCTATCTTTATGATTTTGACTTCTCAGAGTAGTTAAATACTCTAACACTGTATCTTAGATCTGTAAGTATCCACTTAGTACCTCTTATAAGTAAAATCGTACAGTACCTTCTCCTTTTGTGTCTGGCTTATTTCACTTACCATCGTGTCCTCAAGGTTCATCCACGCTATAGCATGTTAGAATTTTCTTCCTTTTTAAGGATGAAAAATAGTCCATTGGATGTGTACACTACACTTGGCTTTTCCATTCATCCGTCAGCGGACATTTGGGTTGCTTCCATGTTTTAGCTATCATGAATAATGATGCTATAAACATGAGTGTACAAGTGCCTGTGATTTTTGTGGTGCTTTAGAACACTTGTGTCTCCATGAGCACTGCTATAATGTACTTGAATTACCACTTCCCTTTGCTCACATGCAAATGAAATAAAGCAATCAAATACCCATAAGCCAATAATCAAGTTTAAATTCTTCCTTATGGTTGACCACATATTTTACTGTCTTTTCCTCGTTGTCTGTTCTTGGCTCCTTTGTCATAAGAGACACGGATTTATTTTCTGGGCCCCTTTATCTGTTCCTTTGGCCTCTGTCTGTTTTCTGCCAACACCATAGTGTTTGAAGTACTATAGCTTTGCAACATAGTTTGAAATCAGGGAGCCTGATGCCTCCAGCTTTGTTCTTTTTCTCGATTTGGATGTTTTTGGGGTTCTAGACAAATTTTACAATTCTTTGTTCTGTTTTTGGAAAAATGTCATTGGAATTTTAATAGGGATTGCATTGACTCTGTGGATTACTTTGGGTAGTATGGAAGTTTTAACAATGCTGGTTCTTTCAGTGCATAAACACAGATTATCTTTCCACTTATTTGTGTCTTCTTCAATTACTTTCATTAATGTTTTATAGTTTTTAATATATCTTTTTTCATATCCTTGGTTAAATTTATACCTAGGTATTTTATTATGTTTGATGCAATTGTAAATGGGATTGTTTTCTTCATTTCTGATAGTTAATTATTACTGTATAGAAATGCAGCAGATTTTTGTATTGATTTTGTATCCTGTAACTTTACTAAATTCATTTATTAGTTCTAACAGGGTTTTTTTGTTTTGTTTTGTTTTAGAAAGAATGTGCATGTGAGAAGGGGCAGGGTAGGGGGAGAGAGAGAGGGAGAGAGAGAATTTTTTTTTTAAAGATTTTATTTATTTATTCACAAGAGGCACAGAGAGAGAGAGACAGAGACATAGGCAGAGGGAAGAGAAGCAGGCTCCATGCAGGGAGCCTGATACGGGACTTGATCCTGGCACTCTGGGATCACGCCCTGAGCGAAAGGCAGACACTCAACCACTGAGCCACCCAGGGATCCCAGAAAGAGAGAATTGTAAGCAGTCACCATGTGTCACATGGAGCCTGAGACAGGGCTTGATCCTGTGACCCTGAGGTCATGACCTGAACTGAAATCAAGAGTCCAATGTTCATCTGACTGAGCCACCCAGGCACTCCTAGTTCCAACAGTTTTTTGATGGAGTCTAAGATATTCTCTATATGGTATCATGTCATCTGCAAATAGTAACAGTTTCAATTCTTCATTTCTAATTTGGATTCATCTATCTATCTATCTCTCTATCTATCTAGTCTATTACCTAATTGCTCTGACTAGGACTTATAATACTATGTTGAATAAAAAATGGCAAAAGTGATCATCCTTGTCTTAGAGGAAAGGCTTTTAGTTTATCACCATTAGATAGCACATTAGTTGTGTGCTTGTCATACATGGCCTTTATCATATTGAGATTTGTTTTCTCTATACCAATTTTATTGAGAGTTTTTATCGTAAATGGATGTTGAATTTTGTCAAATGCTTTTTCTGCATCTATTGAAATGATCATATGATTTTTATCCTTTATTTTGTTAATGTGGTGTATCATATTAACTAATTTGTTAAAATATCCTTGCATCCTTGGAATAAATCCCACTTAGTTATAGTATGTGATCTTTATGATGATGATGATGGATGATGATGATGATGATATGTTGTTGAGGATTTTTGCAATGGGGATATTGGTCTATAATTTTCTTTTCTTATGGCATGTTGTCTGGTTTTGGTATCAGGATAATGTGGCCTCATAAAATGAGTTTAGAACATTATTTCCCTCCTCTTCTGTTTTTTGGAAGAGTTTGAGAAAAATTGGAACTAATTCTTCTTTGAATGTTTGGTAGAATTTGCCAGTAAAACTATCTGGTCCTGGACTTCTGCTTCTTAGGTGGTTTTTGATTACTGATTCAATCTCTTAGTAGACAGTCAGTTGAGATTTTCTAGTTCATCATGATTCAGTCTTGGTAGGTGATATGTTTCTAGGAATTTATCCATTTCTTCTAAGTTGTCCAATTTTTTGACATGCACTTATTCATAGTAGTCTCTTCCAATTCTTTGTATTTCTGTGGTATCAGCAACAGTAGCATCTCCTCTTTATTTTCTGATTTTATGTATGTGAATCCCCTTTTTTTTTCTTGGTGAGTCTAGCTAAAGTTTTGTCAATTTTGTTTATTTTTTCACAGAACAAGCTCTTGGTTTTATTGATTTTTTTCTATTATCTTTTCAGTCTCTCATTTATTTCTGCTCTAATCATTATCTCCTTCCATTAACCTTGGGTTTCGTTTGTTCTTCTTTTGATAGTTTCCTGAGATGTAAAGTTAAGTTGTTTACTTAAGACTTTTCTTGTTTCATGAGGGAGGCATTTATGGCTATGAACTTCTGTCTTAGGGCAGCCTGGGTGGCTCAGTGGTTTAGCACTGCCTTCAGCCCAGGGCCTGATCCTGGAGACCCGGGATCGAGTCCCACGTCAGGCTCCCTGCATGGAGCCTGCTTCTCCCTTTGTCTCTCTCTCTCTCTCTCTCTCTCTCTCTCTGTCTATCATGAATAAATAAATAAAATCTTTAAAAAAAAAAAAACTACTGTCTTAGAACAGGTTTTGCTGTATCCCATAAATTCTGGTATGTTACATTCCCATTTTCATTTGTCTCAAGGTAGTTTTTTTACTTCTCTTTTAATTTATCTTTGACCCATTGATTGTTCAGTAACACATTATTTAATTCACATATTTGTGATTTTTCCAGTTTTCTTCATGTGATTAATTTCTAGTTTAATACCATGTGGTCAGAAAAGATTCTTTAAAAAAAAAAAAAGATGTTATTTATTTATTTGAGAGAGAGTGAGCACATGCAGAGGGAGAGGCACAGGGAGCAGGAGAAACAGGTTCTCTGCTGAGTGGGGAGTCCAACGTGGGGCTTGATCCCAGGACTCCAGGATCATGACCTGAACTGAAGGCACGCACTTAACAGACCAAGCCACCCAGGTGCCCCAGAAAAGATTCTTGATATGATTTCAATCCTGTTAAATTTATTAAAATCTTATGTGACCTAATATATTATCTATTTTGGAAAATGATCTATGCACACTTGAATGTGTGTTCTGTTGCTTTTGGATAGAATGTTCTGAATATACCTGTTAAGTTCATCTGGTCTAATAAATGTCATTTATAGCTAATGTTTCCTTATTGATTTTCTATCTGGATAATCTATCCATTGATGTCAGTTGGATATTAAAATCTCCTATTATTTTTTTTAAGATTTATTTATTTATGATAGACAGAGGAGAGAGAGAGAGAGAGGCAGAAGCAGGCTCCATGCAAGGAGCCCAACATGGGACTCAATCCCGGGATTCCAGGATCGCACCCTGGGCCAAAGGCAATTGCCAAACCGCTGAGCCACCCAGGGATCCCCCTCTCCTACTATTATTGTATTACTATGTCTCTTCTTAGATCTGTTAATATTTGCTTTATATATTTAGATGCTCCTTTGTTGGCTGCATAAATATTTACAAATGTTATATCCTCTTATTGAATTGATCCTTTTATCATTTTATAATGCCTATCTTTGTCACTTATTACAGTCTTTGTTTTAAAGTCTATTTTGCTGGCAGCCTGGGTGGCTCAGCGGTTTAGCACTGCCTTCAGCCCAGGGCCTGATCCTGGAGACTCGGGATCGAGTCCCACGTCGGGCTCCCTGCATGGAGCCTGCTTCTCCCTCTGCCTGTGTCTCTGCCTCTCTCTCTCTGTGTCTCCCATGAATAAATAAATAAAATCTTTTAAAAAATAAAGTCTATTTTGCCAGATATGAGTACAACTACCTCACCTCTCTTTCGGTGTCCATTTGCATGGTGTATCTTTTTCCATCCTTTCACTTTCAGTCTCCATATATCCTTACATCTAAAATGAGTCAGCATATAGATGAGTCTTTTTTTTTTTAATCCATTTAGCCTCTCTATGTCTTTTGATTGGAGAATTTAGTCCATTTACATTTAAAATAACTACTGCTAGGTTATGTACTTATTGCCATTTTCTTAATTGTTTACTGGCTGTTCTTATAGTTCCTCTCCGTTCCTTTTTTTTCTTCTCTTGTTCTCTTCTTTTGTGGGTTGATGACTTTCTTTAATCTTTTTTTTTCTTTAATCTTTTAAAAATAATACTCCTTCGTGTTACTTTTCGGCTTTAAAACTACCCATTAAAATGCTGTCCATTTCTCTAAAGTCCATCTCCTCACTTGGACATTCAAGACCCTCCATAATCTGCCCCAATTTTCCTCTAAAATCTTATTTCCTAATAATCACCTATATGTACTCTCTACAGAGGAAGACTCCAAATTGGTCATCCATGTTGTCATCTCATGGCTTTGTTCATGTAACCTCCACACAAAGTGTGGTTAAATTCAACTCAACAAAGATGTGCTGAGACTTAATATATAATGTCCATCTGTATCCATTTTGACCATGAAAATCCTATCCAGTTTATCCCACTTGGTCAATGAATCCCCTCCTGTCCATCCTGCTTACTGGCATCCTGCTTGCGCTAATCACACCATTTCTAGTTTGGGAGATTTAATGGACCAGTAAGACTTCAACATAATAATAAAGTCTAATACAGGGTTGTCAATTTTTTTATTTTGCCTAAACAAGGACTTTTTAAAAAGATCACCATCACAATGATCTTATTAAAGAAAAAACATTTTACTACTCGAAAAGAACAAAAGGCACACTCTCAGAATAATGGTCAATCCTTTCAATGTAGTACCCTCAGCTTTATAAGAATTCACTACATTATTTTTATTATGTGACTGTCTATGGTAGTGAAAACTACACAGGCCGGCATTTGGGAGTGATTCTACAGCACCTGGTTTTACCACCTGTTTAGTACTTACAAGCTGCCTTGGGGCACATTTTACATTGTTCACTCTTTATTTAACTTCTTGTGCATGTATGTCATTTCCTCAACTAGAAGGTAAGCTTTATAAGGAACCTGCATAAGAACCATCTCTTTAACTCCCCAGCAGGGCCATGCACATATAAAATGTTCAATAAATATTTGTTGAATGAATGAATCATCTTAGATTAGGCTTTCTAAGCCTGTGTAACCAATAAATCTCCTCTTAATGGAGTATGAGCACCCCATCCTGAGGCAATTTCTTTCAATATACTTCTTTAAAAAGAGCTAACTAGTACAAATTGCTTTGCTTTTCAGTAAAATCTGAAAAAAAATTTTTTAAACTCTGATATGAAAAGCAAACAGTTTCTTCCTTAAGGCAGTAGCAAGCCCCAGCAAAGAGAATCAAGACAAACATAACCTGTTGTTTAATTGATCCCAGTTATTTTGGGCTTTGTTGGTAGGCACGCACACAGTATGTGCTTCTGGCCTGACCGGACTTGATAGGATGGTTGTCTTTCGTTCTGTGGCACTTGCCCATGTGCTTAAAGTCTCCATAATATCCATGTTATTTCTTTGTCTACCTGGGTTATTTAAAAGAGAAAGAAGCTTAACATCTTCCTGGCCAAGTATTGGTTTTAGATTCTAGAGTTAATGTAAAACAATGTAGAAAAGTATTTTTTGGATTTTAAACATTTTTTTTCCACTCAGCATCCAGAGTTCATCTTCCAAGAATATAAGAAAAGGTCACATTCATGCTTAAAATGTTCATTGCCTCTCAATTTAATTCTATTCAACAGCTATTGATTGAGTGTCTGCCTCATGCATGCCAGGCCCTGTTCTAGATTTAGGGGATATTATCAATCAACAAAACAGATTAAAATTCGTGCCTTCTGAAGCTAATGGAAGAGGATAGTAGGGAGATAAACAAGAAATGTACTATATGGGCAGCCTGGGTGGCTCAGCGGTTTAGTGCCACCTTCAGCCCTGGGTGTGATCCTGGAGACTGAAGATCGAGTCCCACGTTGGCTCCCTGCATGGAGCCTGCTTCTCCTTCTGCCGATGTCTCTGCCTCTCTCTCTCTTTGCCTCTCAAGAGTAAATAAATAAAATCTTTGAAAAAAAGATGTAATATAGAAATACTATATTATACTGTTACAAGGTGATGTGTACAAAGGAAACTAATCGAGGGAGGGGCTATTACAACTTAGGTGAGGTGGTCAGGGTAGGCCTAGTGGAGAGGGTGGGTGAGCAAAGACTTAAGGCAGCTGAAGGGTGTGGGTCACAAGGGCATCTGGGAGAAGAAGTAATACTTTCCTCCAGCTTGACCTCACAGGTACCTTGTCATTTCATCTCATGCACACTGGCCTTCCCTTCCTGCTCTCCAGCCACCGCCACCGCCTCCACCACCCTCCCGACCCCCGCATCTCATTCCCATCTCAGGACTTTGACCATGCTGTTCCATCAGCTCAGTATTCACCCTTCCCATCCCATCCCTTGGACCAGCTCCTTGCTTTCAGGTCTTAATCCAAATATCACCTCCTCAGGTGGCCTTTCTTTGTTCTTTTTTTTTTTTTTTTAAGATTTTATTTATTTATTCATGATAGTCACACAGAGAGAGAGAGAGAGGCAGAGACACAGGCAGAGGGAGAAGCAGGCTCCATGCAGGGAGCCCGATGTGGGATTCGATCCCGGGTCTCCAGGATCGCGCCCTGGGCCAAAGGCAGGCGCCAAACCGCTGCGCCACCCAGGGATCCCTGTATGTTCATTATAGCTTATGAGCTCTCCCACCATTATTCTTACAGACGTCCCTTCATATACTCAATAACTAAGTGAGATATTCAATAAACAAATAAATCCATGATACCCAATATATAGGTGTTTGAATAAATAAACAGACAAAAAGGGCTAAGAAGGGGTGAGCTCGTTGAGAACAGGACTTCTGACTTGTTTATTTATCCTCAGTGCCAGGCACATAGTTGCATGTATTTGATAGAATTTATCTTCATAAATGTCATTATCAAGGATAGATATAGGGATCAAGTTATGATTTGCCTAAATTGAAGCATAATAATAAACAAACAAGATTTTATTTTATTTTTTTAAAGATTTTATTTATTTATTCATAGACACAGAGAGAGAGAGGCAGAGACACAGGGAGAGGGAGAAGCAGGCTCCATGCAGGGAGCCCGATGTGGGACTCCATCCTGGGACCCCAGGATCACACCCCAGGCTGCAGGCGGCGCCAACCCATTGCGCCACCGGGGCTGCCCAACAAACAAGATTTTAAAAGAAGTAGGAAGCATTAAATTGTGCCTGAGGAATGACTGCCTCCCTGCTTCACTCTTTTAGCAGAGGAACCCTTCCCTCCAGATGAAATTGTCCTTGGTTTCAGCCCTTGGTCCAGACAGGCCTGTTCAGGACACTTTCCCACCTACTGAAGGGTCACTTGGTACCTTCCTTCCTTCCTTCCTGTGAGTGCAGGTTGCCCAGCAGGAGAGTCCTACGCACCATAGAGTTTTTGCTTCTCCTTCCTCCAGTCTGAAATCTACATGTCCTTCAATATCCTCTGTGTCTCAGTCAAATTAATAATATATAGCTGTCGTATCTCAAATTCTCAATTATCTAGGGTAGTGAAAACATTTTAAAATTTCCCCCCATAATCATTCACACTTTTGTGGGTATCTCTGGCCCCAAACATCCTATAGATGTGTAGATAGAAAACAGTGTTTTCTTATTGATGTTTGCTCAGGAAATGCCTTAAGAATGATAAATCTATCAATGTAATCCCTGACTCATTTTGAAATACACCTTAGGTGACTTATAAAAATCATGCAATAAAATTGAAACAAATGAGATAAATCAGAAAAAAAGAGAATAAAGACAGCAAAGTGAAGCAAGAAATAATGCCACTACAGAGAAATTCCAATCATAGGGATTCAACGAGTCACTACAAAGGACCACAGATTTAGCTCTGTGGAGGAACAGATTCACAATATTTTGTAAGATACATACCAGGGACTCAGGACACTGTATCTTTTTCTCCCATGTATCTTTGGAAGGGACACAGATTGAATAACATGTACAGTGAGTGAGTTTCCAATAGTTGTTTCCTACAGTGTTGCTCAAGCCTCACAGCAAAGTGAAGTCTTCACGAATGCAGTCCTCTGAGGGAACAAAGTGATGTAATTCAAATATGAAGTTCTTTATCTGACTTGATCCAGGGATAAAGTTTAAATATCTGAACGAAACAAAAGACTACATCCTTCCATAGATATTATTTTCTGCAATCAAGCTTTGATAAGAATCAAGCAACAGAGAAGTCAAGGATAAAATGTGTGGCAGGGACCTAATGTGTTGAAACTCTGTCTCCCTGACTAGATGCAGGTATATACCTAAGAGCTTGGCACCCACATGTGAATAACAAAGGTTCCTAACCAGGCTGGGTGTCTGCATAGACCCACCTCTGTAAAGAAGCAGATTAAGGTGTACTCATGGGCCAGGGCCAGATTTCCTTCAGAAAACAGTTCACGTTTGCTCTAACACAACAAATGGACAGCCAAAGCCCCACGGAGCAGGACCACCATGTGACATAAATAACAACCCGCTCCCCCCCACAAACATACATTCCACAGTTAAATATAAATTCAATTTTCTCTTATCCTGTTTTGGTTTATTTATCCTATGCATCCCCACCCGTCAGTGTAGATAGTTGGGAACTGACCGTTAAAAACAAAAATCAATCTGTAGAGAAAAAGTCATTTTGGATTCATGACTAGGGCCCTAGGCTGTTGGCTTAGTGTTTAACTTGGCTCCCTCTCAATGCGGTCCTGTATAGGAGATAGGTCACCACTTATAGCTTCCTCCACCAGCAGGAGGATTTTGTTTTTCAGAAAATATGTACACTTGGTAAGCTGTCAAAGTGAGCTGTACTTAAGGTATGCGTTATTCAGAGGGAGAACATATTTTCAGCACTACTTGAAGTCTTTATTCCTGACAACGCATTAAGAATTCAACACAGTAATCTTATTGTTTTAGCTGTTGCTTTTACCATTACTCATGCAACATGACTGGAAAAAAAACTAATGATGATTTTTCCCTCCCGCCGTGTTGTGTGTGTATGTGTGTGAATTTTTTTTTTTTTTTTAACTTTTGGTTTGGGATGAATGCTCCTAACAATCCACCATCTGGTGTCCAAATATTTTTACAGACATGAATCCAAATACCACAAAATCATTGCCATGGCTCAGGTTATGTGAGTTTTTTTCTTAGGCAGACTTTTTATTAAACGTGATTATTCTGGACTCTCAGAATCTCAGCCAGGAACATTGAGATTTAGCCTCGATGACCAATATAAAAATAGATGGAACGGAGAACTCCCCTGGAGCTAATCGCAAGACCAAAAAAATGAACTTTTATTTTGTTATCATACTCGGCAGTATACAGAGTGAATCAAAGTGACAACTTGTGCTGCATTCCTGCTGTAATCGTCACGGGCGGAGAAGATAAGGTGTGAGTAAGCTCTGCGGGAATCGAGTTTCAGCCCCGTCAGGTGTAATCAGAACCGTGGTCTTAAAACAAAGGCCTCCGCTCCACCTCCTCAGTCGGAGGACGGTTCGCTTCCCCATCCCCCCAAACACTCAAAGGAAGAAGAAGCATCAGGTCTGCTAGAGCAAAATAAAACCAAACCAACAATAGCAAGCTTGGGGCTATCTCCCCCACCCCTCTTTACACCCTGGGATCCCAGTGTCTACGTTAAACAGTGGATACCCCCCTTCTCTAATATAATGATGGCAGCAGTTTTTAAAAATGAGGATTTCCCTCTTAACCATTTGTAGAGAAACTTGGTTAGTGAGTCTGTGTGTTATGACAGTTCCTAGGACAGCGCCAAGATGCTCTTTTGGGGAAAAGATAGTACATTTGCTCAAGATGTCACCCAAAGTTTTAGAGCACAGTGAATGTGCCACACAGAGGAGAAGAATTTGTAAGGCTAGACTCCCTCGCAAAGTTAAACATCAGGGCAAACAGAGCCAAAAGGATGACATAGCCTTGCAGCTTCCAGCTTTGCTAATGAAATCAATCAGAATGTTCATTAAAGTAATCCCAGAACTCGGCACGTCCACAGCTTGTTACTGGTAAGACTGTCCTAGAATGACTGGATTTTGATGCAGCTGCTTTGGGAGAAAGGGGGAGTCACCACTCCCATTTCAGTGGCGGGCAAACTAAGGGACAGTGGAAATTAAGCCGTTTTGCTAAGGTCCCTGTAGGTCAGCGGTGAGCTGGAGATAGGTCAGAAAGGGAGAGGAAGTGTAGACATCGGTGATAAGGCTATAACTAGAGGAAATTAAAACCCTGTAGTGTGGGAAAAGAACAATTAGCCAAGACAGAGGAGCAGGAAGGAATACAGAATGAATTACAATCAGAGGAAACGAGCCAGCAACAAAGGAGAAGGGATGGGAGGTGGGATGCCTTGGGGTGGGAGCTTGAGAGGAGTCAGGAGAAATGATTTAGGGAGGCTGGCTCTCTTTGGTTCGGTCAGGGCCTTATTGTTTGGTTGCTGAGGCTCATAATTTAACCCCTTTATACCTCGGAGTGTCACACTCTAAGGCAGCTATCTTTATTCATGAAGCTCTTTGAGGCTGTTACATGAATATTATGAATTCCAGATGAGAATGACTTCATAATTAGTTTAGAAAAACCTGTCCTTCACCCTTACAAAAGGACAAAAGTTTGGATCCGTAAGCAAAATCTTCCCATCAGAAAACTAAGAAACACCTAGAGCGTATTAGCAAGTTTAGATGGTGTAAGACCAAGAAGAAAGGATTTGTGAAAATCAGATTTTTTTAAAAGAGAAAACACGTAGAAGTATTTCGAAGTAATTTCTATGACTATCAAAATTACCCAAGGAGATGAAATGTTTTACGATTAGTAGGAAGTCATGGAAAAAAGTACAATTGCTTTATGACAATGAGAATGTGCTTCTCTTTTAAATCAACGTGTTTAGCATACGTGATTATTGGCACAAGTGAAAAAGAATTACTGTGAGGCCAGAAGAAAATGACTTTTGACTCACTCCTAAAAATCAATTGGCAGAAAGCTAAAGGGAGGCGTGATTTTAACCAGCGGAGAAGTTAATATCATGGGCGAAAGGCAAGGAGGAGGATGAGCCACAGCAGCTAGTCATTGAAGAGGAGGGTTGATTATAAAGTAGATGAGGATGCTAAATAGGATTAGAAGAACCAGATACTATTACAAAGGGTTGATTGAAGGGGCAAAGTGGATAATGAGGCAAAGTAAGGATTCTTTAAAAAATCCTCTGTGTCCAGGAAATGAATTAACTGCTCAGAAAAACTACTAGATGAGGGAAGATCACACGAGAGTGACAAAAATGACCATGGGAAAAACAGAAGGCTCTTGATTTGTAAAACCAGCATACTTAAAGAGAAAACAATTTTAAAAGGGGGTGAGAGGATCGGAACAATACTTAGAGGGTAGAAAAGTGAACTGAGAAAATCTAAAGTAGACAGTGATGGAAGAATGGCTTTAGAAAAAGCCACACAATGAAAGATTCTTTAAATACCTCAAAAGTGATCGTGGGTGAGGGAGCACATTTTTGGAACTGGAAGCATCGAACTAGATTTTATTCTAATTTATTTTAGTTTGGTGTTTTGGTCTTGTCTTCATAAAGCCAATAAAATGTATCGGAAATGGGAACAGGAGCAGAAGGGTGATGAATGATGGCAATTAGGACTTTCCCTCCAATAAACTAAGAAGAGGCAACTCCTGAGCAGGGAGGAAACCCTGCAGGGATTAATGCTGCTTCAGGGCAGCGTTTGGAGGGCTCCTGGGAGACACAGATACTCAGGGAAACCAGAGCCAAGTAAATCTCACGTATTTCTAGAAGCAGACTGGTGAAGAAGCATAAAATTGCTAGCCTTTCCCTTTTAACTCAGGAACAACTGAATAATTTAAAGGTAGGTAAGGCCCAGGGATGGAATTACCAAATGCCTAGCTAGATAGAAGTTCAGAAAATAAACCAATCTGATTTCAGGAAAAGTTACCTCTTGATTAAAATCCTTGCAGAGGTTTTGGCTCTTTACATGTACAGAGAAGTCCGGAGAATAAGCATTTGTGGGGAACATCATCATATTCTGCAAATGTTAGGTGTTAACTAACATCACAGAGAGGAGACTGGTTAGGACGTAGTAAGAGCAGATTAAACAAGTCCTCCTTGCTCTGAGACTGGAACACTCTCATGGAGCAGACATCCATGTAGACACAAAGGTTCTCACAAGCTTGGCCGTCCAGTGATGGCTTTACAGTGTACGCATGAGCAAGAGAATCTCATTCTCCGATCCATCTACAAAGAGATGACATCACAGAGAAGGTGTATACATGAAGAAATCCTTGAAACAGTTTGCTTCGCAGACACAGATGGTGGGATAGGGTAGGTCCTGCCGATACAGGAGGAGCCTCTGAGAAGGTCCAGAGCCCAGAGTAGGAAATGAGACTGAGGACTCCCTTGTAGATCTTGGTGAGAGCGTATGTTTGGTAAGGCACAATGGGAAAGGTAAGGTATTCTAGAAAAAGGCAGGTTATTAGGGCATGGGCTCTGAGACAGACCAGTTTGGAAGTCCAGCTCCATCACTGTAAACATCTTTTTAAACCTCTTCATGCGTTGGTCTCCTCCTCTTACAAATGGGATTTTAACAGAACCTAGCTTAAGGATTGTTCTAAGAGTTAAGTGAGATAATATGTGAAAAATAAGAACTCCAGCATAGCTATGGCTGTGAATGAACTGTAGTCAGTGGGAGGATGAGAACACACACTTTCCTAGCTTCCTCAAGGTCATCTCTGGCTGACTTCTACAGCCTTTTCAAAACTTTTATGCTCTCCAAAGACCACAGCCCCATCTGACCCTCTCTCTGAGACATGGTGGAAAGGCCCCCTTCACCCTCAGTTTCCCTTTCTTCCACTCAGAACACAGTGCATTTCTTCTCTGCTGATCCCCCCCCCCCCCCCCCCCCATGGTAGAGGACACAGTGCTCCCACTCCTTTCCAAAGCTAGGCTCTCCCTTGAACCAGTGATTCAATGGTTGCTCAAGGCTCTGGCGGGATGACGTTTCATTAGCAAGCCCCTCCTGCTCTCCTCACCATAGTAACACCTCCATGGGCTCCCCCTCATGCTCTGTTTTTCTCTGGCTTTGCATCTTTGCCTCGATGAACACCTGACTTCTCTCCTTCCTGCAAGAGCTAAACTCTCTGTGTTTTGTCCCCTCACTGTTGAAACAGCCGTCTGAGGCTCACCAGAGATGAATCTAACCAGTTTTTATTTCTTATTCTATTCTAGCTTCTTGTGATTCTAAGTTCATCTTCAGTGACAGGTTGTTTCTCTCTGTTTTGGTTATTCCTTCTTGGCCTCTTCTTTCCTCAGTCTGTTCCTGTATGCATCTCTGAGGATTCTAGATTGAGTGCATCCCATCTCTTAAACTGTCCTTTGAAAGACTCATCTCATTGCCTTTTATTTATTTTTTTAAGATTTTATTTATTCATGAGAGACACAGACAGAGAGGGGCAGAGACATAGGCAGAGGGAGGAGAAGCAAGCTTCATGCAAGGAGCCCAATGTGGGACTCGATCCTGGGACTCCGGGGTCACGCCCTGAGCTGAAGACAGACGCTCAACCACTGAGCCACCCAGGCGTCCCATGTCATTGCCTTTTAATTTCATATATTCATCCACTCAAAAAATATTTGACTGCCACTGAACCATCATTTATATCTAAAACTATCTATTTTTCCATTTCTACTCCCATCTGCATTTTGTCCTGTCCTTCCTCTGGATAAATGACATCTTAATCACTCCACCTGAATGACAATCTTAGAAGCCGTTTTCAGCCTCCTCACCTAGACATTTGCTCAGCCACTGAGTTGGTACAGGGGTGTACACTGGGTTCTTTTACATAAGCTAACTTTTCTCTCAAGAAACTAAAAGCTAGCTTACTTCTCAGGGGCAGAAGCTAATTTTATTTCTCTTTGCATTTTCCCCAAATGACTTATTAGCATTTCTGGGACTAAGTGGAACTCCATAAATATCGTTGAATTATATTGAGTTGAAATCACTCATGAAGTGATTGACAGTTATAAGGATCTTAGAAGACATTATCTGTTAATTCTCTGGCAAAAATGCAAATGTACTCAGTTATCAATTAATAGTTACAGTTAAGATGCTAAAACTCCATAGAAAAGATACCCAAAAAATTATGTAATGGGCCTAAAAACATTAATTTTGAAGATGGAAGTAGAACTGTTCAGAGAGAAGATGGTCCTTTGTTTCGCAAAAGGCCTTGCATATGAAAGGTGAAACCCCCAAGGATAAATAGCCTTGTGTGAGAAAAGCATCAAGAATTGAAGGCTGAAAGCCAGAGGGAAGAGAAGAGAGGAAGAGAAAGAGGAGCCCAAGGGAAGTGGGGTGATGGGGTGATGTGGGGGGGCACCACAAAGACAGCCAGGAAGTGGTTAAAGATGGCCTAGTGAGAATTAAACACAGTGGGGGGCAGCCGGGGGGGGGGGAGGGGAGGGAAGGCGGGGGTGGTGGTGGGTGCTCAGCAGTTTAGCACCACCTTCCCAGGGCGTGATCCTGGAGACCCGGAATCGAGTCCCACATCAGGCTCCCTGCATGGAGCCTGCGTCTCCCTCTGCCTGTGTCTCTGCCTCTCTCTCTCTCTCTCTGTGTGTGTGTGTATCTCTCATGAATAAATAAATAAAATCTTTAAAAAAAAATAAACACAGTGGGGTCCAATTTTTGTTTCCCACTATTAGCTGTGCTGTGCTGTAATTTCATGTAACTCCCATCATCTCCTCTACATTTTAGAACCTCAGTTAAAGTCTGCCTTGTGGTGCTCCACGTCACCTGTGAAGGGCCACTCGAGTCCCTCTGGGAGAAGCTGCTGCAAGGAACGAAGTCATGCTGACCTCCAGCTGATGCACCTTCGGGCCCCTCCGCAATGTTCGCATCTCCCCCAGCCTCTCCAGCCAGGGACTGAGCTCAGTGGAGAGCTCTAGCTGGGCCGTTTCTGCCCAGTGCAGAACTCCTCTGATGGGCGATCTTCGCTCTAGATTTCCCACCTGCCTGCTCAGGACTTTCCTAGAGCTGTGCTGTTCTCTGAAGCTCTTCCTACCAATCCTTTTCCTTCCCTTTCTCTCTTCACAGGTGTCAGGCCTGCATCATGTTCTAGGGTTCCCCCTACCTACTCCTGTGAGAGCTCTCTCTCTCTCTCTCTCTCTCTCTCTCCCCCCTTTATCTTTCACAAGCATTTTCCTTAAGACATCTCTTGCATTTCTAATTCTGTCCTGGTGACTGAATCTCAGAGGAAATGAACTGACACAGTGGGATGTTTTTCTTGGGAGTAGGGTGTGAGGGTACGGGAATTGGAGCAGTTTCCACAGTGGGGTGACACAGTGTGGAAAAGGAGCTGTGCATACAGGAGGTGAGGGGCCAGAGTGGGAATTGAGAATTAACAGAAGCAGGAAGCTGAGTCCAGAAATAACTAGGATAAGAATCATCTAGAGATTTGGAGAGAGAAGCAGGGTGTTCCATTCCATTTTAATCTTAAAGGATACCTTACGCTTGCAGCTGGAGAACTTTCCAGGATATCCAGGCATCTTGCTGTGTGTGAGCAGGCTCAGAACAAGAAGCTCTTAACATGCTCTGAAAGTAAACCTGCAACCCAAGAGAAGCGGAGGGTGCTGAGAGAGCACAGAGCCTTTACCTGTAGCACCTACCACTGGGCTTGGCAAAGAGGAAGCTGGAAGGCCAGCTCCAAGTGAGTGCACTTTTCCTTTTCCAGATGAATTGCATTAGATACTCAGTGAACTTGTGAGTGATGTCACCAAAATACAGTTAGCAACCATTAAGAAATTTGGAAGAAGGAAAAAGTTATGAATTAGGCATGGATTTCAAATGACACCGGGATGTTCACTCACTCACTTTGTTCACTCACAGTACTAGCACAGTATTGTCATTTTACATGACTTTTAATATAATTGCTTAATTCTGCAAGATGGTCTGTAGCTCTCTGCCTTATGGCCACCTCTGTCTCACTTACCTTTCACTGTCCAAACACCCTGAGACTCAGTCCAAGAAGGGAGGTGATGAGAGCTGATATTATTGGCTACGCTAAGTGCTTCCCATGCACTTTATCAAACGATGTTTACCTAATTAAGAGGGTCCACTAAAGAGATTTTCTTGAGCAAAGAAAGACTGCTCCATGTTCTGGTGTACATTTTAAACACCTCTCAGACACCTTATTACCCCCAAAGTGTCAGGTGACTCTACCAACTAATGACCAGTTATTTGACGAGATGTTCAACAAGATTCTAGACTGTATTGTAAAGGCAGTTTCGATAGCCTGTTGTATAATAAGTAATTGAAGAACCACCAGTGTTTAACTGAGGGTGTCTGGCCCTGCATGACCATTGGACACATACGAATCACTACGTAAAGGGGCAGCTCCTGTAAAAATTCACTATTCATAATCTTTGTTCTGAACTGCCTTTCTGGATGTGTTCTTCCTACTGTTTCTCTTCTACTCCTGACCCTCTGAGCTAATAAATTTACTGTTTGATGTCCTTCTTCTGTTCCCTGTTCTACTTTGGACTTGATGTTGCTCTTGCCAGCAAAGACACTGATCCTCCCCTTCACAGGACTGCCTTCGGCCATTTCAGGCATCCTCCTAGGTAAACTGGAAGCCCTTTCAACAGGGCTCCACTCCCGGGGGCGGAGCACCTAGCAGGTTTGGTGGTAGAACTGGATACTGGGAAGGCATGAGCTGACACGGTTTGACCCTCAAATATTTGGGAGAAGCATTCTTTTTTTCTTATTCTCTAAGGCCCTAAGAGATAGAATGAGGAATAGTGGGACATTAAAGGGACAGAATATAGCTTAAAACAAAAATCAAAGGTATTAGCAGTCAGAGCAGCCACAGCTGTCATTTCTCATCACTGAAAGGTGTTCAAGCAAAAGCTAGCTGGCCATCAAGTGGAACCACTCGCAAGAGGAGTCATGCATCGGATGGATCATTTTACTAGGGGTCTACAGCTTCCTTCAGCGCCGAGCTTCTCAGAGTCAAAAGTGTCATGGTTCTTTAAGTTGAAAAAGAAAAGTCGGATGTTTGTCTCCAAGGAACAATTTGGAGTGCGAATCAATGGAAGGCCATTTGCATATGGCTACTGCCAAGAAGGAACTTACAGGTTGAGATGAGAGGCCAGAGAGTTTGAATCTGTGTTGGGGTTGAGGACCCGGTAAACTGTTTTTCTGTTAACTGTGTAACTCTCAGAAGGGATCCAGTAAACCGTGTTTTTCTGTGTCGAATGGATCAGCTTAGACCTGAGGAATGTCAGCAATTTTCATCTTCCCACACGGCTAGTCTATAGTAATTAGTTTTACTGCTTTTTTCACAAGCTATTACTTTAATTATTTTAATTAGATTGTTCATGCACTCAAGTTGTTTACAAGCACTTTCCTTTTTATAGCACATCAATAAACAGTAGAAGGGAAACTACCAGCTTGGAGGAAGCCAAGTTTTTATCAGGTAGGCCATGGGCAAGAGCATAGAAGAGCTTCTTCTACTGTAAACTGGGGGCTGCCCAGCAAGCTGGGACCTCCTTAGAAAGGACAAGAGTCCCTTCTACTGGGTGGATCCAAGTCACGTGGGTATCCTCTGTGGTCCTTGCCCCTTCAGTCAGAGCAACAGAGAGCAAATAACCTGTTTTCTGTTTGTTCCTCTGACAACCACCACCACAGAGTAAAAATTAAAGGTAGACTTTTATTAAAATTCCACGTATGTGGCATCTCTCGGGTATTTGACGTCTGATTCCACCTCTTACTGGTGTGTGACCTTGAAGAAGTAACTTCTCAAATTCTCAGTTTGCCTATCTGTCAAATGAAGGCAAAAGCACCAAACCGGTGGAATCCTTTTGATTATTAAAGGGGTTTGCTGGGCAGCCCCGGTGGCCCAGCGCCTGATCCTGGAGACCCGGGATGGAGTCCCATGTCGGGCTCCCTGCGTGGGGCTTGCTTCTCCCTCTGCCTGTGCTCCCACTGTGCCAGCACAGAACGGTGGTTGGACCATCATCTCTTCCCTCTTGCCTTCTTCTTCCCCTTCCCTTTTCTGCTCTTCCCATCTCAGCATGACAAAATTGGGACTCTGGCCTAGACTTCAGGGCTCGTTACTTCCTTACTGTTCTTAAGCCTGTACTTTACATAAGTATGAAAGAGAGAAAGTGAAATAACAATTTCCAAGGAATTATCACTCTTTGAATAGTCTTATTGGGACATCTGAAGGACCTCAAGTTCCTTTTCTCTGGGGTGGTTGGCTCACGCTCTCAAAAGTCATGCGCAGGAGCCCTTTGGAACGTGTGTCCCTTGGCAGATTCTTCCCTCCCCCTGGGGGAGGCCAGCGGCCCTGGGGGCGGGGAGGGTGCGCTGCAGGTGCAGGAGGCTCCCCACGCTCCACCCCGCCTCCGCCTCCAGGGACTGGCCCTCCCGGGGAGGAGACCGGGACTGGGACAGAAGACCCTGTGCGTCATTAATTTTTTTTTTTAAGTACCTAAAACCTACTTTGAGCTTTTCTTTACCAAAGCCCAGCACTAGAAAGCCCTGCTGCCATGCTCTCAGGGCCGTCTCTCATTTGCTCAGGTGTAAACTTGGAAAAGAAACCAGGAGTCGCCAAAGCAGCCCCGCCTTCGATAACCCGTCAAAGCAGGGAATTGGGGCTCTTTGCAGCAGATCCCAGGAACCCCATTTCCCTCCTATATGATGGGGCTGCCAAATTGCAACCAGTGAAGCGTAATCTTAAAAGGTGATTTTCTTTTTTTTTAATATTTTTAAATTTTTATTTATGATAGTCACAGAGAGAGAAAGAGGCAGACACAGGCAGAGGGAGAAGCAGGCTCCATGCACCAGGAGCCCGACGTGGGAATTGATCCTGGGTCTCCAGGATCTGGCCCTGGGCAAAGGCAGGCGCCAAACTACTGCGCCACCCAGGGATCCCCTTAAAAGGTAATTTTCATTAAAACTTTAATAGAAACAGAAAATTTTTCTCCAGTTCTTCTATGAGTAGGATCTAGAACAGAGAAAGAAAAGATTTGGTGTATGTTGAATTGAAATGTTGTACTTGACTCCGTGTGTTGTATTTTTGTTCCAATTATATAGAGCTGTGTGTTAATTTTCATCTAATTTAAAGAACCAGAGGAGGAACTGGCCCCTTAGGTTTTCAAAAGGAATCTTTTGGCACCATCTTGTGACTATTTATGGTATAATTTAACCAAAACCAAAAGCGGTCTTCTGGAACTCTCTTGTGGCGCCTCATGGAACTGAGAAAAAAGTGACAGCTACGAATAATGCTTCTTGTCTCAGATATCATGAAGATTTTCGTTCCTTCTGCTGTTATAAATATTAGCGACTCGCTGAAGAGTCACAGTACGGCCACACTCATTATTCTCTTTGTGTAAATTTGAAACACAACACAACAATAAAGTTTCATTTTAACCTCAAAGATGGAAAAAAGGGGAATCTCTCCAACATTTTAACATTTGTTAAGAACCACAAAAATTTATCAGTCCGGGGTGCCTGGGTGGCTCAGCCTGCTAAGCAGCTGCCTACACCTCAGATTGTTAACCCCCTGGGTCCCGGGATCCCTGGGTCCTGGGATCCTTCAGCTTGGGCTCTTCACTCAGCAGGGAGCCTGTTTCTCCTTCTCCCTCTGCTCCTCCCCCTTCATGCTCACTCACTCTCTCTCAAAGAAATAAATAAAATCTTAAAAAAAAAAAAAAAAAGACCAAAGAAAATATAAACTGTCCTGGTGCTATACTCATGCAGCAGAACCACGAACATGGAAATGCCCGCCCATCCTGGTAAGCTTATTGTGCTTTCTAATCTCCTCAGGTGTGCCGATAGTTAATTTTCACAACAGCCCTAAGAGGTAGGACTCTATTATAATTGTCATCCCCCACTGAGAAAACTGAAGCACAGAAAGGCAATTGACTGCGAAAGGCCAATGACCAGCGAGTGCCAGAGCTGGGATGCATCCAGGCCATTCCTTCACAGCCCACATCCCTCACCCCTACCTCACAGTGCCTCTAGCTCTACTAGGACTCCCCAGTATGTGATTTCAGTGACTGTTAGTGTTCTGTGTTAATCTTCACTGTTATGATAGCCTTTGAGCAATGCCACCTAAGTGCTTATTAAATGGTGGTGGCAGTGTCAGTCCTGAGAAAAGTGTTTGAAAATACTCTGTGGACATGGACTTAAGTTGTGCGAAAAGTTGAGGTGCAATGCAAGACATCAGCAAAGTCTCATTTTAACCTCAAAAATGGAAATAAAGGAGATCCCACTGCATTTTCTACATTTGCTAAGAACCACAACATTCTAAGCTGGCCAGCCAAACAAGTGCATAATGTTTGTGCTGTTAATATAGGAGAGACTTTTCAGGATTGCCCAGCCTTGACACTATGGACATTTGGGGCCTGATAATTCTTTGTTGTTGAGGGCTCTCCTGTGCATTGTAGGATATTTAGCAGCATCCCTATGAATAGATGCCAGTTGTGACAATAGTCCATTGAAGGAAAGCAAGAGTTCAGGGTGATGATGGTTTCTTATTGGCCAAGTTGTGGTATTTTCTTATCAGCTGAGCTTGTTGCCAGGCAAGAAGAAACACTTCCTTCCTCCTGCTGGAGTAGTAAAGTAGTCTTCTTGTTGGATATGTAAGTAAATCTCTTCCTGTTGGGGTCTGCAACTGACCATGAGTGATGAGGTGTGAGAACTCCTTGCAGCCTTTGGTCCATCTTAGGAGGTTTCCCTTATTCAGTTTCATTAGTTTTATTTAAGATGATTTCTGGGACACCTGGCTGGATCAGTCAGTTGGACATCTGCCTTTGGCTCAGGTCATGATCCTGGGTTCCTGAAATTGAGCCCCATGTCAGGCTTAATGATTTTTGTGTCAAGGTTTTTATATCCTCATCCAAGGCCTTCGATGAAAATGGGGCTTGACTTTGACAAATCCATTGCAACTCACTTCTCCACTTTGAGATAGAGTGAAATGTCTAGATCCTAATACACTTGTGCCCCAAATATCTTCCCTTCCTTAAAAGTTTACTTTCCTTCTTTAAGTATATGGAAGGGTTTTGTCTGTATTCCACCTGAGTTGTCTATCAAGAACTGTTTTTTAGTGTTTGTGCTTCTTCCTCTGCTCATGGCTGCTCCATGCCTTGAATTCCTAGGCATGAGTTCTACCAGAAGGCTCTTCCACCTGCACCAGAGGAGGAGTGAGTGTGGGGCAGGCCACACTTCGGTTATTATACATTCCCTTTATTTTCTAGTAATAAATATTTGCAAGTGTTATATCCTCTGGTTAGATCGACCTGTTTATCATTAAATACTACCTATCTTTGTCACTTATTACAGTCTTTGTTTTAAGGTCTATTTTGTGTTGGGGCGCCTGGGTGGCTCAGTCTGTTAAGTGTCCGACTATGGATTTCTGCTCAAGTCATGATCTCAAGGTTGTGAGATGGAGCCCATCTCTGTGCTGGGTGTGGAGCCTACTTAAGATTTTCTTTCTCCCTCTGCCCCTCTCCCACTTCCTCTCTAAAAAAAAAGAGAGAGAGAGAGAAATTTAAGAGGAAGAATGATAAGTACCTTGTAGGCTAATTAATAGATTTTGGGGATCCCTGGGTGGCGCAGCGGTTTGGCGCCTGCCTTTGGCCCAGGGCGCGATCCTGGAGACCCGGGATCGAATCCCATGTCAGGCTCCCAGTGCATGGAGCCTGCTTCTCCCTCTGCCTGTGTCTCTGCCCCTTCTCTCTCTCTCTGTGACTATCATAAAAAAAAAATAAATAAATAAAATAAAATTAAATAGATTTTGAAGAAAATCCCTGGGAATTGGTAGTGAACATATTGACCAAGTTTTATGACAATGTGGCTAATGGTTCTCTACGTTCTCTATGTTCTCTATGTTTTTGCCAATTATCAGGAAGAATTGAAGAACTGCAGGCTAAGTAGGAGGAAGTAGGTTCAAAGTCAGCTGTGTGAAACAGTGCTTGGAGCGTTGCTAACTCATCTCTGTTCAGGGACACCCTCACCAATCTGGCAGGCAACTTCAGGTCTGCCCCCACTAGAATAACTATAACAACTAGGATATTCATCCTGGATGGGTGGGAAGTTTTGGCCTTTTTTTTTTTTTTTTTTTTTTTGGAAGAATGGCAATAGCTGGATCATTTTATGGTTTAGTCCATCATCCCACCCTCAGATCCATTCAAACAAAAGCAAAATGTCTCAGGAGTTTCTGCAGTTACAGATATCATGGCTCTTTGGAGAGATTTCCCCGTGACAAACTTCCATGGGAAACCATAGATGAAGTTTAACTAATATTTGAACTCTTACTGCCTGGGATTGGATTTATGGTGCCGATGCAGATGACCCCTTGGAAATTGAGAAACTGACCCAAAGAATTCTACATAAATTCTTATGGTCAGTTCTCAGCGCTGGGAAACCTGCACTGGAACTGGATGAAGTCTTAAGAGATTTCTTTTTTAAGATTAATTAATTAATTAATTAATTTATTTATTTATTTAACAGAGAGAGAGAGAGAGCACAAGCAGGCTAAGTGGCAGGCAAAGGGAGAGGGAGAAACAGACTCTGTGCTGAGCAGGGAGCCCGACTGCAGAACCCTAGGATCATGACCCAAGGCCAATGCTTTACTCACTGAACTGCCCAGGTGCCCCAAGAGATGTTATTTTGTTAATGTAGCAGCAAGTGTCCCAGACTGAGGTAGACTCTTAAAAAAAGAGTTTCTGCTTTGTGGGCCACCCAGGTGCCCCACACTTGGACTTTTTTTCTTTTCTGAATAAAAGACCTGGCTGTAATTAGGGGATGATTGAAGAAAAAGTGAAATTATCAACACTGAAAGCAGATGGATGCAGTGATTTTGAGGCAATGGAGAGCAGACAACAGTAACACCTGGAATGGGAGCATGTCAGGCCCCAAGGGGGAATGAGAGAGAGAGAGAGCGCTCTAAATGATCTTTGTTTTTCAGAATCACCTCTGGAAACTTCCTCATGAAGGAAAACCCTGGTGAGATTCTCCCAATCTGTGGAAGGGCCTTCTATTTAATTGACTGGTCAATCTGTCATCACTTACTGTGATTTAACCACTTGTTATCCTACTCTTATTGAGGAGTTACTCAGAAAAATCAGGGAGTGGTCCCAGCTCCTGCATCTCCTATAAAGGTAATACCTGTTAACTTCCAGATGTCTACTCCACCCCTATTCTTATAACTATCACTAAGTCATTTCTTCTGATAGACCAATGCTCCCCAACTGGTGGTGTAAACAAATAGGATGGACTGCCCCCAGGCAGTCCTTCTAAAAAGAAGGACTAAACTCAATTGTTTAAACGTTAAGTGGGAATTTCAAGGTTTACCAGCTGGCCAAGAGATAAAGTTGGAGACACTGTCAACATTCCCTTTTAGTAAAGGATCCCTTTAGATCCTACTTAGGAAGCCTCACAATTATCTCACAATTATAAACAATATTTTCATTTCATGGGCATGGTATTCATATGCCCTCAGGAGTATACTTACATCGTGGAATTGGGGCATTAAGCTCCCTTCCCCCCGAAAACACAGTGATCTGCGACTTAACCTTGGTCATAAGAAATCTTCAGGTGTTTAAGGAAGCAACACCAGTAAATCATGTAGCCCTCAGAACTTCAGAGATCTCTCCCAAAAGAGGCCACCCTTTGTTCTCAGAAGGATTCTGAGAGATATTTATGTGCATACTGTATATAGTTATCCCTAAATCAGGACTCATCCAATTAGAAAAAGTGTATAAAAAATTAGTCCCTGACTATAGCTGAAGTGATCAATGCTACTGCCTCAACTCAGTGGGCAGTGTTGCGATGGATGAGAGAATTGCCCTAAACTTCCCCCTGGATGGCCAAGTAGAACCTGTGTAATCAAGATCAATATAGAAATACAAGGAGAAAATCCCCTGACTTTCTAAGGTAGAACCTGATGGTATACGGGATTTATTCAGCGGCCTGGATCTGGAACCCTGGGAGGCATAGTTGAGGCCAATTCTGCAGGGTAACCCCAGCCTACGATTGGAGTCCTAGCAATGATAAACTGATCAGATATTGCATTACACAAATTGAGCAGATTTTGGTCTTTCGTTTGGTCAGATTCATCAGAGAAGCCAACAGAGTGGTAGACCCATGGGAGAAGTTTCCAGAACCTAAGTCAGTGTAGATAGACATGCTTATCATCTAGTATGATAAGGTTTACTTTCAGAACAAAGAGCAGGCAGGCAGGGTTGCTTTCCATTATGAAATATTTGGGTTGTCTAAGCTCAAGGTTCCTTTCCTGTGCCAGAATCCAATGTATGTGTAGGTGTCAGCTGACTCTTCCTGCATCACCCCATGGTGCAGGGGCAGCTGGGGCACAAGTGGTCATACTTTGGTGTTTACTTTGTGAGTAATGAAGTCCTCTTTGCCTTTAATCCAGAAGTCTCAGCTCTCTTGCCAGGATCCACCAAATTGTAGCAGGCTAACTTCTGAGCTTGCAAATAGGGTAAAAATCTCAGACTCTTCACAGTTTTTGACATCAATCCATTGTATTTATAAACGGGTTAAAGTTTTCCATCAAGTAAACTTAGGATAATCCTGTTCCTCCCCACCCATAAAAGAAAAACTAATGAGGGACTAAGGTGATGTTTGGTGTCCTTCACAGCTTCCTCCCCACCTGCAGGCTTGCACAGCTCTTTAAACAGCCCTCCCCCAAGGATAAATGACTTCAGTGGATTTCTCCAGGCTCTGCCTCTTGCTCTCTCTTATACCATCTATCTTACCCCTGTAGCTTGTTTTTAATCTCTGTCCACCTTAGTTTTAGTGGCCACTGCTGGTTAGATATCTGGTATCCATTCTCTATCATTCCCTCTACCCCCAGTATGAGTTCCTGTGGGAACCCAGCCCCATTCAGACATTCACTCATTTCACAGCAGCCAGGGGAAGTTAACGCCATCCCCATCTTCAGGGGTGGAACTGATTGTTCTGTGAGCAACCCACTCCTTCTCTTTGCCAAAAAATGGATTCTGGCCAACGAGATGTTAGAGGAAATCTAAGGAGGAACTTCTCAGAGAAATTACCTTTCTGTCATAAGAGAAGGCCACAGAAAGAAACACATCCAATTTCTAGTTGTTATGTTCGGAGCTTCTGCAGCCATTTGATCCCAGCCTGAAAATGAAGCCACCATTCAGGATGGCAGGACAGAGATGATGATAACGTTATAATGCTCAGTCAAATAGAGAGAGAGCCCACTCTCTCTCTCTCTCTTTCTCTCTCTCTGGGAGATATTTCCTAAATATTTAAGTCTGTTTGAGTATGGGATTTCTATCACTTTTGACCCTACACGGACCTAAGTCCTGGGCACTCTTCTAAGTACCTTAAATTAATTCATGTAGTTAAGTCTTATAACAAACCCATGGGTTTATTATTTCCTTCATTTGGAAGGTAAGGAAACTAAGATACAGAGAGCTTAAATATCCTGCTCAGGACACACAGCTACTTAAGTGACAAAGCTAGGATTCAAAACTAGGTCTGGCTCAGAATCAACAGACATAACCACTACTCTATCACTTCTCACTATGCTGTTACTTGCAGCCTGGAAAGCCTTTCAACAGATACTGACTACACCCTGCTTTCCAAGGCTACCTCAACTGACACTTGACTTTGGAATCCCAAGCTCTTTAGCCTCCAGGCCCACAGCTGTAAGCCAGCTTCACCTTCCCACGTCCACCTGCAGGGCCTGCTGCTCGCCCAGGAGAGGAGATGCAATATTAACATCAAACTTCGTTTCCTATTTGAACAATTAGGAAGGTAGTCAAAAGTTAATATATGAGCTCTTTTCTAACATTGTGTTTATTTTAAGCACCTTGTTGAAAACAACCTGTTCAAAGGGTGTCTGCTGTATGGATCAAATAATGCCTTTTAGGAGAGACACTTTGCTCTTATGATCTGGCTAGCAGTAACTGGAAGCTCTTATATTTGCCCTTCCCCATTGAGGAAATAGGCAAGCAGGTCCTCAAGCCTGTCTCAGGGATAAACACACACACACACACACACACACACACACACATACACAGAGCATAGTTACTCTCCATATATGACATGGGGTAGGTAGGGATATGATTACGAGACAGTAATCAATCACCCTTGCTTCACTTTGTCCCAAGAAGTGCCGTCCCCTCTCCTCATTGACAGTTCTTGGTCGTGATCAAGGGGAAATACGGACTTTACACTGGACACTTCTGTAGCCCATTGTCCCTGCCAGCCTCCCTCTCTCCATTACTGCTATTGATAACCTGTCAGAAAAATTACTAGAGTTATTTTTTAAAATCACCAAAGAAACTAGGGCAGAGGTGAAAGGCATTCTAAGTCTGGGGCAAAGGTTATCAGTGGGTGGTTCTATTTGATCAAGTCAGGAGTGTACTATTACTCAATATTTTTACAATAGAAATATTGAGTAACTCATTTTCAAAATTTTCTGAACACATGATTTGTGACTTTGAATAACATGGAGATAAGAAGACTTCACATTTGAGGGGTTCTAAAATGTTATAGGATCTCCTTAGATCTACACATAGATCTTTTTCTCCTAAAAGCTTTTGTATTATAAACATCTGAAGCCTCCTTTAAAAAAAAAGACCTTAAATGAAGCAGATGGTTCAAACTGATCTGAATTTGGAGCTCAAAAAACTGGGGAGTCTCTATTATAACTCACACTGGGCTTTGAAGATAAAGGTCAGAGCCTTGAGGGGTCTCCTGTTCACATGGATAATTAAAGAAGACACTGCTCAGAGAGGGTTGGGATTTTTCTTTGTGTGCACTATAGGAAATTATTTTACATTTTAAAAATCCAAGTATTCTTGGGGTACCTGGGTGGCTCAATTTGTGAAGCATCCATATCTTGATTTCTGCGCAGGTCATGATCTTTGGGTCATGATCTCTGGGTCATGAGATCAAGCCCTGCATGAGCATCCTTGCTCAGGAGGGAGTTTGCTTGAGATCCTCTCTCTCTACCCCTCCACTGCTCACACATGCATGCACATGCTCTCTCTCTCTTTCTAATGAAAAATAAATCTTTAAAAAGAAATTTTTAAAAAATCCAAGTATTATTTTCTCTATAGCTGAGAGAGAGAGAGAGAGAAATGATAATAGGTTTCAGAAAAAAAGGTGGAGGGATAACAGCAATGAAGGGCTCTGCATTCTATTAGAATGCTTTGCTGTCTGAGAGGCTGCCCAGTTTCTTAACAGAGTAATTTGATATCAAGGAGATGGCCAGGGGGATGTGTTTATCTTTTGGAATAAAGTACTAATCCTTATTTTAGATATTTCATCTACATAATTAATAATTAAATAATATTTAATTATTTAATTAACACTTAAATGCTTATTTAATTTTTCTTTTAATATTATTTTTAGTATGGTATACATAATATGGTATAATATTTTTTCTGATTTTAAAAGCAAAGTATGTTTAACGTAAAGAATAAAAAAAAAACTTCTCCATATACATTCAAACAATAAATATTTTTGAGATCCTACTACATGTGGACACTAGGAATGCAGTACCAAACAGAAACAGACTTACTCTGTGCTCTTGTGGACTTTAGAACTGAAAGGAAAGCACAAGAAGAAAAGTCATTCATTTATTCATTCAAAAAATATGTATTGAGCATCTCTTTTTATTTTAATTTTTTAAATTTATTTATTTATTTATGATAGTCACAGAGAGAGAGAGAGAGAGAGGCGCAGAGACACAGGCAGAGGGAGAAGCAGGCTCCATGCACCGGGAGCCCGATGTGGGATTCGATCCCGGGTCTCCAGGATCGTGCCCTGGGACAAAGGCAGGCGCCAAACCGCTGCGCCACCCAGGGATCCCTATTTTAATTTTTTAAAAAGATTTTATTTATTTATTCATGAGAGACATAGAGAGAGAGGCAGAGACACAGGCAGAGGGAGAAGCAGGCTCCATGCAAGGAGCCCGACGTGGGACTCGATCCCCAGACTCCAGGATCACACCCTGAGCCAGAGGCAGTCGCTCAACCACTGAGCCACCCAGGCGTCCTGAGCATCTCTTTTTATAGCCAAGTGAAAATTGCCTGTTATAGTGGTATTTACACTTTGTTGGTATATTTGGATAAGTAGTCAGACAAAATGTGAGAAGATAAGAGACAGACAGACAGATACAGAACTTCATATTAAACACTTCCTGAATGAGTGCACTGCTGAGTTAGTATAAATTGTGCCATAAACACAAAGTGAAAATACACTCATATCAATTTTATTTTTTCCAAGTAATTAGTTAAGCACTGAATAAGCCAGAAACCTCATAGCTTCTCCTGGAAGATTCTTTTTCGGAGCAGTCGCAGAAGCCAGGTGTTTCCAAGATCTTAAAGGATAGATCAGACTGATTTCCACTTAAAGCTCCAGACAGTTGTCTCGTGTTAACCTCCAACATGGAAGTCTGCATCATCTCACAGGTCATGCTTGTCTGTAGCTGACCTCATGCCTCGCTGACCCAGATCACCGTACAGTTTGCTCAGTTCTTTCAGAAAGTATGATCCCAGGTCCTCAGAGCCTCGGGCAGTTAGTGCTCCCCTCTCTGCACTCCAAGTGTTGGAAGATTTAGGGGACAACATTTTAGCTCACGTGGATAGCCTGGTGCATCAGCCACCCTAGAAGAATGGGGTCAGACTGAGCCCCAAACCCCTTGCCTTCCTCCAGGCCCACCTAGAATGATTGTCTCAATCTACAGTGAAGAATACATTTATTCAAACCAATACATGCGCACACGCGCACACACACACATGCTTATAGATGAATTTTAAACAAAAGCTTCACAGAACTTGCCCTTATTACACGTGATTCATACTGACATATTCCTTTTCTATTCTGTCATTTTATTTAAAAAACACTTGTTCTGGGATCCCTGGGTGGCGCAGCGGTTTAGCGCCTGCCTTTGGCCCAGGGCGCGATCCTGGAGACCCGGGATCGAATCCCACGTCGGGCTCCCGGTGCATGGAGCCTGCTTCTCCCTCTGCCTGTGTCTCTGCCTCTCTCTCTCTCTCTCTGTGACTATCATAAATAAATAAAAATTTAAAAAAACAAAACAAAACAAAAAAAAACACTGGTTCTGACCTATTAATGATCCAAGACTCACAGTTTGAAAAACACTATTCTAAACTTTGGTCAGCCTTTCTATTTGAACCCCCAAATCACAGAGGGTCTGATTAAGCCCTGACTTCCTCGAATGATAGAAATAAAGAGAAATCCTTTTTTCTTCCCCTACATTTCTTTCTTTTTAAGTAGGCTCCATGCCCAGTGTGGAACCCAATGCGGCACTTGAACTAATGACCTTGAGATCAAGACCTAAGCTGAGATCAAGACTCAGACACTTAACCAAATGGGCCACCCAGGTGTCCCAAGGTAAATTCTGTCAAGGGAGCTACCTTTAGAGACCCAGGGACCCTATACCCAGACTCAGAGAAAGTCACTCTCAGTGATTTAAAGTGATTGACTCTTCAGCAAGGTCCCAGCCCTTCTCCTGTACTAGTGATTTCAAGGTGCTAATACCCTCTCTTTTGGATACGGAGGCCTTCTTTTCGTGGATCACAAGTCATTTTCTGGCATAACTTTTGCTGAAGAGAAAAAATAACTTTAGATCTTTTCTGACTTTAACAACAATTAATAGGTATTACTCTAAAGAATTATATAGGGATCCCTGGGTGGCGCAGTGGTTTGGCGCCTGCCTTTGGCCCAGGGCACGATCCTGGAGACCCGGGATCGAATCCCACATCGGGCTCCCGGTGCATGGAGCCTGCTTCTCCCTCTGCCTGTGTCTCTGCCTCTCTCTCTCTCTCTCTGTGACTATCATAAATAAATAAAAAAAATAAAATAAAAAAAATAAAAATAAATAAAGAATTATATAATATTTTAAATCACATATTATATATCAAGCAGTTATTTTTGAAGCATAGTAACAGGAAGGGAAGAGGAGGAACACTTTTGTTTGTTGACCTGCGTTTTGGTTACATGGGTGTGTTCAGTTTATGAAAGTTCATTTTGTGTCATTGAATCCCCAAAGCAACTCTATGAATCTAAATGCCCAACAAGAACGGAATGGTAAATATATTATGGACTATTCACACAATGGAATACTACATAATAATGTGAGAGAGCAATTTATAATTACATACAATGGATGAATTTCAGAATGTTGTATTTAGACAAGATGCCAGATACAAAATAGTACATTCTGTATGATTCATTGAGAAGAAGTACAAAGCGAATAAAGCTAATCTATGCCATTCGACATCAGGATGGTGAATACTTGGGACATAATAATAGGAAGGGAGCACAAGGGAGATGTCTGAAGTCAGTGAAATGTTCTATTTTACAATCAAGGTGCTGGTTACATGGGTGTGTTGAGTTTGTGAAAATTCAGTGTACCTTAAAAGTTGCAACAACTCTGTGAGAATATAGTTATTACTATTTCCACCTGCAGATAGAGAGTCTGAGGTTCTGAGCCACTAATGACCTAGTCAAGGTTACACATTTATTAAGTGGTAAAGCCAGGATGTATGTGATCCAGCTGACCAACCACCAGGGCCTAGGTGCATAACCATTCTGAGGAGTTCCTGTTGCTCTACATCTTGGCTGCATTTGATGTTAGTTTTTTGGATTTGGGTCTTTCTAATAGGTATGCAGAAGTATCTCATTGTTTGAATTTGTAGTTCTCTAATGACATGTTGAGCATATTTTCATATTCTTATTTGCCAACCATATATCTTCTTTGGTGAGAGGTGTCTGTGCAGGTCTTTTGCCCATTCTTATTTTATTTAAAAAAATTTTTAATTTAAATTCAATTTAGTTAAAATATAGTATACTATTAGTTTCAGGGGTAGAATTTAGTGGTTCATCAGTTGCATATAACACCCAGTGCTCATTCCATCAAGTGCCCTCCTTAATGCCCAGCACCCAGTTACCTCATCCTCTCCTGCACTTCCCCTCCAGCAATCCTCTGTTTGTTTCTTATAGTTAAGAGTCTGTTATGGTTTCCCTCCCTGTTTTTATCTTATTTTACTTTTTCTTCCCTTCCCCTATGTTCATCTCTTTTGTTTCTTAAATTCCACATATGACTGAAATCATATAGTATTTGTCTTTCTCTGACTCACTTATTTTGCTTAACATAATACCCACTAGTTCCATCCATATCATTGCAAGTGGCAAGATTTCATTCCTTTTTGATGGCTGAGTAGCATTCCATTATGTCTATATCTCTATCTGTATCTATCTATCTATCTATCTATCTATCTACCTCACCTCTTCTTTATCCATTCACCTGTTGATGGACATCTGGGCTCTTTCTGTAATTTGGTGTTATGGACATTCTGCTATAAACCTTGCAGTGCAGGTACCCCTTCAAATCACTATGTTTGTCCTTTGGATGAATACCTAGTAGTGCAATTACTCATTCACAAGGTAGTTTTATTTTTAATTTTTTGAGGAATCTCCATACTGTTTTCCAGAGGAGTTGTACCACTTTTCATTCCCACCAACAGTGTAAAGAGGGTTTTCCTTTCTCTGCATCCTTACCAATGTCTGTTGTTTCCTGACTTGTGAATTTCAGCTCTTCTGAATGGTGTGAGGTGATATCTCATTGTGGTTTTGATTTGTATTTCCCTGATCTTTTGCCCATTTTTAAATTGGGCTATTCATTCTATTATTTTAGTGTCCTTTCTGTATTTTAGATAACAGTCTTCTATCAGATAAATCTTCTGCAAATATTTTCTCCCACTCTAAGCCTTGCTTTCTCATCCTCTTTGCAGTGTCCTTTGCAGAACAGAAGTTTTTAATCTAAGTGAAATCCAGCTTGTTAATTTTGTTTTTGATGGTTCAAACCTTTGGTCTTAAAATAGTCATTGCCAAATCCAAGGTCACCTAGATTTTCTCCTGTGCTATCTTCCAGCTGTTTTATACTTTTGTATTTTATATTCAAGTCTGTGTTCCATTTTCAGTTAATTTTTTGATGGGTCTGTGTGTAGGATGTGGATGCCAGTTTGCATGTGGATGTCCAGTCGTTCCAGCACTAGTTTTGAAAGACTATCTTATCTCCATTGTATTGCTATTGCTCATTTTCCAAGGATTGATCGACTATATTTATGTGGGTCTATTTCTGGGATCTCGATTTTGTTTAATTAACCTTTTTGTCTTTTTTTTTCTCCCAGTACAACACTGTCTTGATTACTGTAACTTTATAGTAAGTCTTAAAGTTCGGTAATTTTGTTCTTTTCCTTTAATATTGTATTGAGTATTTTGGTTCTTTTGCTTCTTGAATATAAATTCAGAATCATTTGTTGATATCCACAAAATAACATGCAAGGAATTTCATTGGGATGTTGTTGAATCTATAGATGAAGTAGGGAAGAACTGACACCTTGACAATATTGAGTCTTCTTATCCATGAATATGGAATATCTCTCCATTTTTTTTGTACAAAAACCACGTATTATTCCCCCCCAACTCTCCATTTATTTTTTCTTTAATTTCTCTCATCAGAGTTTTTTAGTTTACATGATATGGATCATCTAAATATTATTTATGTTTAAATATAAATTAATATTATATTTATATCTAAATATTAAAATTTTGGCTCTAGTGTAAATGATATTATGCTTTTAATTTTAAATTCCATTTGTTTGTTGTTGGTATATGGAAAGCGACTGACTTTTGTATATTAAATTTGCATCCTATAGCCTTGCTCTAATTGTTTATTAGTTTCAGAATTTTTTAATTGATTCTTTCAGATTTTTTCTGCATGGACAATCATGTCATAAATCAACAAAGACAGTTTTATTTCTTCCTTTCCAAACTGTATACCTTTTATCTTCTTGCCTTATTGCATTAGCTGGGATTTTAAGTATGATGTTGAAAGGAGTGGTAACATGGGATATCCTTACCTTATGTCTTATCTTAGCAAGAAAGGTTTTAGTTTCTACTTGTAGTAGTTTTGTAGGTTAAAAAAAATCAAGTTGAGGAAGTTCTCTATTGCTAGAGTGTAAGAGTTTTTATCATGAATAGGTGTTGGATTTTGTCAAATGCTCTATTTCTATTGACATGATCCTGTGATTTTTTTTTTCTTCTTTAGTCTTTGATATGGTGGGTTATATTAACTGATTTTTTAATGTTGGATCAGCCTTGCATCCCTGGAATAAACCCCACTTATAGCAGTTGGTCATGCTGTATAATTCTTTGCTGAATTTAACTTGCTAATATTTTACTAAACTTTTATTATATTAGTCATTAGTTTTCCTTTTTTATACTGTCTTTATTTGGTTTGGGTATCAGTACAATACTGGCTCTCCAAAATGAATTAAACAATATTTGCTCTTTTATTTCTAGGTTCTTAAGGTGGTGGTTTAAATCATTGATTTAAAACTTTTCCTTTTTTTCTAATGTATGCATTTGGTGCTATATATTTCCTTCTCAGCATTCTTTGAGCCATGTACCACAAATTTTGATATGCTGTATTTTCATTTTCATTCCCTTCAATCAATGTATTTTTTGTTTGTTTCTCTTGAGATTTCCTCTTTGACCTATGTCTTACCTAATGGTGTTATTTAGTTTTCAAGTGTTTGGAAATTTTCTTGTTGCCTTTACTGATTTCTAGTTTGACTTCATTGTTTTTGGAGAGACATTTTGTGTGATCTCAGTTCTTTTTGTTTAGGCTTGCTTTATAGCCCAGGATATAGTTTATCTTGGTATATATTTCACAGGTACTTGAATATGTGCTCTACTATTGTTGAGTGGAATGTTCTATCAATGTGTCTTAGATCTTGTTGTTTGATGGTTGTGTTGAATCCTTTTGCAACCTTCCTAGTTTTCTAATTATTCTATCAATTGTTGAGAGAGGAGCCTTGAAGTCTCCAACTATAATTAGAAACTTGTCTATCGGGATCCCTGGGTGGCGCAGCGGTTTAGCGCCTGCCTTTAGCCCAGGGCGCGATCCTGGAGACCCGGGATCGAATCCCACATCGGGCTCCCGGTGCATGGAGCCTGCTTCTCCCTCTGCCTGTGTCTCTGCCTCTCTCTCTCTCTCTCTCTGTATGACTATCATAAATAAATAAAAATTAAAAAAAAAAAAAAGAAACTTGTCTATCTCTCTTTGCAGCTCTATCCATTTTTTTTTCACATTTTGGAGCTCTGACATTTGTACCTGTATTTCTTCAAATTTTTAAAATAATTTTTAAAGATTTTATTTATTTATTTGAGAGAGAGAGAGAGAGAGAGAGAGCATGAGCAGGGGGAGGGGCAGAAGGAGGAGCAGGCTCCCTGCTGAGCAGGAAGCCCAATACAATGTGGGGCTCCATCCTGAGACTCTAGGGATCACAACCTGAGCCAAAGGAAGATGCTTAATAGACTGAGCCACCCAGGTGCCCCCATGTGTGTGTTTCTTTTAATACACAGACTGAAGAGAGACTTAGTTAAAGTAAGAACATGAACTTGTCCCATGGAGTGACAAGCTGATATGACTGTGCCAGCCATCTGAAAAGGACAAGCATTGAAAGTACAAAGGGCAAGTTCTAACTTCACTAAACAAATCATCAATAATGCTATTTTCTGACTGAACTCTCTGAAATGAATCTATTTCTTAGGATAGTAGTCTCCAAATTCTCCAGTGCTGTTTGTTATAATGATTATCTTGAGTGGAATCAGCCCCACAGTTCTTTTTTTTTTTTTTATTCTTTTTTTTAAAGGATTTTGTTTGTTTGTTTGTTTGTTTGTTTGTTTATTTAGAGACACAGAGAGGCAGAGACATACGCAGAGGGAGAAGCAGGCTCCTTGCAGGGAGCCCGATGTGGGAGTCAATCCTGGGACCCCGGGATCACGACCTGAGCCAAAGGCAGACACTCAACCACTGAGCCACACAGGTATCCCAGCCCCAGGGTTCTTAAGGGCTCTTAAAAATGAGTTTTTAAATGTGAACTGATTACTTAATTCAGCTAGGCATTGCAATTTCCATTTTTCAAATAAAGGTGCTGATGTTCAGGACATTTAAATAATTAGCCAGTGGTTACTTCCAGGGTGGCTGAGTCCAAACCAGGAGACTGTTTCCTCTACATTCCAAGGAACATTTGGTTCCTTGCCATTCAGGAGACTGCATTTGCAAAGTTTTGGTGACTACACTAGGCTCCAGGGGGGAGAGGGAAAGAAGACAGGGGTTTTGCTTTCAAGCAGCTCATGATCTTAAATCCTCAAGTACAACCATTTAAACACTCGTTGAATTCTTGACTGCTCACACTATCTTGTCTTCACTTATTCACACCTTCAGAGGAGGTAACAGTGAAAAGATGGATATAGTCTTTTAGAAGTGTTGATGAGTGACTTAGTGTAATATAACATGAAGAAACAGTCTGCAACCTCCACTACATTAACAGGAAATGACAAGTTAAGTAGCCAATCCTTCAGGTCACCTGAAATATCATTTGAGGGACACCTGAGTGGCTCAGTGGCTGAGCGCCTGCCTTTAGTCCAGGGCACAGTCCTGGAGTCCTGGGATCGAGTCCTGCATCAGGCTTCCTGCATGGAGCCTGCTTCTCCCTCTGCCTATGTCTCTGCTTCTTTCTCTCTGTGTCTCTCTGTGTCTCTCATGAATAAATAAATAAAATATTTTAAAAAAAGAAATATCATTTGATTTTCAATATTAAATGTACTATAGGCTTTGGGGGAAAGATACATTGAGTTTTCAAAACCCTTTTAACCTTCTGTACTCAACGGCAGAGTTTAAGGAAGCACAGTTCTGCCAAGGCAGTGTCCTGCTGTGCAGGCTGTGGGAAATTGCTTGAATCACTGCTTACTTTATTTTTTCAACAGGTATTTTGCTTGGCATATGATCCCCCCTGTGGAAAACATCTGGTCCTACAGCCCCTTATATAATCCTTCCCCTCAATGCAGATCCTGTCCCTGTCCTTTTATGCTTTGACTCTTGCAGCCCACAGTTTATTTAAATCTTTCCTTTTCTTTGAGGGTCAGAGCCAGAGCTACAGCTGCCATGAAGATCTCCTATCCCAATCCAGCTGTGGGGATTTCCTCACCCTTAGTACAGTATTTAGCTACTTGTACAACTCGCTCAAAAACATAGGAAGAACTGGGTGCTTGGGTAGTTCAGATGGTTAAGCATCTGCCTTTGGCTGAGTTCATGATCCCGGGGTCCTGAGATTGAACCGTAAGTGGGTTCCTTACTCAGTGGGGAGTCTGCTTCTCCCTCCATCCCAGCCTGCCTCTGCTGCTCCCCCTGCTTGTGCTCTCTCTCTCTCTCAATCTCTAATAAATAAAAAATGATTAAAAGGCCAAAAGTTATATTATACCATAATTAAAAAAATTTTTTTGAGAAATAGGGTCTGCTAGAGGGAGCCGGCTGGCCAGCTTGCAAGTGGGCACCTTCACTTCACGTGCGACAAAAGAGCAACTTAAAATGAGTGATGTATCATCAGGGAAATGCAAATCAAAGCCACAATGAGATACCACTTTACGCCAGTGAAAATGGCTAAAATTAACAAGTCAGGAAACAACAGATGTTGGCAAGGATGTGGAGAAAGGGGAACGCTTGTACACTGTTGGTAAGAACGCAAAATGGTGCAGCCATTCTGGAAAACAGTGTGGAGGTTCAAAATAGAGCTACCCCATGACCTAGCAATTGCGTACTGGGTTTTTAACCCAAAGATACAGATGTAGTGAAACGATGGGACACCTGCACCCCAATATTCATAGCAGCAATGTCCACAATAGCTAAACTGTGGAAGGAGTTATGATGTCCTTCAACAGATGAATGGATAAAGAAGAGGTGGTATATAGATACAATGGAATATTACTCAGCCATCAGAAAGGATGAATATCTACCATGTACTTTGATGTGTATGGAACTGGAGGGTATTATGCTGTGAGTGAAATAAGTCAATTGGAGAAAGACAATCATCATATGGTTTCATTTATATGTTGAATATAAGAAATAGTGCAAGGGACCACAGGGGAAGGAGGGGGAATGGAATGGGGAAAAATCAGAGAGGAAGACAAACAATGAGAGACTCTTGACTCTGGGAAACAAATGGAGGGTTGCTGGAGGGGAGAGGGCAGGGGGCAGGGAAATTGGGTGACAGGCCTTAAGGAGGGCACATGATAAGATGAGCATTGAGTGTTAAACTATATCTTGACAATTGAATTAAAATTAAAAAAAATTTTTAAAAAGAACGAAAAAATTAAAGAAACAAAAACAAAAATAAGAAAGGGTGATATTAAGAAGGGCAAGAAGAGTTTTGTTAAAAGTGTGCCCAGTGCTATACTTGGAAAAGGGAGGCAAGCACAAGACTGGGCCAAAGCTCCATGGTTTATTTGGGTGGAAGATAGGTCAGGCCCCTGCATGCCAACAAGAACAAAGTCATTCTGGGGAAAGGAGACACTGATGGAGTATTTGGAGAATCCTAAGAAGTACAACCTGGAACAAAAATTATCTTTGCTGGCATTAAGATGATAGGAGAAAGGGCAGCCTTGAGATAAGCCTTGAGAGCTTATCTCAAAAAAGCTACAAAGGAGTAATAGTTGGCCATTGCCTTATTTCTTACAAAACAAAAATGTCTCGTGACTTTTTTTGTGCATACCGTATTTAAAATTGACCTCATGCACTGGAACTCAGATCATGAATGGCTGATAGAAAACTACTCTTGGGCAGTCCTGATTTAAATAAGATTGGCTTGTGGTTAAATGAATAGTATCAGCTTTTTGAACTTTGATAGCAATTCTGGTTCAACCAATGCTGTCACCATTTTCCTCTTCTAAAAATATGATTGGAGTTGATGAGTAATGTTCAGCCTTTCACAGAGATGGGAAATGCCATCTCAAAACTTATAGGAAATTGATTTTATATTTAGACTTATATAACTGGTTATGTTAATATATGTAAATACTGAGGCAATAACTTCACTGTGTCGTAGGACAGTAAGACGTGGCTGTGTTTCAAGTTGTGTTTATTAACCTGTTAAAGGCAAGGGCTAAAGATAATCTGGCAATGTCCATTCTATCTCTTTGGTTTTATCTATGCTAATGTAATTAAAATTCCCTGCATCTGGGGATCCCTGGGTGGCTCAGCGGTTTGGCGCCTGCCTTTGGCCCAGGGCCCGATCCTGGAGTCCCAGGATCGAGTCCCACGTTGGGCTCCCGGCATGGAGCCTGCTTCTCTCTCCTCCTGTGTCTCTGCCTCTCTCTCTCTCTCTCTCTCTCTGTCTGTCTGTGACAAATAAATAAATAAATCTTTAAAAAAAAAATTCCCTGCATCTAAAATGCTGCCTTTTGCTTCATGAAAGGCATTTACGAGGGTGGCTTATGTATAATATATTTTGTTTACCTTTTATTTTGTATTATTTCTTAATATTTTATTTATTTGTTTAACACGGAGAGAGAGGGAACACGCACAAGCAGGCAGAGGGGCAGGAAGAGGGAGAGGGAGAAGTAGGCTCCCTACTGAGCAGAGAGTTTGGACGTGAGGCTGGATCCCAGGACCCTGGGATTACAACCTGAGCTGAAGGCAGGTGCTTAACCAGCTGAGCTACCCAGGTGCCCTATGTATAATATTAAATAAAGAATATTTAACACTTCTCATATTAAAAAATATATATTTTATTTATTTATTCGTGAGAGACACAGAGAGTCAGAGACAGGGAGAAGCAGACTCCATGCAGGGAGCCCGATGTGGGACTTGATCCCAGGACCACAGGATCACACCCTGGGCTGAAGGCAGACTCTCAACCGCTGAGCCACCCAGGTGTCCCCACTTCTCACATTGTATAGGTGATCTGAAAGGTCAGATGCTTTTAAAACTCAGTGTGACAAGATATAGCAACAGACTTGGCTTGTGAGTTCTTTACTAAGTCAGACTAAGATATAATTCAGGATTGTCTTCTCTACAGCTATTCAAAAACACAACTGTGGAATTACTATATGTGTATGATTGGTAATGGTGCTTTTGCTAACTTGTTAGAAAGGTGAAGATAGAGGTGCTATATCTTCAGCACAAATTTGTAAATTATGTGAAAAGGCTTAAGATAATGAAACAAAATCACAGATTAAAAAAGAAAGAACATTGGCTACATGGTAAATTATCTGTGTTTTTTTTTTTTGTGATGTCTCTTGAATTGTTGCCTAATGTTGCTTTTTACCTCTTGCATTTTTTTAAAGATTTATTTATTTATTTATTTATTCATTCATTCATTCATGAGAGACAGAGAGAGAGAGGCAGAGACACAGGCAGAGGGAGTAGCAGGCTCTATGCAGGGGGCCAGATGCAGGACTTGATCCCGGGTCTCCAGGGTCACACCCTGGGCCGATGGCAGCGCTAAACCACTGAGCCACCCGAGCTGCCCTACCTCTTGCACTTTTATTCATCATTCACTCTGATGTCCACTCTCTACCTTTAGGGCAAGAACCATGTCATATCTTGGCTTGGTCTTCACTGTATGTGCCTTACATGGATTTGAACCCTGTAAATCATTGAGTGGTTCATACAAGTTTTAAAGAACAGTTTTTATATTAATGTGGCCCACACTTTTAATTTAGTGGAGTGAGCTCTTCCCTGTAGGAGGCTACTGGCATGGTGATAGCCAGGATTTGGAGGCGGCAGCCCTGGATCTGAATTTCAATTTTGCCATTTGCCAGCATGTGCCTTTGGGAAAGTCACTCAGTCTTCTCAGTTTCTGCTACCTGTGATTTGAGTAAAAAATATCTAGATTCCCATAGATTGGAATATCCCCCGTTCTGGGGACTAAATAATTGGTGGTTAATATAAACATTTTTTTATCCTGAGCACCACTGCCATCTCAATGTCACTCTGAGTCCATTTCTGAAACTGACCTTTTACTTAAAGTGGATGACAATCCCTGCACTGTCATGGGTGTTTCTGCAGGAAGGACAAAGTCTTTTTTTTTTTTTTTTAAGATTTTTATTTATTTATTCATGAGAGACAGAGAGAGAGAGACAGACAGACAAAGACAGAGAGAGAGAGAGAGGCAGAGACATAGGTAGAGGGAGAAGCAGGCTTCCTGCAGGGAGCCTTATGTGTGACTCGATCCCCCGACCCTGGGATCACACCCTGAGCCGCAGACCCTCAACCACTGAGCCACCCAGGAGTCCCAGAAGGGTAATATCTTGAGACCATAACTGCACAGGAGGATTGTGGGACTCAGCTGCCGAGGCTCAGCTGTCTCTGATGTCCTGGGAGGATTCTAGAAGCCCAGCAGAGTGAGAGAAGAGGATTTCTTACAGGTAGTTTCCACTCAATGCAAAGAATGACTCTGAGGTGTGACCAGCTTCTCAAAGCTTTAAGGGGAAGCAGTGGTGAACAAAGAGTCAAAAGCCTGGGTCTCTCTCTCCATTGTCCATAGTTGCTGGAAAGACGTGAGCAGAGAAATGACTGGCTTATCGAGATTTAAAGGGCAGTAAATATATGAAGACCAGGTACATTGCTCAGAGGCTGAACTTGTGTTTTTTTTTTTTTTTTTTTTTTTTTAAGGACACCACTGTGGATGAGTTTGAAAGCAGCCAAGAACAAGAAGCAGAGTGGTAGCCACAGAGATGAGCTACCTTGAGCTGAGTTTTTCCTGTAGTAGAAAACAGATCTAGGAAGGCTGAATCTTGTTCTCCCTGAAACATCTCAGTGGGCTTATTCCAGAGTAGATCATTGGGCATTCTCTGAGCCCAGGGAGAGGGCAAGTATTATACTTCCAGGTTAGTGTTGGAGAACAAAGGAATTTCTCTTAGGATTGGCCTCCAGGAAGTCTAGAAGGAGTCTCGAACAAGTAAAATATAATCGTGGACTGGAATAAGACCTGTGATTTCACAACACCTGAGGTGACTCCAGAATGCAAGCCAAAGAGAGAGAAAAAGAACAAATCAAGAAGAAGGGAGAGGGGAACAAACATGTCAAGAGAACAAGCTTCAGTGAAGCAGTTAAAAAAAGGGCCAGAAAAAAAAAATAAAAAAGAAAAATAAAAAAATAAAAAATAAAAAAAGGGCCAGAGAAATGTAAATGAAATAGATAGAAAACTATCTATCTATCTTGCCAGCATGTATTATTACTTTGATATGTAACTTGGCTCTTACACAAAGCACTTATCACCAGGTGATCAGCCACTGTCACCTGTCCCCTGCTCCTGTCAACATTCCTTTGACTGGCAGGCAGCTGATGGTGCAAGGTGCTCTAGATGTAGGAGTCACTGGCCCAAACATGGACGGATTCTATTTTCCTGGCCATGGAAAACATTTATAATAATCTTCCAGAAAGCTTTGCATTTCAGCACCCCTATGTCTTTGAGGAATCATTACCTGTAACTTGAGAAATGTCACCCTAATCCAACTTCAGGAGATGTTTTATCTGTGTCCCTATGGATTTGTTTTGAAATTTACATAAACAGTAGGGAAGTACACACACATACACCCACACACACGCATGTGCGCCCATGGGCATATTCACGCACATACACACACAGATACCAATAGAAGGTATATGGCATAATCATAATTAAGAAAAAAAGAAAACTCAGCCAAGAGGGGACTGGAAGGATATTCACCAAGATGTTGACAGAGGGATCCCTGGGTGGCTCAGCGGTTTGGCGCCTGCCTTTGGCCCAGGGCGTGGTCCTGGAGTCCCGGGATCGAGTCCCGCATTGGGCTCCCTGCATGGAGCCTGCTTCTCCCTCTGCCTGTGTCTCTGCCTCTCTCTCTCTCTCTATGTCTGTCATGAATAAATAAATAAAATCTTAAAACAAAAACAAAATGTTGACAGAGGTTACATTTTTCTCTTCACATTTAATACATATTTGTAGTTTTCAAAGTTTTAGAAGTGAATAGGTTACTTTAATAATCAATCTCCCCCCCTACTTCTCTCTGTAGGAGCTACTTTTCCCTTCTAAGCAAAATACCTCTCTGTGGGGCAGGGATTGGACAGAAATCTCTGTGGAATTGGCAATGGCCATCTGACATATGTGGTGGCCCTGATGGCTGTGGTGAGCAGTGAGTTCCTTAGAAGAAAGCTGTGATATCAATTCGAGAATCCTCGATTATATTTTAATTTGATTATAGAAACAGTAAAAGTCTAAGAGTTTCATAAAAATATTTTTACCCTTTTCAAAGCAAATATTAAATTACTAAGGTATCTTAGATTTTGTTCTCTTCTATTAGTTGTGACTAGCGCTGGGAAAACCGTCCATTTGATTCAGTACACACTCATCACTTACTATGTACAAGGCTGTTTGAAGGAATGCAAAGTTGAACCTCAATCCAGTGGAAGAGAAAATATAAGCACATAAATAACAATATCACAGGTTCAAATATGAGCAACTCAGCCAAGACAGTCAAATGCTATACGATGCCCATAATAACATTTTATATTTTCTTAATCCTTTGGTGTCATTATACGGATAAGTGTAACTATTTGGTTTTTATAAGCAGCCAACAGAATATTTGATCATTAAGGAAATTCACTGGAACAATTTAAGATTTTCAACGAGTAACATTTCTTTCATTTGATTTAATTTTCAGAGTTAAGTATCTCAGAGAGTCTGTCATGATTATTTTGAGCTGCTAAGAAGTTTAACTAGTTCTTTGATTTTTTAACATTTGCTTTTGAGTATGTGCTCAGTTATATTATTTATCTTTGGTTCTATATTTGCAAACTTTTTCTATGTGAACTTATCCTATTAAGATATGCTTAAGTCTCTACTTCACAATTTAAGGAAAGTCTGTCAAGCCCTAGGGTAAGACAGCCTGCATGGGCCACTGATGCCAACCCTTACCACTGTCTCCTTGGTTGGGTCACTTCACTTTTCTGAACCTTTATTGAACAATAGGCCTTGAGTGGTTGGGATAGTCTATATCATCTACTGCTTCCTGGTGGTTTGGCAGAGACTAGAAGTGGTGGTGGTTCCACTGGGGAAAAAAAAAAGACACTGAAACTTAATCACTTCTATTCTTATAAGTTCTTGGGATCTCTGTTCCACTAACCATGACACCAGGCTCTTCATTATCTTGCTGCCTCCCTTGTATTCTCACTCCTACCATTTTTCCTCTTCACTCCACCCCTTCCTTCATGGGTTCCCTGAAGAACCCCAAACTCTTCTGTAATGAAGAACAATTTATTTCTTGAGCCCTTTTCACAAACTCAGTGTTTGGTTTACTTCTGCAAAGCCATGTCCATTAAGATACTTGTTTCACAATGCAAATACAGGATCAGGGATTCATAAAACGTTGTGAGAGATAACAGCAACTTGTATTTTGCATGGTTGAAGGTGTCAAGTGGATATTACCAAGATAGGAGATATTTCCTTTCTGTACATTATCTGTATTACTATAAGGTTATTTGCAAAATAATTTGTAGGCAATTTATTCTGGATATAGACTACATCTTTCTTTCTTTCTTTCTTTCTTTCTTTCTTTCTCTCTCTCTCTCTCTCTCTCTCTCTCTTCCTTCCTTCCTTCCTTCCTTTCTTTCTTTCTTTCTTTCTTTCTTTCTTTCTTTCTTTCTCTCTTTCTTCCTTTTTTTAAAGATTTATATATTTTAGAGAGGGAGGGTGGGAGAGAGAGAGAGTGAGCAGGGGGAGGGGCAGAAGGAGAGAGAGAAAATCCTCAACCAGACTCCCCACTGAGCACAGAGCCTAACATGAAGCTGACATGGGGCTCTATCCCAGAACCCTGAGATCATGATCTAAGCCAAAACCAACTGAGCCATCCAGGTCCCCCTAAAAATTATTGTTTAAATGAAAAACATCTTTAGAAAAACTTAGAATATATCCATGGAGCACCTGGGTGGCTCAGTTGGTTAAGCACCCAACTCCTGGTTTTGGCTCAGATCATGATCCCAGGGTCTTGGGATCGAGCCCCATATCAGGCTCCATGCTCTGAAGGGAGTCTGCTTAAGGATTCTCTCTCTTTCTCTTCCTCTGCCCCTCTCCCTGCCTCTCTCTTTCATAAATAAGTAAATTTTTTAAAAAGAAGGAGGAGGAGGAGAAGTAGAAGAGGAGGAGGAGGAGGAGGAGGAGGAGGAGGAGGAGGAGGAAATGATCTTAAAGAGCAGGAGTGAGGGTCTAAAAAGTAAAACAAGGAAAGGAAAAAAACAAAAACCAAAATTCAGTGATGCATTATTCATTTGGTGACCACTATGGGTAACTATCTATCTTGCCAGCATGTATTATTACTTTGATATGTAACTTGGCTGAAGGAAGAAACGTTTCAAGTTTCTTACCATAGTGACTCTTACTTCACAGGTTGGGGAACAATGGGAATGTAGTGTCAGCTACTGGCTATGTGTGTCCCAACTACATTCTCAGATACCAGAGAAATAACCGCAGGATACTCCAACAGATCTCTTGAACCTATTGTGAGACACAGTTAACTAGAACTCCCTTTATCACTTGGCTTCCCTATGACACCATTTTAACTATAGAATAATGAAAGTAGTTCAGGTCCCTTGACTCAGTATCCATACAGAGCCATAGTGCCTATATTCAACAGTTCTTGAGAAGTCTGACAATTCCTTTTTTGTCAGTGTATCTTTACCCTGATAGTCTTAGATCCCTTTGGGGTAGGATCATGCGAATGTTTACCATAAACATTGCATTGTCTTCCTCAAACGGATCTATCTCTCCTTCAATGAGTGGGCTTTGGGTCTGTGAAATGACATATTTAGAAACTGGGTGAACAGATCTTTTTCTCTGAAACACTGGTGAAGGTTTCTGTTCACCAGCTCTCAATTTTTCTGTTTTATTATACAGGGCAAATAACATTCTGGTTGACTTTCCATTTCACCTCTAGGAACATCGTGACTTATTCACTGATTCCAGAGGGTCAAAGCATACTGAATACTACTACTATAGCTTTGCTACCCAATATGGTGTATGCCTCCTTTATTCTAACACTTAAGTGCTGCCATTGGTCTCTGCCATTCCAGAATCCTACCATTCTCTCGATATTAGGAATCTTAATTCCATGGCAACACCTTCTGTCAATCCCAGCCTATACGAGACAGTTATCACAGAGCGTGCCAAATTAACTGGTACCCCTTAGCAATGCTTTCCTCACTGCTTTATTTTATTTTTTTTTTAATTTTTATTTATTTATGATAGTCACCAAGAGAGAGGAGAGAGGCAGAGGGAGAAGCAGGCTCCATGCACCGGGAGCCCGACGTGGGATTCGATCCCGGGTCTCCAGGATCGCGCCCTGGGCCAAAGGCAGGCGACAAACCGCTGAGCCACCCAGAGATCCCTCCTCACTGCTTTAGTAAAAGAAGTGTCCTTTGGGTTCTCCTGGGAAACACTGTCAAGTGGCAGTTTCTCTGATCACAAATAATACATTCATTCTAATATTTTTACATCCCTGAATCTTCAGACCCCTTTCTCAATACCATGCCAAGACAGTTACAGCATCTCCACCTATTTAGCTTAGGCTATCATAGTGTACAAGCTTCAAAGAGCCATCTCAGCAGCATGTTGGACAGGATCCTGGTGTCCTTACCAGAACACTGAGCTCCAAGTCATGAAGGGGTACCTTAATAATAAGCTATAGTCCACCCAGTTTCCTATCCCCACCTCCCATCATCATCCCCAATCCAGTATCCTCAAGATCCCTACACATATGCATCCCTAAGATTCTTCAAATATTCCTATTAACTAGGTCTTACATTTTTTTTTTTTTTTTGACACATAAGCCACTTCTTCCCAGAACAAAAATGGTATTTCTGCTCTGGGGCTATGGTGAAATCTTAACTGTAGCTGTCAGTCTGGGGAAGAAAAGTATAATCTTTAGAAAAATCTCCCTTAGATATGACCTTTCAAATGTCTCCAGACAAGGGGAAGTTGCTCTCTTCTAGAAAGATCAAGAGATAGTGAATAGAAAGCTGATACCAGTTACCACTAAGGAAAAAGGCAGTCCATTTCATTTATTGTAGGTCTGTGAGAAGCTGGGTCTCCTCTTAATGGACTGACATTGGCAGGGATCTATACACCTTCTGGTAAGGTTTGCACCATGTGGGAAGTTAGTAAAAGGATGTGAAATCCTGGGGAGCCTGGCTGGCTCAGTCAGTGGAGTGTGCCACTATTGATCTTGGGGTTGTAAGTTTGAGCCCCACATTGGCTGTAGAGATTACTTAAAAAATAGTCTTTTTTTTTAATAGTTTATTATTTTTACTTAGAAATTGTATACATCATGAATAAAAAGAAAGCAAAGGAATGATAAACATAGGAAGGAAAAAATAAAGTCTTAGGGGGAAAAAAGAATATAAAATCCTTATATGAGAACAAAGTTAATATATATATAATCAATACTCCACTTACTAAATACCCCATAAAGAGCGCCTGGGTGACTCAGTCAAGTAAGCATCTGCCTTCAGCTCAGGTCATGATCCCAGGGTCCTAGGATGGAGACCCCCGCACTGGGCTCCCTGCTGGTTCGGGAGTCTAACATCCTTCCCACCCCACTCATGCTCTCTCTTTTTCTCTCGCGTGCTCAATAAGTTAAATATTTAACATAAATAAATACTCCACAAAGAAGAGGATACCAAACCTATAGGAATAAGTACACCTTGGAGCAGAGTTAACACGGGTCACATTTTATTCAGACTTGATATTGCCTAGAGTCAGGACACAATACAGGGAGACAAGGAGAAGGCTTCGAGTAAGCAGAGGAGCTTGGATGTATTTTTTAGACTTTGGTTAAAGGAAAAAAAAAACTTGGAAATGGATGGTCAGTGTTTTTCATTGAAATTACAAAGTTGCCTTGTCTCCACTGTAGCACTTGTAGAAGTGATCCCCCTGAATAAGTCCTCCAAGCTGTGGCAATTCCCAACCATGTGCAGACATTGTGATTGAAGATGCCTATGTATGTAAGCAGGTGAGCAGTGAATAGAATTCAGCGAATTTAGAATTCTGTGTCTATGGTGATTTTTTTTTTAAATCTTATTTGAAATCTAGCTTAAGGAAGAAAAACACCATTTATAGTTTAATTGAAAACATTCAGGACTGAGGAATTTGTGAAATTTGCCCCAAAACATTCTTTTCAATAATTTAATTGTACTTAAACTGCAAGCAGTTTAAGCAAAGCTATTTGGACTTACTGTTTTAAGAACAGTTATACCCTCTACAGAGAAGAATCTAGTAATTGTGATGCCATCTTAGCCATTTTCCTGATGAGAGGAAATCAATTACTTACTGCTTGACACTGGAGGAGAATTTACCCACATAGTTAAATTCTTTGCTTGGAGTAGGAATGGGGTGAAACAACCTTTAAGTTAAGAAATTTGAGGCAGCCCGGGTGGCTCAGCGGTTTAGCGCCGCCTTCAGCCCAGGACCTGATCCTGGAGACCTGGGATCGAGTCCCACATTGGGTTCCCTGCATGGAGCCTGCTTCTCCCTCTGTCTCTGCCTCTCTCTCTTTGTGTCTCTCGTGAATAAATAAGTAAAATCTTTATTTAAAAAGTAAGAAATTTGGAACAAAGAGGGGAGCGGATGCAGTATCTGGGACAAAGGTGGGCCTAAGATTCAAAGGAAAGACCTAAATGTTTATACATACTAAGGAACCAATCTTGCCTATGGGAAAAGAGGGAGTTCCCATGGGCACTAGTCTGATGAAAGAGAAGTATCAAAAATGCTTAACCTGGTTTTTAATACAAAGTAAATATTGTCTTTTCTTTTTCATTTTTAAATTTTATTTATCTATTCATGAGAGACAGAGAGAGAGAGAGGCAGAGACAGAGGCAGAGGGAGAAGTAGGTTCCATGCAGGGAGCCCGACGTGGGACTCCATCCTGAGACTGCAGACATCCTGAGCCAAAGGCAGATGCTCAACTGCTGAGCCACCCAGGTGTCCCTGTGTTTTCTTTTAGTGAAAGAAGTTTAATAGATAAAGCATGGTATCTAATCACTGACATCTGCAAAGGGCAAGGAGTTCAAAGATAATAATCAGCATTTGCCCTGTAACCTTGCATGTTTTTGTTATATGTTTTACATGCACATATGTGAGGTCAGACACCTGGTTCCTTGACCTGCTTTGAAAACATAAGCAGAACTGTGGTTGTATAATTTCATTATTAACTTAGCTCCAAGGTCTGTTTTGTTCCCTACTTATCTAGTATCTGATCTTACCAGGTGCCAAATAGTGCCTCATTGTCCAGAAGAATGCATAACTCCAGATCGTTTCGAGGCCCCCTCTTGTAAGATTTCAAGAAACCCCTCACCTTCCTCTCATGTATATAAGCTGTTCCTGAGTTCAACATGGAAAGGCAGCTTTGACAATGATCCCCTGCCTTCTCGTTGCACTGCCTTTCTGTTTAGCCATTGGCTTAATGCGCAGCATGTGCATGGACAAGTTTAAGTTTGGTAACATATGTATAACCTGTTTCCCAACTAATATGGCAGTCTTTTAAAGGGAAGGGCCAAAGAACTAAGTTTTCAATAAACAACATAATGCCCATTATTGTGTCTTACAAAATAATGCCTAAACATTTTCCATAATTCAGAACACTGTAACAATGTTCCAGTTTTGCTTTTAGATTAAAGGTGATCCTATTTCTAAAAATTTTAACAGATACTCTACATGGAAATTAATTTGCTTATGTATTGGAAAGTGTGCCTTGACTTTGGCACAAACCATAGTACTCTCTTATTAGGCATGTAGATTAAACCTCTGTAAGATCATCTTACTCAGGAGGATTATCATGACTATTATGATTTGAATTATGTTTAATAAGCATTTACTAAACACCTGTTATGTAAGAAGATTATCATGTTGGCCCCTGGGGATCAAATGAAGGGAACATTTTTTTTTTTAAGATTTTATTTATTTATTCATGACAGACACACAGAGAGAGAGAGAGAGAGGCAGAGACAGAGGCAGAGGGAGAAGTAGGCTCCATTCAGGGAGCGCGACGTGGGACTCGATCCCGGGTCTTCAGGCTCACGCCCTGGGCCAAAGGCAGGCACTAAACCGCTGAGCCACCAGGGCTACCTGAAGGGAACATTTTATAAGGGAGTCCATGTTCCATAGTATAGGGATTTAGGAACCTTGGACCTCACATGGCCTAAAGAATTTCAGAACTCAGAGGAAATGAAAAGATCGTCTTGATACTGATCGTCTTGATCAGTATACTCACTTATCAGATGAGTGAACAAGGCCAGGTAAAATGAACAAGGCCAGGAGATAAAATTAACTGAACTAAATTACAAACTGGCTAGCTATAGAGTCAGAATTATAATCTAGGTCTCCTTGTTCCTGGTGTTCTATGTTTGTTCTGCTATACTCTGACAGGGGATGTCCTCTTGTTGGGGGTAATACATGGATGCTTTGCTGGAAATAAAGGCAGAGCTTAAGAACAGCATTTCCTCCACACTTTCTGCCCCTGGAATAGCATTTTATTACTACCCACAACTTATTTATTTTACATTTAAAAATAAAAAAGAGGTGCCTGCCTGGCTCAGTTGGAGGAGCATGTGACTTTTGATTTCAGGGTTGTGAGTTTGACCCCTTTGTTTGATGTAGAGATTACTTAAATAAACTTAAAAATAAGTAAATAGATATTAAAAAGCCAGTCTAACACTTTATTTCTCTTGCCCTGATCACAGATATATGTATCAACGTAGATGCAATTTTATGTGTTAATTTTTTTACTAAAATATTATAAGCATCTTCTCTAAGTTATTACAGTCTCATAAATACACTTTACACAATTAAGTTTACTGGTGGTTTCCATTGTAAAAGATGCTACTTTGTCACTCTAGGAAATCTATAATTTGGAAAAGTCAAAAGTTTGGGATTCCTGGGTGGCTCAGCGGTTGAGCATTTGCCTTCAGGTCATGATCCCAGGGTTCCAGAATGAAGTCCCATTTCAGGGTCACCATGGGGACACTGCTTTTCCCTCTGCCTGTGCTCTCTCTTTGTGTCTCTCATGAATAAATAAATAAATAATCTTTTTTTAAAAAGTTCAAAAATTAGGAGAAAAAAAGCATCTATAGTTACACCACATATAGATTCACCCACTATCTGTATTTTGGAATCATTATTATAATATTTAATCATTGCATAATTTTTTATCCTTTTTCAGTGTCTAAAATCAATTTTATTTTATTTTATTTTATTTTTTTTAAATTTATGATAGTCACAGAGAGAGAGAGAGAGAAAGGCAGAGACACAGGCAGAGGGAGAAGCAGGCTCCATGCACCGGGAGCCCGATGTGGGATTCAATCCCGGGTCTCCAGGATCGCGCCCTGGGCCAAAGGCAGGTGCCAAACCGCTGCGCCACCCAGGGATCCCCCCCTCCTTTTTTTTTTTTTATTTATGATAGCAATTTTATTTTATTTTATTTTATCTTATTTTATTTTTGATAGCAATTTTATTTTAATATAATCCAAACACATATCATTTAAAAAATACCAAGAAAAATTTATTTATGTATAAGACTTGATGCTATTGCATTTGGGTAAAGACAGAAAACACCTCCAAGGAAACCTAATATATTGTAATAGATGTTATGGCATTTCGCCCCCAGTTTAATAGCGCTGAGAGACAACTAAAATTGTCAATGTTTGGTACCATATGTAAAGTTTCATCTGTTACCCTGCAGCCATTAAGACTACTTCTGCTTAAATTCTGAAGCAGATTGTTGTCTCACAAATCCAAGTCTTCTGGAATAGTCTGTAGTGCTAAACTTGCAAACAAAATACCAACCTCTATCCCATCAAAACTCAGTGTGATGCCTCTTCAACAACCTTTTGTATATACTCTTAATCTAGAAGATCCCAATGTAAAAATTGTTCCTCCAACATTTTCAATTACAGACTGTGGAAGATTCTTGCATTCACTGATTTCTCAGATCCGTTCTTTCACCAGGTCATTTAATTTTCCCCAAATTAAAATCCTATGCTGCAGTTCCCCTTCCTCTTCAAGCACCCGAAAGGGCTTCAGAGTCTCCCTTTGGGGGGAGGTGCGGGGAGTGTGCCTGGGTGGCTCAGTCCCTTGTGCACCTGCCTGGGGCTCCGGTCATGATCCCAGGGTCCTGGGATGGAGCCCCGCCTCCGGCTCCCTGCTCTGGGGGAGCCTGCTTCTCCCTGCCTGCTGCTCCCCCTGCTTATGCTCTGTCAAAAAAAAAAAAAAAAAAATCGTAAAAAAAAAAAAAGAGTCTCGATTGGTTTCTTTGTAAGGAGGCAAGCAGTGTCCTCGGGGCTGAGCTGATAGCAGAGTTGAGGAATGAAGGTCACAATGCCTCTGTGTTTGCTGGGATTCCTGGTCTTAACTGGAAAGAGCAAGGTGTCCTCAGGGGCCCCCACCCTCCCCGGGCCCAGACCCCTTCCCCGCACCGCTCCCGCTGCTGGAAGCACTTCTCCTTCCCCTGGGCGCTAACATGAAGTCGTGGGTAATTTTTTTTTTTTTTAATCTCGACAGAAATAGGTTTCACTATAATAGGCGATGGTGTTGAGATTCCTGGAGGGCAGTAGGGGCTGAACGGGGTAGCAGAAATGGCCTGTGATGCCGTGCAGCGCTGTTCTGCAGTCTTTCTCCTAAGAAGCATTTGATAGAATTCTGTTTCTCCACCCTCCTGACGTCAACCGTGGCTTCGCCCAATGGATGTGAGTGGAAATGGCCTGAGTCCGTTGCAAGTGGAAGCCTTTAAAAGTCAGGGCATGGTTGGCTCTGCTTCTTTCCTCCTGCCCTGGTGAGGTGCAATGTGTGAGATGATGGATGTTGCATCAGCCTGAGTCTTTGTGTAAAGAGGATGCAGAACAGAAGGAGGGGGTACCTAGAAAAGGTGGTTAGAGAAATTTTAATGAAATTGCAACTTACAGTGGTGTGACAAGATAAAGGGAAACTATAAAAGCTGAAGGGATACCATAGGGCTAGCAGCTGCAGGAAGCCTGCTGTCTAAACTGGGGAGGACAAGAGAGAGGGATGGCTGAAACCAGTGAGTGCACAGTAGTAGGAGAGAGCCAGCAGGAGCTGTGGCCTTTGGTGTAGGAAAGCATAACCTGTCACTGCAGAGGCCATCAAGAGAATCAACGCAGCAGTCTTTCTCTGACCTCCCAGTTTCCAGTCTCCTGCCAGTCCTTCCCGTTGGCCAAACCCAGCTGGAAACCTGGTTAATGCTGTTGATAAAAGTCAGGATCTTGGGGGCACAGAGCAGAGTGTGAAAAGATGGTGAATGGATCTGAAAGAGTAAAATAAAAGAGTAAAAATAAAAAACCCTGTCCTCTGTCAACCCTCTGTCCTTCTTCCCCATCGGTGTCCACTATGATTCTTTTTTTTTCTAGGTGAAAAATTCATTTCCCACAAGCAGGTTACACACCGGCAGTCCCATCAGCCAGTATAGCCTCCCCAGGTATTACCAATTCAGTTATATTCTCACCTGAAACCTAAGACCTTAGCCACCCACCACCAGTGCTCTTCACATAAAACTGTAGATCTTTTTTAAAAAAGAAAAAGAAACAATTAATTAGTATAAAACATTGCTGATACTGTCTAATCTGGACAATATCCAGCACAGTATGCTTCTCCGGCTCCTTAGCAGCTATGTGACTCATAACTTGTGTGCTTCATGGGGCAAACTGGAGCTCCCTGGAGGAAGATGGTTCACAGGTGAAAATGGAGCCGACAAAGAATTGGATACCAGGGTAGCAAGGAGAGAATGACAAACCAGGAGCTGCTGAGCTGAGTTGTCTTCACCACCAGGATTCGATTATAGAGACCTCGGTCTTGGTCAGCATGCTATAGCCTGTCTTTAGAGGAATGTAGCATCCAGACCCGGAGAAGGGACTTAGTAAAAGGTAGGTGAGGTGGTGGTTAGAACTCCAGCCTGTTCTATCTGGTACAGTACAGAAGGTGGAGGAGACAAGCGTCTTCCAACAGTGAGGAGATAGGAAGCAGCCCAATCCTCATGCAGCGCACTGTCAATCCATAAATATTGAGCATTATTGTGGCTCTATTATCATTTTGAAAACCAGAGATATGATGTTTTAAAAAAAAAATCCCTGTCTTTATGGAGCTTGGGTAGAAATGAGGAAGGCAGAAGTCAGATACTTCATTCAAATGGTTCGTTTATTCATAGAGTAAAACATGCCATGGAGAACCCTGTGGTCATATCCAAGCGCGCACCAGGCCCGACCTGATCTGGAGAGTCGGGAAAGCCCTCTCAGGGAGATGAATGTATCTTGGCATCATTAGTGGGCAGGTGTGGGAGCAGCAGATCACTTCCATACCCCAGGCTGTCATGGTGAAAGGGCTCCCGATCGCTAGCCTGTCAGCCTTGACTCTGCCGAGCTCCAGGCCTGCAGCGGGCCGAGCAGACAGAAGACCGGCCCTGGAATCCTGCGGAAGAGACATGGCTGTGAATGGTAACATGCAGTGGCTCCAATTTCATTTCCTCTGTGAGCCTAATATTTCTCTCTCTCTCTCTCTCTCTCTCTCTCTCTCTCTCTGTGTGTGTGTGTGTGTGTGTGTGAGGCAGAGGGAGAGAGAGAGAGAACACTTATATCTCTGTCTCTACTGCTATTTCCTTGTTTGCTCCAATGTTGGGTCTGTAAACCTGGAAACACCACCAGCAACCATTAGCAGTGAATCTCAGGTACTTGAGGCCAATGCTAAACTTTCTCATGGTTTATTCCTGCCAATCTCTTCTTTCTCTTCATGGTTCCTGTGTCTCTTCAGAGTTGATTCATTTTGTGTGGTGGCTAAGAACCCTGAAGTCTTATAAACCTAGGTCCCAGTGTTGGCTTCCCCAGTCACCAGCTGTGAGACCTGGGGCAAGTTCCTTACTGTCCCTAAGCTTCAATTTCCCCGGTTATAAACTGAGGCTAATCACAGTCCCTCCTTCACAGGGCTAGGGTGGCAACAGAAATTCTAGTTGTTACGTGGTTTTTCCTTTTTCACCACTTGGACCTGACAGCAAAATCTCAGTCCCAAACACTGACACTCAGCCTCCACGAGGACACTGTAGTTATTCTCAGATGCTTCTCATGCAGGGCTGCTTCCCATAAACACCTCAGCCAGGCTCACTGTCTAGGACATCATGGCAGGTTTAGCCATGAAGTCAGTGCCTCCTCCTCCTTCGCTCCATTCCTTCTAAATACTTAAGCTTTTCCTAATATGGATACAGATTTTGTGTTTTTTTTTTCCCATGTTTATGGAACAATTTTATGTAGTCTTCTTAATTTGAAAGTCACACAAATATGTTATGCGTTTCTATATCTGGGGAAAAAACACTCTAACAACTGAAATGGCATTAAGTCGCTTTGTACTAATGCTAATGTTTTCCATGGATCTATGGGCCTGGATGGTAATGAAACAGTTCCTCAGCCTGGGACTAGATGATCTCTTCAGATTCTTTTTTTTTTTTTTTTTAATTTTTTATTTATTTATTTATGATAGTTACAGAGAGAGAGAGAGGCAGAGACACAGGCAGAGGGAGAAGCAGGCTCCATGCACCGGGAGCCTGATGTGGGATTCGATCCCGGGTCTCCAGGATCGCGCCCTGGGCCAAAGGCAGGCGCCAAACCGCTGCGCCACCCAGGGATCCCTCTTCAGATTCTTTTAGAGATATGAAGAGCAAACTAATGACAAAATAATGAGTTCTAGTCTACATGATGCACAAGGTATGTGCCCAGGCTTTGTTGATAGGGTCAAGATGTTCTTGGCTGATATTTCAAGAAAAAAAGAGTATAATCATCTATAATTCTTTATTTTAGGATTTATTTAGGCTAGTCTCTCTCTCTCTCTCTCTTTTTTATATGCTAGTCTCTTTCTTGATCTCTGGATGCAACAACAATAGAGGTCCTGAGTAGGCACACATGTTTTTTTTTTAATTTTTATTTATTTATGATAGTCACACAGAGAGAGAGAGAGGCAGAGACATAGGCAGAGGGAGAAGCAGGCTCCATGCACCGGGAGCCCGATGTGGGATTCGATCCTGGGTCTCTAGAATCGCACCCTGGGCCAAAGGCAGGCGCCAAACCGCTGCGCCACCCAGGGATCCCGGCACACATATTTTTAATTGCAACACTGAATGCATCTTATCCTAACATTTTTCTCAACTTTTTTGGAGAAGCAATTTAGATTTACAGATGTTTCAAAGATAGTACACAGATAAAATGCAAAGATAGCACAGAGATAAGTTTCAAAGATAGTACAGAGAATTCTTTTATAGACCTGTCTTGGAGATTCTGCAGGTTTTGTTCTGGACCTACCACAATAAAGCAAATATCACAGTAAAGCAAGTCAAATGAATGTTTTGGTTTCCTAGTGCATATAACAGTTGTGTTTACGCTATACTGCAGTCTATTAAGTGTGCAATAGCATTATGTTTAAAAAAGAGAATGTACATACCTTAATTAAAAAATACTTTATTGCTAAAAAATGCCAACCAGTCGTCTGAGCTACCAGTGAGTTGTAATCTTTTGCTGGTGGAGAGTCTTGCCTTGATGTTGATGGCTGTTGACTGTTGAGAGTGGTTGCTGAAGACTGAGGCAGCTGTGGCAATTTCTTAAAATAAGACAGCAATGAAGTTTACTGCACCAATTGACTCTTCCTTTCACAATGTCTCTGTAGCACGTGGTGCTATTTGATAACACTTTACCCAAAGTAGAACTTGTTTCAAAATTGGAGTCAGTCCTCTCAAACCAGCTGCTGCTTTATCAACTAAGTGTACGTAATATTCGAAATCTTTGTTGTCAGTTAAACAGTCTTCACAGGATCTTCACCAGGAGCAGATTCCATCTCAGGAAACCACTGTCTTTGCTCATCCATAAGCAGCAACTCCTCATCCATGAAAGTTTATCATGAGTTTGCAGTCAGTCACATGTTCAGATTCCACTTCTAGTTCTCACACTGTTTCCACGACATCTGCAGTTACTGCCCCCACTGAAGTCCTGAACCCCTCCTGGTCATCCATGAGGGCTGCAACCAACTTGTTCCAAATTCCATTCATGTTGATATTTTGACTTCTTCCTAAGAGTCATGAATGTTCTTAATGGTGAATCCTTTCTAGAAGGTTTTCAATGGATCTTGCCCAGGTTCCTTCAAAGAATCACTGTCTCTGGCAACTATAATCTTATGAAATGTATTTCTTACATAGTAAGACTTGAAAGTGAAAATTACTCCTTGATCCATGGGCTATAGAATGAATGTTGTATTAGCAGACATTAATCTTGCTGTACATCTCCATCAGATCTCTTGGGTTTGTCAATGAGCAGCAATATTTTGAAAGGAATATTTTTTTCTGAGCAGTAGTTCTCAACAATGGGCTTAAAATATTTGGTAAACCATATTGTAAACAGATGTGCTGTCATTCAGGCTTTGTTGTTCTATTTACAGAGCACAGACAGAGTGAATTTAGCATAATACTTAAGGCCCAGGGTTTTCAGAATAAGTGAGCAGTGGCTTAACTTAAAGTCACCAGCTGCATCAGCCCCAAACCAGAGAGTCAGCCTGTCCTTTGAAACCAGGCTGTGGCATCTCCACTCTAGTGATGAAAGTCCTACATGGCATCTTCTAATAGTTTCACATATGTTGAAAATCCATTGTTTAGTGTAACCATGAATTATCTTAGCTAGATCTTCTGGATCACTTATTGCAGCTTCTACACCAGCACTTGCTGCTTCAGCTTGCACTTTAATTTTATGGAGATGGCTTCTTTCCTTAAACCTCATGAACCAACCTCTGTTAGCTTCAAACTCTTCTTCTGCAGCTTCCTCACCTCTCTCAGGCTTCACAGAATTGAAGAGAGTTAGGGTCCTTCTCTGGATTAGGTTTTGGATTAAGGGAATATTGTGGCTGGTTTGATCTTCTATCTAGACTCCTGAAACTTCCTCCATATCAGTAATAAGGCTGTTTTTTTGTTTTCTTATCCTTCATGTGTTCACTGGAATAGCATTTTCAGTTTCCTTCGAGAACTTTTCCTTTGCATTCATTTCACAAGTTGGCTAACTGGGCTATCTCAGCTTTTGACATGCCTTCCTCACTAAGTTTAGGCGTTTCTAGCTTTTGACTTAAAGTGAGAGATGTGCGACTCTTCCCTTCACTTGAACACTTGGAGGCCATTGTAGGGTTATTAATGGGCTTAATTTCAAAATCCTTGTGCCTCAAGGAACAGGGAGCCCTGTGAGGAGGGAGTGAGATGCAAGACTGGCCCATTGTTAGAGCACTCAGAACACAAGCAACATTTATCAATTAAGTTGGCGATCTTATTTGGGCTCAGTTTGTGGTGCCCCCAAACAAGTGCAATAGTAACATCAAAGATCACCGATCACTGTAACAAATAGAATTATAATGAAAAATTTGAACTATTGTAAGAATCACCAAAATGTGACACAGAGACACAGAGTGAACAAATGCTATTTGAAAAATGGGGCCAGGGTAGCCCAGGTGGCTCAGTGGTTTAGCGCCGCCTTTGGCCTGGGGCCTGATTCTGGAGACCTGGGATGGAGTCCTGCGTCCAGCTACCTGTGTCTGTCCTGCTTCTCCCTCTGCCTGTGTCTCTGCCTCTCTCTTCCTGTGTCTCTCATGAATAAATAAATAAAATCTTAAAAAAAAAAAAAGAAAAAGAAAAATGGGGCCAGTGGATTTGCTCAACGCAGGGTTGCCACAAGCCTTTAATTTGTAAAACACACAGTCTTTATGAAGTGTAATAAAGCAATACACCTTGAGAGCTTTCATGCAGCTCCCCTAATGTTATCACACCGCATGTAAGTAGGTGCCTTTAACAGACCTAAGAAATTAACATTGGTACAGCACTATTCACGAAACTTTAGACTTCATGGGAATTTCAAGTTTCCACTTATACTTTTTTTCTGCTCTGTAGAGTACCACACTGCATTTTGTCACCGTATCTCTTTTGTCTCCTCCAAACTGTGACAGTTTCTCAATCTTTCCTTGTCTTTCATGAATGTGACACTTTTGAGGAGCACAAGCCAGATATTTTGTAGAATGTCCCTCAATTTGGGATGTTTTCTAATGACCAGACTGAGGTTGCGAGTGTTTTCGAATGTCATAGAAATGAAATGCCTTTCTCATTTGTATCATATCAAGGATAACATGATATCAACCTATACTAATCAATTTGCTACTGGTGCTGTAAACTTTGATCACTTGGTTAAAGGGATATCTGTCTGCTAGATTTCTCCTCTATAATATCACTGATTCTTTCTTTTTTTTTTTTCCTTTTCCATATTCTATCCATTAGAAGTCACTTACTAAATCCAGTTAACACTTGAGAGCTGGGAAAATAGATGATTTTTCAAAACATTTCTGAACATGTGTTAAAACCCCCAAAACATTTATTAAGTGTTTGAGGGGAAGATACTTGGAGGCTATGCAAGTACTCTGTTCCTCCTTAAAGTTTCATCCCACAATCGTGCCCACAATAATTATTACTGTGGTATTCAAATGATAATTTTTTCTTGCCCTTATTCCTTCTACATTTATTTATTCAATCATTTATTTATATCAGTATGGACTAATGGATACTTATTTTATTCTTGGATTGTAATTGAATACTACTGTTAGTACTTTTGTTTTCCAAATTGTTCCAAGTTTGGCCAGTGAAAGCTCTTTATATTTCTGTACCATCTACCTATTTACGTGGTTTCATACTGATATCTTTGACTCTTCCAACTCCACAGGGTTCATTCTAGCCTTCCCATCTTTGCTATTTGTTTTTTTTTTTTTTAAGATTTTATTTATTTGAGAGAGTGAGAGAGAGAGAGCACTAGAGGGACAGAGCAAGCATAGTAGGGGTGCAGGGGCAGAAGGAGAAGCAGGCTTCCTGATGCGGGGCTTGATCCCAGGACTTTGGGATCATGACCTGAACCAAAGGCAGATGCTTTACCGACTGAGCCACCCAGGTGCCCAACATCTTTGCTTATTTGTCATTTACTTTGTCTGACACCAATAAACAGGACTTCCATTATTTGTAATTTATTTACCCATTTGTTCAATGGTGGTATCCTTTGTAAAGCAGTATAAGAATTGCTAACCTGTCCTCTCATGTGAAACATAGTTACCAAGTAGACTATGGTGTTTTCGTCAGTTCTTTTTGTCTTCAATTTTACAGTTTCCAATAAAAATTACTTAGGTTAACTATTCCTTCCACTACCCCATAGTTATGTCATACTTTCTCATACACTTAGATTTATTTGTCATAGTTGGTCTTCATTCCATCTTGGGATCCCCCAGCATCCTGATTTATTTTTCAAATTGCATGCAGTAAAGGTTACTCTTTGTGGTGTATAGTTCAGTGGGTTTTACCAAACGCAGAGAGTCATGTGTTCACCACCACAGTACCATATAGAACGGTTTTGTCACCATAAAATTCCCTTGTACAGCCCCTTGTATTGAACTCCTTCCCCTTGCCCTAATACCTTATTATAACATTTTCAATAATAAACATTTTTAAGCAATGAAGGATATTAAGAATCAACTTGTCCTAAAGTTTTCTATTTTATGATTTTTGGTATTTCAAAAATTTATGAAAGTAATGTATATACATTTTTGTTTATTGGTAGAGAAAGGCATAATATGGAAAAGAATTCTCCCTCAGTAGGTAGCATATGTGAAGCTGTAAGAGCTTGTCTACTTTTGTGGTTCTTTTTTTATCTCTATCAGTATGTCTTTGTGTAGCACAGTCCTGGACCTTTATTTTTTTATTTTTTTTATTTTTTTCAATTTTCTTTTTTGTTTGAGATTTTATTTATTTATTTATTTATTTATTTATTTATTTATGAGAGACACAGAGAGAGAGAGAGAAAGGCAGAGGGAGAAGCAGGCTCCATGCAGGGAGCCCGATGTGGGACTCGATCCCGGGTCTCCAGGATCAAGCCCTGTGCTGAAGGCGGCGCTAAACCACTGAGCCACCCAGGCTGCCCAGTCCTGGACCTTTAAATGTGGAAGTCTCTGCCAGTGGCCAATAGTTGTTCCAAGCCCCATTCTCAGAAGTAACCACTATGAAACCCTTTATTTCACATATAAAAAAGTAGAGAATTGGAAGTTAAGGTCATGCAGCTACTTATGACACAACATGAGGTGGAGCTCAGACTCAAGACTCCCATGCCATAGTTTTTTCCACATCCTGGTGTTTTTTTCAAAGGCATGTGCTCAGGTCAACCTGCCACCTAAATATGGGTGAGTGTGAACTGGATAACTTGTAAAACACCCATGAGGTAGTAAGTAAGCAGCTTTGACCTCTGCTGCTGCTGTAGATAAAGAGGCACTTGTGTATTGGGGGAAAGTCTTAAACCAGAGGATTTTTATTATCAAAGTTATCCCATGGAGGACTATAAAAAAAAAACCTTTCCAATCTGGCCACAGCAGAAATTGAATAGAGATTGGTAGAGAAGCTCACAGACAGAAGGCATCAGTAAAGATTTTCTTATGGAAGTCCCTGTTTGCAAAGATTTGAGCAGTGGCAACTAGAAGTACAAATTCTAGAACAATAGAAGAATCTTTGACAAAATCTATGCCCTTGAAATTGGATTTCGAGGAACTGAAGAGAATGAGAAACTCTGGAATATGTATAGTTATGAAAACAAGAAGCGCCCCCTGCTCTCCACACCCCCCCCACCCCGCTGCCCCCAACGCACACATAGACCATGGACCAGTGTGGCATTCTGCAGCAAAAGGGATCAAGGAGCAAAGGAGCAGAAAAGGCCTGACCAAAGACGTAGAGCAGCCACCTGACAGGCACAGGATGTCACCCTAGAACTGCTTGGCTGAAGTCTCCATCAGCATCTAGAGCAGAGATACTGTTCTAGCAGCAACTCTAAAATTATACTCTGATTACAGTAGGCAAACTTGAAATATGGCACATATATTTAAACTTACGTTATTTCCATTTCTCTGGACTAGCCCTTTTATTGCTTGAATAAAGTGAACTCCTTTATAATCCTCATACTCCTTACATGTATGAAACAAAAACCCTAGGCAGCAAAATCCAGAAACCCTGCCAAGTGTAGAAATATACATATTTTTATGGACTACAAACTGGTTAGTTGTGTTTGAAATTAATTGAACATCCCACAGAGCATTCTTAAATATTATAAAGGTTATTTGAAGGAAGGTTAAGATAAATTGTTTCCCTTGCACATTTTCAAATAGATCATCTTAAGGTAAATTATTTCCCTTTCATATCTTTAGATACTCCAGGTCTTTCTCAGAACATAATAGTCTTAACACTGGAACAAATCCGGTGATGTTTAAATGGATGCAACTTCTCTTTCAACTTGAATTTACCTTAAGGTATTACACTTAAAAAATAATTAGGTTGTTTGTTTATGTATTCATTCATTCATTTAGCTAGAGTTCCAATTTATGTAACAAAAATGCATAGACCTTAAAAATTCAGTTTGATGAGTTAAGACATTTGTAAATGTCCATGAAACCATGACCCCAAACAAAATATGGAACATTTGCATCATGCAGAAAGGTCCCCCATGCTATCTTCCAGTCAATTTTACCCCATTGACTTCTGACATCTACCATAAATTTATTTTGCCTTTTTTGCACTTCATATTCATCGAATCAAGCGGTATGTTTTGTGCATGTGTGAATGTTCTTTCAATGTTTCTGAGATTCATCCATGTTGCTGTACTTATCAGCAGTTCTTCCTTTTTACTGCTGAATAGTGTCCCATCAGGTGGCTATGCTACAATCTGTTTACTCATTCTCTGAGGAGTACATTTGTCATGGTGAAAAAAAAATAAAGTGATTCTTTTTTTTAAAGAATCACTTGAGAAGCCCCTCTTACTGATAAAACTAGGAGAGTTAGTACCTATTGAAATCTCAACCTCTTCCCTGTTGGGTTTCAACATTATTAGAACCTTTCTGATACACTGAGATAGTACCATCTCACTAGCTCACTGTCCTAAAGAGAAACCCTTCAGGAGGGGTTGGAAGTCTGGGCTGATAAACTAGTTCAACAATAGTCCCTCATGGCCACGGGGAGAGCTGTTTCCAGCACAGTATATGGCTAAACCAGGCCGGCCATCCCAACTCTATTATCTAGAAACTACCCACGTTCTTTGGGAACCAATATCCAGGCATAGAGAACCCTTGAGAGTCCATGTCTTGGCCACTCTACTACCTTTATTTCCTTTGCTCATTTGTTTTGTTTCTTAAATTCCTCATATGAGTGAGATCATATAGTATTTGTTTTTGTTCTGACTTATTTTGCTTAACATTATACTCTCTAGCTGTATCAGTGTTGTTGCAAATGGCAAGATCTCATTTTTTTTAATAGCTGAGAATATTCTCTTATGTATATATACCACATCTACTTTGTCCATTAACCTACTGATGGACACAGGCAGCTTCCATAGTCTGGCTATTGTAAAGAATGCTGAAATAAACATAGGGGTGCGTGTATCCTTTCAAATTAGTGTTTTTGGTGGGGTTTTCTGGGTAAATAGAAGTGCAACTACTGGATCATAGGGTAGTTCTATGTTTAATTTTTTGAGGTAACTCCACATTGTTTTCCACAGTGGCTGCTCCAATTTGTATTCCTACCAACAAAGCAACTTACCAACAAGTGATTCTTTTTTAAGCAAAGATGAAAAAGATGAATTTTTCTTGGTAACTTGAGGTGTTTACCTTGTCAGTGAATACCAGTTTCTATTAAGAAACACCCTACTATCCATTAATAGAATTATATTTGAGACAGAAGCAGCACAAAGAAGGAAGTGATTAACTTGGCAGGAAGTAGGGGGTTGGGGAACGTGGTCAGAAAAGACAGTTTGGAGTAGGAGACCATCAAAGTTTCATTTTATTTATTTTTAAAAGATTTTATTTATTCATTAGTGAAACAGAGAGAGGCCGAGATATAGGCAGAGGGAGAAGCAGAGGGAGAAGCAGACTCCTGACATGGGAGCCTGATGTGGGACTCAATCCCCAGACCCTGGGATCATGCTTTGAGGCAAAGGCAGATGCACAACCGCAGAGCCACCCAGACAGCCCCAAAGTTTCATTTTAAAGGATGAACTGAGTTAGGAGTGATGTTAGGACAGGAAGGGATTGGATTTCAGGCAGAAGGAATAGAATATTCTAGGGAAGATCACAGAGGGGAATAGCAGTGTACATTTATCTCTTGGGTGGAGGTGGAATACATCTGTTTAAGGGGAGGCATGTCAAGAAAAGGATTCAGAGAGGCAGGCAGGGAGGATATCACAAGTAGCTTTGTATACGATGCTAACGATCTTGGAGTTTACCTTGGTGATGAGGAACTAGTGAGGAATTACTCATTTACATCTCATTATCTTCCCTGACAAGAATGCTTCACTTCTGTGCCCCTGTCCTCAGGTATATAATATCATCCTCTCCGGTGCTCAATCAGGAAATCTCAGTGTGAATTAAAAATTTTCCTTAACCATTAAATAGCAGTCTCATCATCCTCATCCAATCTGAATCTACAAAATGCTTTCCTACCTGTTTGCTCTGTGCTGCCTGACTCAAGTGTTGATCATCTTTCACCTAGATAATTTCAAGAGTGTCCAGACTGGTCTCTCTGCTTGATGTTTCTTCCTTCAAACCATCCTACACATTGCCACTGGCAGGGTCTCTTTAAATAAAAGCTGAGGTCACTACTCTTCCTCCAAACCTGAACTCTTGCCTCTTACACGCAGAATAAAATCTTGCCTGGTCAGCTGGGTGTTTTAGATCGTCCAAAAACTGACCTCCACTAAACATTTCAAGCTTTTGTCTCATTTCACACCCCTTCATGAACCTCTATCCAACACCAGACTTAATCATATTTGTACCTCCTTGTGTCTGTATCTTTGCTCCTGTTATGTCTTCTCCTAAAGCCCCGTTCTCCCATCTATTTTTTGAGGGTGGCCCAAATCACATCAGCTGCTTACCCAATTACCCTCAAAGTTAGTGGCTTAAAACAATGGTAAACATTTATTGTCTCCCACAGTTTTTATGAGTCAGGAATTTAGGAGCATCTTGGCAGAGCATTCTGGCTTGGGATTTTCATAAGGCTGCATTTATCTGTGGGGACGGAAAATCTGCTTCCAAAGCTGGTCAACAAGTGCTGGCCCTTACTGGTAGTCCTCAGTTCCTCTCTAGGGCTGTTTGTGCTTTGTGACAGCTGGCTTCACCAAGAGCAAGCAATCCAAGAGACCGAGGTGGAAGGCACAATTCGTTTTATGATCTGGTCTCAGAAGTCACATGCTGTCACCTTTACCACACTCTTTTGGTCACACAGACCAATCCTGACATGAGGGAGATTACACAGGGCACAAATACCAGAAAGCGAGGATCACTGGGGACGATGCTGGAGGCTGGCTAGCACCGTGTCTCTCTTCTCTCTGTCCCGTCCTGTGCGTACCAACTTGCCTAATTGTTAAATGAGATTTAAAAACCAGAGCCTTTGGACATCTTCCAATAAGATCACATTTTTTCTTAATTATTAACTATTACTGTGAACCTGAAAATTTGTTTTGGTTCATTATCAAAGCACATAGTGCTGAGGAACTTTGTTCTCTAAAACTTTAAGTTGTCAGAAACTCTGTCATTTTAAAATCATATTAGTGAGACAACATATCTTTCATATCTGGGAGATGTAAACCATACAGGTAGATCACTTTGACTTGGAGAAGCAGCCTCAATTTACACTGCAGAGGTTTAGATAAGGGGTTTTTAAGACATAATATTCTACATTCATCTTGAATTGATGTTTCCAAGGGAATAGAACCCAGAGTATGCTTCTCAACTCAGATCTGATATTAACCCCTTTATATATAGATCTGATTTGCTCTAAGGCTATTAAATAGTGTTTCATTCAGAGTCTACCTAAACTCCTCCCTTCTTCTAATACTATGATAACTCCCATTTCTTCCTTTTCTTTTCTTGTTTTTTTTTTTTTTTTTTTGAGACATGCCCATAATTCCTCTGCTGTGTGCTATAGTTTCTGTAGCAAGTTTATAAACTTAACTTTGTTGTGTTACAGGTTTGCCCGTAGTGATCTTTACCTGATGGATTTTATGAACAGCTGAACTTATTTGAACTAACATTAACTAATTCCAGTTTTTTTAGAATCACCCATTCTTCTTGAACATGGGTACCTTTTTAAAATTTTTAAAATTTATTTAAATTCAATTAATTAACATATAGAGTATTGTTATTTTAAGAGGTAGAGGTCAGTGATTCAACATTCTTATATAACACCCAGTGGGGATTCCTGGGTGGCGCAGCGGTTTGGCGCCTGCCTTTGGCCCAGGGCGCGATCCTGGAGACCCGGGATAGAATCCCACGTCGGGCTCCCGGTGCATGGAGCCTGCTTCTCCCTCTGCCTATGTCTCTGCCTCTCTCTCTCTCTGTGACTATCATAAATAAATAGAAAAAAATTAAAAAAAAAAAAAACAAAACACCCAGTGCTCATTACACCACAAGTGCTCCTTAATGCCCACCACCCAGTTACCCCATCCCCCCACCTCCCTCCTCTCCAGCAACCCTCAGTTTGTTTCCTATGATTTCTCTCATGGTTTGTCTCCCTCTCTGATTTCCTCTTGTTTTATTTTTCCCTCCTCCCTTCCCCTATGATCCTGTTTTCTTAAATCCCACATGAGTGAGATCATATGATAACCGTCTTTCTCTGACTTATTTTGATGGGCATAATACACTCTAGTTCCATCCACTTCATTGCAAATGGTAAGATTTCATTTTTTTTGATGGCTGACTGATATTCCATTATGTGTGTGTGTGTGTGTGTGTGTGTGTGTATGTATATAGATGCCACGTCCTTATCCATTTATCTGTTGATGGACATTCTGGACTCTTTACATTGTTTGGCTATTGTGGACATTGTTGCTATAAACCTTAGGGTGCAGGTGCCTTTTAGAACATCTTGCCCAATGGGTCATTGTTATTTCTTCTCTGAACTATAGTCTATTTCCTAAATATATCTTTCCTCAAAACTTGCATACTCTTCCTTCATTGCTACGAACTCCAAGATGATACAAGTTCTTCCATGGTTCCCAACACTTTTACATTACTATGGAATTTATTGATGACTTATTAATTACCTCTCGTCCTCCTGCATAGCTCTTTCTCTGCCCTTTAGGATTTAGCTCCAAAATCATCTGTGAAGCTCTAAAAGAAAGTTCTAGACAAAACTAAGCATTTTCTTTTTTTCGTGTTGTCATAGTGCTTTGTTCCTACCTCTAATACGACACTTAGCATATTTATATATATTTTTTCACATTTTTCCTCCTCTACCAGCCTTTGGAGATCAGGTGTTGTGATCTGTTTATCTCTGTATCCTCCGTGCACACCAAATTGCCTAACTGTTGAATGAGGTAATGAAAAGGTTCACCTGGCAGATGGAGAATCTAGTAACAGCTTCACTTTAGCAAAAATTAGACAGTTGAACACCTCACACACACACACACACCCCTTGTGATTCTCGTGATCTGTATTAGGCAACTCCCAGTTTACATTGAGAAAACACCTAGGAAACCACTGTTCCGTGGGCTACTTTAACATGTGTATTATGCAAGGTTTTATGTACTTATGTTCTGACTGATACTTTCCTCCAGTTTCTTCAGCTGAAGATAAGGATTCACTAAGTTCCTGTCCACATGCCAGTCTCAATGCTGGGGATAACGATTTCTGCAGCACAGGGCCAGCCAGAAGAATGCTGTAATCTGTAATGCCCTTCTGATTCTGGGAGGAAGGCCAGCATCCACACAATGCACGATTGTTACTTGTAAATGTTCCTTTGCAAAAGAGAACAATGTTTCTCAAACTTTGATCAGAGCCACATTAAAGAAATAGACTCTGTATCACCGCTCTGGACACACAGATAAATCTTCTCGAAACAACTCGTTTAGTCGTGACGCACTGTGAGATTTTTTCCATTTTCTTCTGTTCTTAACCGGTTTCTCTCTCTCTCTCTCTCTCAACACAAAGTGGTGGTCTCCATCTCCCGATCTCATCCCACCATCCCCTAGAGATTATAAGCCATAGTCTAGAAGAACCCTGGCTTGGAGAAAGGTCTTGGACTTGCAAGGCCATTCTTCCCGCGTCTCCCTGCACCTCTTCGGCGGACCCGACGGATGCTTCCGTCCACACGGTCCCTGCGCCTTCGGCTCTGCGTGCGGGCTCCGGGATGGGGCCGTTTGCTGCCCTGTCCCTGCGCTCCTTTAAGAGGGTGGTAACGGCCCTACCCGGATGGGAGGGGGCCTCCGGGGGGGGGGGCGGGCGGAGCGGCAGGCCCCCCCGGGCCCCCGGGGCAGGTAGGCCGGCTCTTCCAGTTCTTGCGAAAGGCCGGCTCCGGGCGCGCGCGCAGGTGGGAGTAGGGGTGAGGCGGGGGCAGCCGCGAGCCGCGGAGACGGAAGACCCGCCGCCGCCCGGCCCTGCGGGGGTCCGCGCGTGCGCAGACGGCCTCCGCGGCGCCCGCGCGCGCTTCCGCCCGGCGGCGGTCGCTGGGGGGCTGCGGCGCGCGGACGACGCGGCGGCGGCGCGCGCCGGGGGGCGGGGCTGCGCGGCCGGCCCCGCCCACCGGCCGCGCGCGCCTCTCCTCCCAGTCTCCCCCGCGCTTCCTGCGCTGAGGGCAGTCGTAGCCGCCGCGGCCCCGTTCCCGGCTCGCTCGCTCGGGCGCTTCTATGGCGGCCTTCAGCAAGTACTTGACGGCGCGAAACTCCACGCTGGCCGGGGCCGCGCTCCTGCTGCTCTGCCTGCTGCACCGGAGGCGCCGCGCCCTCGGCCTGCACGGGTAAGAAGGCCCTTGGCCGCGCTCCCCTCCCGGGCCCGAGCGGGCGCGGCCGCGGCCGGCGCGCTCTGCCTCCTCGCCTGGCGCCGGGCGGACGGCTCCCCGTGCCCGGCGGGGTCAGGCGCTCGGGGCGCGGGCGGCGGCTGCTGCCAGGCTCAGAGGCCGGGGCGTGCGCGTTTCCCCGCGGCGCCCCGCGCTCTGCCCCCGCCGAGGTCTCTCTCGCCCGCCCCCGCGGGGAGCCCGCGCCTCTTGCCCCCAGGCCTCGTTCCCGGCGCCCCCGAAGCCGTCTCCCTCTGACCCTGCGGGCCTGACCTCTTGCCCCAGCGCCCGCTCGCAGATCTGCGCCTCTGCCCCGAGGCTGTCGCCGCCCCCCGCCCCCCACCACAGCCCACCTCCCCTGTCAACTTTCTGGGGATGTTCTAGTTTTGCCCTCTCACCCCCCGCCCCCCCGAGAGACCGTCGGTTTGCCCTGTGGACGTGTTTGTGTGACTCGAGGCTGAGGACTGGGCTCGCCAGGATGGAGTCCGGGTGGCCTCAGTCGCTCGGATGGGCCTTGGCAGGATCCCCGAGTACTCGCTGTCGAAAGGCGAGAGGATGGTACGTGTGAACCCTCCTGGGTGCATCCGGGACGATTGCTTTCCCAAGCGACGTTCCCTGCTCGTCGGTCTTTGAACTCTCTGGCATCTCATGCGGAAAGGCTGATTGGTTCCCTCCCCTGGCCTGTTCAGGTGGAGAGTGAGGCTGTGATTTACCTGAGGATCGAGATCCTTTTTGATTGTACTCCACTTCTTCCTCCTCGAGAGAATCTTTAAAAATTTTTTTAAAAAATTATTATTTATTCATGAGAAACGCACAGAGTGAGGCAGAGACACAGGCAGAGGGAGAAGCAGGCTCCATGCACCGGGAGCCCGACGTGGGACTCGATCTTGGGACCCCGGGGTCACGCCCTGGGCTGAAAGCGGCCTAAACTGCTGAGCCACCCAGGCTGCTGGAGAGAATCTTATTATTATTATTATTATTATTATTATTATTATTATTATTATTATATTTTATTGGAGTTCGATTTGCCAACATATAGCGTAACCCCAGTGCTCATCCGGCCAAGAGCCCCGCTCAGTGCCCGTCCCCCAGTCACCTCAACACCACCCCGCCCCCGCTCCCCCCCCCCCCCCCAACCTCGAGAGAATATTAATGTTTAGCCTTAACGTTTAACTTTTACTAACCTCCTGTCTTCCTTATCTTACTAAGATCTGAAGCAGGAGTCTTTCTTTTCCTTTTTAAATTCAGTTATTAACCAAGTTCAAAATGATTTGCATCTTTGTCCAGACAGTACAGTACCAGTTCACTACTGTTTCTATTCAGGTAGCTTTTAAAATGATTTCTTCTGGAAAATACACCCCCCTCCCCCCCATTATGTACTTTCTGAGCTCCCAGATGCAAATGGAAGTTATTTGTTATCTGGGAATATGTCGGAAAATGTTAAATGTTATAAAATAACTTTGAATGATCTTTTATTAGAGAAATGTTTTAGTGCGTAGAACAGGTGTTTTAATATGAGGTGGGGGACTTGAGGACAGCTCTAACAGCCAAGGCTTACTTTGTTTTATCAGAGTATTACATGTGTAATATGTATGTAATGTAGAAAAGTACACATAAATGTAGAGCATGAAGAATTTTTACAGATAGAACTTATTCGTGTAATCAGATCTGCACTCAGATAAGAACATTATCAGCGTCCCAGAAACTCTCTTCATGTCCCTTCCAGTCACAGTTTGGATAGCTAGTGATTTATAAGAGTGTAGATAATTTTCAGAAAAGTTTTAAATATCATCTGAGAAATAGCAAAACAGTGTAATAGAAACTGTCTTACTAAATTTTAGGTGTTTTTTCCACTTGTATTTTATTGTAAAATGCTTTAGAAATCTTTTTGAGAAACTTAGGACTTTTTGAGGGTTTCAGTTATGCAACAGTTAATTTCTCTGAACAAAAGTTTGTTAACCTTGTACCAATATTGGCATGAATGAGAAAAGTCTTTATTTTCCACATTATATATCTTGTGGGAGGAGAATGCAAATTAAGAGCAGATAAGCATGAAGTTTGAATTACCTAGGTAAAATAATTGAATTATCTTAAAACCATCCAGAATAGTGTTGAGTCTATTTTTGTAGGTGTTGTATTTCCAGAAACTTTTGGGTATCTTTCAGATGCTGTCTTTGGCAGCACAGTTTGAAGATTAGAAGATTAGAAAATTCTAACTTTATATTTTACTGGATTTTTGGGTATTGGTTCCAACAAGGCTAATTAATTTTCCTGTCGGTGCTTAATTAAGGAATCTGTGGCTGCTTAGCCTTTTTTCATCTATGCTATTAACAATAGGTTTGTCTTAGAAGATATGTCTTAGAAGATTTTCCTTAGAATCAAGAAGGTAATGGAGCTAGTAAAACCACTTTAAAAGTTAAATGTCACATTATACCAGACATTAGGAGAATAAGTAATTACAATTTATGAGTTACTTTTTTTTGTTAATGAAGTTTTTTCAAAAGAAGCAGAATAATGAACCACCTAGGCACTTTACTGAGGAAGTACCATCAATTTTCTGCCATTCATCTTTCTTCCATAGCTCCTTGCTCCCTCCCACCCCTTATTTTTACAGATTTTTAGGTAAATTTATATATATTAAACAAAAATCTTGATTACACATTTTTTAAGTAAATGCAGTACAACAGTGTAACACACCCCTACCATAAATGAGAACATTTTCATCTTCTTGGAAAAGGAAGTGTGTTCATTCCCCACTACTGTATACTAACTTTTTTCACCTTGATTTTCCTTAATCATACATTTTATTTGTTATTTATGGGGAGTAGTGGAATCTGTACTCATAGATAAAGGAGATCATGTATTCAGCTCAAAGGAAGTACCTATTTCAAGATGTTGTATTACCGCCCTGGTGCTATGGGATGGAGGGGTGTATGTGTGTGTGTATGTTTTACATGTACATTCAAAAAATATATGGCATCTTTTCATAGGGATCTTGTTTTCTTGTTAGGGAAGAGAAGTTTAAATGCAAATTAGTTAAAATGTAAGGTGGTGACAGAATGCAGTGTACAGACAGACATGCCTTAGAAGTTCTGAGATTAATGCGTTGGGGAAGAGTTGGGGAAGGCTTTATGAAAAGGCCTAGAAAAGGGGTAGGAGTGGATAACTGCAGATAAGTTGAATATTAGTATCAGCCTTTATTAGATTTTTGTTGCATTTTGTGGTAGGAGGAAGCTTTTTGATATCCTTCAATCCATCTTCCACTGCCACCAGAGCACTCTGTAAGAAGCAGAAATGTGAACTTGTTATTCCTTCATAAAAGTCTTTTGATTATTCTAAGATACAAAATTGTTAGCACTAGAAAATCATGTTCCTGATCTGGTCCTTTACTACTTCTTCTCATACTCATCCAGCCATATGGAGTAAGTCTCTGAGTATGACATGCTTTGCTCAGCCTTTGCAGTCTTGATTGTAATCACTGTTATCCCTACCACTTCTCCCCACCTTTTGGTGTTTATTTTCTTTCAACATTCAGTCCAGAGGTGCTTGGGTGGCTCAGTGGTTGAGGGTCTGCCTTTGGCTCAGGTGGTGATCCCAGATCACGTCCTGCATCAGGCTCCCCGCAGGGAGCCTGTTTCTCTCTCTGCCTGTGTCTCGGCCTCTCTCTCTGTGTCTCTCATGAATAAATAAATAAAATCTTAAAAAAAAAAAAACAGCCCTCAATCCAGTTAATACTTTCTCTTAGGTGTTTCTATCTTTTCCTGATTTCCAAACTCTTGTCCTTTGCGCTTATGATAACTGTAAGCATTTCTCTCCTCTACCAGTTAGCACACTCTGTATTGTGCTAGTTTATTTTCTTGGCTTCTGTTTACATCATAGTTTCTTGGGGCATGTACTGCCTGCGGCATGTTTAATTTCCTAATTTGCAGGGTAGATACTAAGTATTGTATGGAGTGGACAAATTATGTAGAAGTTAGCCTGTGGCATGTTTAATTTCCTATGTTGCAGGGTAGATACTAAGTATTGTATGGAGTGGACAAATTATGTAGAAGTTAAAAACTTTTTTTTAAGTTGAAGAACTTTTAAGGGTAATTGACACACAGTTGGGAGATGTAGGAACAGTACAAACATGAGTAGAGGCATTAGGTAATAGTGAGAGGTGTATATCTGAGAATATGTAACATGGGCAAGGTAGTAGGAAATCATGGGCCAGTTTTAGAGGGCAGGCAAAATCTGCACTGCCATAGTATTTTATGGTCTTATTTTTTATTTTTTTTATTTTTTTTTATTTTATGGTCTTAAACTAAACACAAAAAACCAAAAACGGAACAAAGCAGTTTCTTTCCCTTCTCATGAATGCTTGTCAAGTTCAGATTTCTCACCCTGGATTTCAGAGCCTTCCTTCACCTGATCTCACCATGCCTGGCTAATCTTATATGCCTTTGCCTGCCAGTGAGTACACTGTTCCAGATAGACCAGTTTTGTACAGTTCTCTGAACAGGCCACATTCATTCCAGGCTTTGGAGCTTTATTCATATTAACCAAACTTGGAATCTCTCTTCCTATATGTTCTATTCTTTAGCTCTTACCCTTTAAGGAGTAGGTTTGAGAGTCATTCTTCCATGAAGTATCATTTAGTAACTCGGGATGATCTACATAATGATCCTTTTTAACTTTCTGAAGCATAAATTTAGGTACTTTTGTTGTTGTTGTTGTCTGATCAAACCATTTTATTAGGGGTTGGGCAGAAGATCAACAGGCTGAGGGGACATTGAGATTTGACATTGTCAGCTTCACAGTTGTCAAAACCTTAGGTACCTTTCTTGTTTTATCTGTTGATTGCTTGACTTGGTGTAATCTAGTTGTCAGCTATCAGGTGTAGCCAAGTCCCCCAGCTGATGGAGTGATCATTTACTTTATTCTTTTCAAAGGCCACTCTGTAGATAGTGGGAACACAGTTATCTCCCCCAGATATTTCTGAGGAGTTTCAAGGAGCTTGTGTTTTTCTTAGTTACACCTTATTTAACATTTTTGCCTCTGCTCTGTTTTATTTATTTTAAAATTTTCTATATATATATTTTTTTTTTAAGTAAAATTTTTAAAAAAAATTTTATTTGTAAGTATTCTCTACATCTAGTATGTGTGGGGCTTGAACTCACAACCTGGACATCAGTCTCTGCCAACTGAGCCAGGCAGGGGCTGCTGGTATACATGTGTATATATATATATATATTTTTTTTTTTAATTGAAGTATTGTTGACATACAGTGTTACATTAGTTGCAGGTGTACAACATAGTGATTCTATGTTATGCTCATCACAAGTAGTTACCATCTGCCACCATACAAATGTTATTATAGTACCATTGACTATATTCCTTATGCTGTCTGTACCTTTTATCCCTGTGACTTATTCATTCCATAACTGGAAGCCTGTGCTTTCCACTCCCTTTCATCCATTTTGCCCATTCCCTACCCCCTACCCTTCTGGCTACCATCAGTTCTCTGTATGTATCAGTCTGTTTCTGCTTTTTGTTTATTTGTTGGCCTTTTTTTTTTTTTTTTGGATTCCACAGATAAATGAAATCATATGGTATTTGTCTTTCTCTGATTTATTTCACTTAGCATTCTGTTGTTTGGGTCTGTTCATGTTATCTCAAGTGGCAAGATCTCCACTTTTACGGCTGAATGATACTCCATTGTATATGTATAGACACCACATCTTTATCCATTTATCTATCAGTGGATGCTTGGATTGTGTCTATATCTTGGCTATTGTAAATAATGCTGTAATAAACATAGGGGTGCATATATCTTTTTGAATTATTGGTTTTTTGGGGGGGTAAACAATAGTGAAATTACTGGATCATATGGTATTTTTATCTTTAATTTTTTGAGGAACCTCTATATTGTTTTCCACAGTGGCTGCACCAATTTACATTCCTACCAACAGTGCATGAGGGTTCCCTTTTCTCTACATCCTTGCCAACGCTTGTTACTTCTTGTCTTTTTGATACTAGCCATTCTGACAGGTGTAAGATATCTCACTGTGGTTTTTATTTGCACTTCCATGATAATTAGTGATGTTCATCTTTTCATTTGTCTGTTGGCTGACTGTACATCTTCTTTGGAAAAATGTCTATTCAGGTACTCTGCCCATTTTTAATTGGAGTATTTGTGGGGTTTCTTGGTGTTGTTATATAAGTTTTTTGTATATCTTGACTATTGGCCTTTTATTAGACATATCATTTGCAAATACCTTCTCCCATTCAGTAGGTTGCCTTTTTGTTCTCTTGATAGTTTCCTTCACTATGCAAAAGCTTTTGCTCTATTTTAGATCCTACTTCTATCTTGCCTTTTTATTATCTGCCTTGATTCCTATAAAGCATCAGCCACAAAGCACGTAATTGTCGAGTTTCATTGAAAATTTGGGATTGATGGCAGGGATTATACTTAGCATAGTGAACAGCTTAAAATGGAGACACTCATTTATTTATAAGTTCCTTTGACATTTCCACTGTTGGCAGTTTGTTGACTATTTTTCCCTGAACCTCAGCCCCATGGCCTGTTGCTAGATCTTTTATGTACCTCTTGAATTGTTCTCATATGTCTAGCTTTTACTCCTTGCCTCCCTGCGCACCCCCCCCCCCCCAACTTCTTTACAGCTTTCCGCATACTTGAAATTCATCTTTCCTTCCTGAGATCTCCTTTCAGCTTAAGCTCTAGGAGGGTCTGGCTTCCCTTTGCTCAGTTTCACAGGCCCACTAAATGTTCTGCAAAGTGTAAGTATGCGTCAGGTGAGGGGCAAGAGCTGCAGGAGACCCTTGGGATGGACCATGAGTGGATGTTATAGGCTCCATTTGGATCCTCAGAATAAAAAGAGATTGCTTAAGCAAAAGGCCTCAAAGAATTTGCCAGGAAAAGCATCTGTGTACTGACAACAACTGATGCAGGTCAGGTCCAGAAGCAGTGTTCTTGGAACTGTGTAGCTAGCTGTCTGTGGTCTGCTGGGCAGGGACTGGGTACAGACTGTTTAATTAATTATACTTCTATGTTTTTAGAACAATACCATCATTGGCCAGAGATTCTTTTTCAAGGCATTTTGCACTTCTTTCCCCACATATCCACACTGCTAACTCCCTCCCCTTTTCCATCTTTTTTCGGATTTCTTCTCAGGGAGACCTTCCATTGTCACTCAGTTTTATTTTATTTTATTATTTTAAAGATTTTATTTATTTATTTATTTATTCATTCATTCATTCATTCATTCATTCATTCATTCATTCATGAGAGACACAGAGAGAAAGAGAGAGAGAGAGAGGCAGAGACACAGGCAGAGACACAGGCAGAGGGAGAAGCAGGCTCCATGCAGGGAGCCTGACGTGGGACTTGATCCCAGATCTCCAGGATCGCGCCCTGGGCTGAAGGTGGTGCTAAACCACTGTCATTCAGTTTTAAAAAGCATTCTTCACACACACACTGACCACTTCCCTAGCTTTTCCTTAATCACTATCAAATGCAGTATTTATTTTACATATTTATCTTGTTTAATGTATATCTCTGCTGCTAGGATGTAAGTTCTATGAGGGCAGGAATTTTTGTCTGTTTTGTTCATTGTTATAGCCCCAGTGGCTAGAAAGTGTGGCTGGCACATAGTTGGCTCTCAAAGAAAGTTTGTTGACTGACTGACTCTGAGATGCTCATTTCTTAGGGCTGTAGTTACTGTTATTTTAAACAACAAAATTTTCTTGCTGCAAATGTTTATATCTCTTTAAGAATATTATGAGCTGTTTAAGAGCTGGCTCCCTTTTATATGTATGGTTAAACAAGTCTTAGAAATTTATAAAAATGATATTATTGTTTTGTGACCTTTTCACAGTTTACAGTGGAAACATTAAAGACAATTAAAAAATTAAGTTATCCATAATGTCATCACTATAACATACATATTATTTTACTTTTGCTACCTCTTATTTCTCATTGATATGCATGCATGTACATAATTATAATGTACATGTTTTGCTATTTTCTCTTAATGCATAGACATTTTCCATGTATTTTTACATGAACTTCATAACTATACTTTTAAAGAAATACATAAATACTCCTTTGTATGACTATATCATAATTTATTTTGGGCATCTAGATTGCTTCTGTAATTTTTCTACATAAATATTTTTTAGTAGAAAATAAGTATTTTCTAAGTGTGGTCTGACTGGCACAGAGTGGAATGACGTATTACTTGCTTTGTAGATCCTAGCTTTTGTTAAAGTAGGTGAGGTTACATTTAATATTTTTGCGACAATCAATACTCTTCACTGGTAATAAGCTTACACAATTGTTTTCCCTTCATGTGCCCTTCTCAACTTGTGTTTCATATATATATATATATATATATATATATATATATATTAATTAAACCTGGTGCAGATATTTACACTTACCTTTTGGATGTATTACTTCCTCTAAAATTCTTTTTGATTCTGCAAATTGAATTAGTATTCCTTTTCTGTATTTTCACAGTAAATTTAAGTTGTTGGACAGCCAAGTATAGAACAGTGTATTTATACTTCTGGAACCTTTCTATTATTTGGGTGTTGTATTGGTTCTTATCTTCAACTTAACATGTTTTCACACTTTTCCTTCTGGTAACGACCCTACGCTCTGACTGTACGCCTAGGCATCAAATCCATATTGGGCCAGCAAAAGTCTTCCTTTGAGATGTTTCTGCTGGAGCTGATGGGGAAGGGTCTTTCTTTTCTGGTCATGGAACACTGAAGATGAAACCCTAGAGCAGTATATGGTATCAATTTCATTTATATGGAAAAGGTGGAGAACTCCTGATTTGGTTCATTGTCAAATGCTTTTTGTAGTATAATAAACTAAGTTTACAGAATTTTTATGATCCCTTCAGAGAAGAGAATGAATTTGGTCCAGCATGACTTTTTGGTGAAGTTGTGCTTATTTCTAGAATTAACTACTTCTTCTAAGTACTGATGCCATATTGTCCATTTGGATAAATAAATTTTAATTTTTTCCCAGGATCAACATCAGTCTCATCCATGACCTGATGAATATCATCACCTTCTAATCTATTACAATAAAATACAAACTGTAGTTAAGAAGAAAAATAGGCTCTTTACAGTTTTCGTTATACTAATATATGCCAAATAAAATTTTATAAAAATGGGTATTTTATTTCTCTGTTATTTCCATACAGTGATTTGTATGGAATGTCAGAGTAGTTTAAGAATGGCATTTTTAGTTATTTCTACAAAAAATAATTCATCAGACTCTTGCTTAAGGACATGGCTCTCATCATGATATTCTTTTTATGAAGAAATCACTTTTGTTTTAAGCAACTCTATCAATGATACAGCTTTCTATAAACGTAAGGGTAAAGTACTTTGGGTAGCTGATGGTTATGCTCTTCAGTGGGAACTATTGTACATACTAAGAGGGCTTGAAACCTTGAGTGTGCTTAAAAAGGTTTTTTTTTTTTTTTTTAAAACATGCTTTTGTAATCCTTTTGCTAAATTAGCGGTCCTGAATGAATGCAATTAATAAAGTACAAAATTGAAAATAAAGCTTATCAAAGCATATTTGGCTAATTTGGTATCTTTTGTTACCTGGGGAGGCTTCACATTTGAGCCTGACTTTAAGATTTGTAGTGTTTCACTAAGAGGTAGGAGGTATTTTAGGTGGGGAAAACAACATGAGTAAAGGCGTAGAGTTAATGGATTTAGGTTTTGAGAAGGGACTCCAAAGACATGAAGCTGGAAGTCTTACTAATTATTTATTGAGCACTTAACATATTTTAAGCATTGTTCTAAGTATTTATTCCTCACAAATAGTCTTTTGGGATAGTTGTTTTATTGTCTTCATTTTACCAGTGAGGAATCAGAAGGGTAATAATGGTACGTGGTTATGAGAGTTTTTAAGTTTGAATTAGCTATGTGGAAGGTAAAAGAATAAAGCATTTTTACCAAATCCTTCAGATCAACTTAGATTCAAAAAAACAGTTAATCATTCAGGGGTTAAGAAAGTCTTATGTTAAATGCAAAGTTAATTGTTAAAATTTTATGGGAATATGTTGATAATTAAAATGTTAGAGTCATAGTGAAAGAGTCTAGGATTTTTAATATCTCTTTATTATATATTATGCCACAAATGAAGAAAACTGCATAAAAACATATATAACCTAATGACTTTTTAAATTTTTAAAATAAACACCCTTTAAAACTACTATGCAGGTCAAGAAAGAAATATTTGCTGGCCACCCCACAAGCCTTCCACATGCCCCTTTCCAGTCAGAGCCCATTCCTCTCCTTTGCTATAATTGCTATCCTGACTTCTATAGTAATTGCATCTATACATCTGTTTCTCATTTTGTTGCCCAAATGTGCATTCCTGAGCACTAAAATTTAGTTATGTGTTTTCTTGTTTGTTTCTCTTAATCTGCATGTCCTGCTGCTATTTGTCTTCCCTTTATCATTTGTTGAAGCAATCAAGTATTTTGACCCAGACAGATTTTGCCATCTGGGTTTGGCTGATTGCATACTTTTTCTTCATTCTCTGTATTTCCTGTAAATTAGGAGTTGGATCTAAAAGCTTGATCAAAGTTTAGATTTTATTTTGGGTAAGAACACTTCCTAGGTGTTGATGTTGTGTACTCTCCATGAAGATGTATGTAGTATCTGGTTGCTTCTTTTTTTTATGATTTTTAGCAGTCACTGTTGCTTGAGACATACATCAGTGAGTTTTTATTGGGGCTTGCAAAATGGTGATATTTGAATTCTCTTATTCATCATTTATAAGGTGGAAGGCTTTCAATAAAAATAAACTTCTTCATCTACTATTTGGTTATTACCCAGTGGTACAGTTCAATTAGGAAAGGATAGATAATTGCTTTTTACTTTACCAATTTTAAAATAATTCATTAGTTCCCTCTTATTCTCTGAAGATAACCAATGAGTCTTAAGTATCATTATGAACCTGTTGATTTACTACAAGTAAATAACTATTTAATGCTCTCTATTTTATAGAGGCTTGGAGGAACCCTATTTTATGAATGCAGTGGATCTTAAAATATAAGGGGATCCTTGGATGGCTCAGCAGTTTAGCGTCTGCCTTTGGCCCAGGTTGTGATCCTGGAGTCCGGGGATCGAGTCCCACATCGGGTTTCCTGCGTGGAGCTTGCTTCTCCAACTCTGCCTCTGCCTCTGTCTCTCTGTGTCTTTCATGAATGGATAAATTAAAAAAAAAAAAAAATGTGCTTTGGTTACCAACTCTTCCAGCTACTCTCTATATAACTCTTAGGATCAGCATGTTGAGATCTTGATGAGTATTGCTTCTAATCTATAGATTAATGTATGATTGCCTTTTTTTCTTTTTTTTTCGGATCAGTCTTGCTATATGTCTGTAAAAATGTATGAATTTTTAAAAAAATCCAGCTTTCAATTTTGGTTTACTTCTATATAGTGTGTTATTTCCTTTTTTTTTTTTTTTTGCTTTCCTCTATCCTTTTCTTCTTTATGCTTTCCTCAATTAATTTTATTTTTCTAGTGTTCTGAGAGCGATATAAATTTCCAGCCTTTCTGTTCTAAAGTATTCATTTGAGGTTATAAATTTCTCTAAGCACTGCTTTAGTTACAGCACACAGGTTTTTTTTTTTTTTCTTTTTCAGGTTTTTTTGATATATAAACTATTACCATTTTGTAAACATATCATTTGATGTGTGTATCATACATTTCAAATTATTTTTATTTCGTTGACTTATGACTTCACAGTTTCTCTCTTTGTATGTATCAGTTATCTATTGTTGCATAACCACCCCAAAACTTAATAACTTAAAATAATTCTTTTTCCCCTCAATTCTGTGCGTGGCTGGGCAGTTCCTCTGCTGGTTTTGTTTTGGGTTTGCCTGAGGCTGCATTCAACTAGAGGATTGACTACACGTGGGAAGGTTCAAGACAGCTTCATTCATATGTGGCTGATGGTGCTAGCTGTTGGTTGGGCTGCTTTGGTTCTCATCTGAGTGACTTTTTATCATCTAGTAGGCTATAATCAGTTTCCTCATATGGTAGTCTCAGCATTCCAAGAGGCAAAAATAAAAGCAAAAAGGTTTCTGCCACATTCTGTTGGTTAGAGCAAGTCAGAAGCTTGGCCCAGATTCAAGGATGGGAAAATAGATTCCTCCTTTTTAGGAGGAACAGAAAGAATTTGTCTTATATTTAATTTACCACAATTTCCAAACATTTGGGGATTTTTCTTGTATTTTTTTTTTTAAGATTTTATTTATTCATGAGAGACACACAGAGAGGCAGAGACACAGGCAGAGGGAGAAGCAGGCTCCCTGTGGGGAGCCTGATGCACGACTGGATCCTAGGACCTGGGAATCATGATCTGAGCCAAAGACAGACACTCAACCATTGAACCACTCAGGTGCCCCTCTTTTTGTTGTTGATTAATAGCATAATTGCTTTGTAGTTATTCTTTTTTCATTATTTTATTTTTACTCCTTCTAGTAGTTTGGAAGTTACTATTTTTTTACTCTACTTTAATTAATTACCCTAGAAATTTTAACATGTTAAAAATTTGAAGCCTAAACATTAATCAGTAATACTTCATCCTCCTCCTAAGCAGTAAGATGACTTTAGAGTGATAGCTCCACTTACTTTCCTCCTGATTTATATGCATTTGTTGTGGTGAGAGTTTTTATTTAAGTACTAAAAGACATTTAGTGCATTATTGTTTTATGTAATATTCAGAGTTAAGTATATAGTTACTACTTTCATTGCTCTTCATTTGTTTTTGCAACCTACATCTTCCTACTGAAATCACCATCCTTGCCACCACCAATATGACCTTTGTACAAATCTACTAATTATGAACTTTTTCCATTTTGTCAGATAATGTCTTTATTTGCCTTCATTCATGAAAGTGGTTTTTTCCCCTGCACATTTAATTCTTGATTGGTAGGGATTTTCTTTCTGTCCATTGAATGTTTGATTCTACCATGTTCTGGTTTCCAATACTACTAATGAGAAGTCAGCTATTTATAACTGTTACCCCTTTGAAAGTAATGGGTCTTTTTTTTCCCTCCTCTACCTGGTTTTAAGGATTTATCTTTATCTTTGATTTTCTGGTGCTCACTATGATTTGGTGATGCATGGATATTTTAATCTATCCTGCTTAGGATTCACTGGGCCTTTTTGACTTTGTGGATTGCCTTGTTTTCTTTTTTTATTCTTTCTGGACACCAGTTGAGATACTTTTATTGTAAGCACTTTTTACTTTTTTTTTTTTTTTTTTTTTAAAAGCACTTCACAGATTTGTGTTTCATGGGGGGGCATGTTGATCTTCTCTGTATCATTCCAATTTTATAGTACATTGCTGCTGAAGTGAGCACTGTATCTCTTTTTTGTTATTCATCTTTTTGCTTACTTTTTGTTACACTCTGGTTAGCAAATTCTCATTTAGCTCCTAAATTGTTAATTGTATCTGCCTCTGTGAAACCTACTAAAATTATTAAGTATTACATTTCACTTTTTGTATTTTTAATTCTTTAAAATTCTATTTGGCTCTGGGGTGCCTGGTTAGCTCAGTTGGTTAAGCATGAACTCTTGATTTCGGCTCGGGTCATGATCTCAGGGTTGTGAGACAGAGCTCTGTGCTGGGCATGGAGCCTGATTAAGATTGTGTCTCTCCCTCTGCCCCCTCCCCTCCAATTCTGTTGGCTTCTCTTATGTCTATCTCGCTCTCCTTTTTTTTTTTTTTTTTTTTAATAATTTCCTTGTTTTGGTAGATAACTTTATTTTGTGTATTTATATCTTTAAATATGGTCTGCATTTTCTAATAGGATGTGTTTGGAAATTCAAACATCTGAAATCTTCTTGGGTTTCCTTCTGTCTTAATTTCTACTGGTTCCTGTTTATGGAGTCTGGTTTGCTCTGTGCTTGGTTATTTTTGATTACGGTCTAGACATTTTATTTAAAGTTCTAGGAATAATTTTGAGGCTTATAGTAAACATACTTTCCTTTTAAGAGGCAAGTTTGCTTCTTACAGTGCCTGGGAGCAATATTCAGGGAACAACTTAAATCAAGTTCCTTTTTTTTTCTTTTTAATTTTTTTTTTTTTTTTTAAGATTTATTTATGATAGGCACACAGTGAGAGAGAGAGAGAGAGAGGCAGAGACACAGGCAGAGGGAGAAGCAGGCTCCATGCACCGGGAGCCCGGCGTGGGATTCGATCCCGGATCTCTAGGATCACGCCCTGGACCAAAGGCAGGCGCTAAACCGCTGCACCACCCAGGGATCCCTAAACCAAGTTCCTTAAGAGCACATTCTAAAATTTTTAGTACAGCGTTTTAATAGACAGATGGAAGACTCACATTTCAGATTTCATGTTTTTGTTTCCCGAAGGAGTTCTATCCTTGTATGTCCACGTCAGTGTCTTGTTAATGCCTTTCAAATCAGCATCTCCACTCTTGTACTTCAAATCTCAACTTTTAAACATCTCAACTTTTAAAAATTCCATATAGTTATCACTGGGACTTGAAATTGAACATGTTTACTATGAGTCTAATTATTATTTCCCTGAATGCTTTTACTGTTGTTATTCTTTTGTAGTTAACAGAATCCCTGTCCTCTAGCAGCTCAGGCTGTAAATTGTGAAACTTGAGGAAAGTGGTCTTTGCCTTTCATGGCATCAGTTTGGAGCTGATCGTTTCTTATATCTCCTCCATCTTTACACAGTTCTTAAACTCTGTGCTCTTCTCCACTCATTTCCATGTTCAGTTGAACCTTGAACAATGTAGGGATTAGGGGTGAACCCCTGCACAGTTGACAATCTTTGTATAACTTTGGCCTGTCCCCAAATTTAACTACTAATATCCTACTATTAACTGACCAGAAGACTTACTGATAACATAAACATTGATTAACACTTAACAGTGTGTTGTCTTATGTACTACATTCTTACAATAATTCTTACAATAACTCTTAACAATAATGTACACTAGAGAAAAGAAATTATTACTCAGAGAATCGTAAGGAGGGGAAAATATATTTACAGTTCTATTCTGTAAAAAATCTGTAAGTAAACCTGCACAATTCAAACCTGTGTGAAGGGTCAGCTATAGTTCCCAGCTCTGATCTACTCCCTCACCATGTCATTTCTGACAGTTTTCCTGTCTTTCTTTCCATTCCCAGAGTTGCTTTGTATGTTCAGGTCTTCGCCTCTGCCCTTATTAACCTCAGTTGAGCGTGCCATGCACACACACACACGATATTTGATATGGCTATGGAAGTGAATTGAAAGCAGTTAGAGATGAAAAGGAAACTATGTAGAAAGGAGGTGGAAAAATTATAGTAGTTTATGTGAGAAATTTTGATGGCCCAATTTGAAGTCTTGTCAATAGAGATGAAGAGAAGAACATAGAGAGCGATTGGGTATGAAGAGTATGAGAGAAAGGGAGAATACCTGAGAATAATTCCCAAGTTTTGATTCAAGTGGTGGTGTAGGTGAAGGTACGTTCACTGGGTTAGGGCCCAGGTTCAGTATGAGAAGGTGAAGAAGAGATTTGGGGTAGGAAAATAAGTTCAGATGTATTCATTGACTATTATTCAATTTTTAGAATTTTGTTTTGGAATATACTAATAAATTGATTATCCTATCAACATTAATGAAGCAGTGTTTTAAAACCAATTCACTGTTTACAAAAGAATAATAATGATTTAAAAAAAATCTTGGACATCAACTGGATTGAATAATTCTTTCTATTCTTCTACTCCCACTAGTGATTAGTTGTAGCAATGTTATTTCACCTGTCACTTTAAATGAATGTTGACTCCATTTTTATTAGCCTTAAAACTTTTGCCTGTTTTTTAAACGATATGTGTATAGGAGAGGTATAAAAAAAAAGTATATGCTTAATTTTCTGCTTATACATAATTTGTATAATTTACAAAATTTAAGGTAGTAGTAGGATCTGTAAGAAGAGTTTTTTTTTTTTTTCCCCTTTAGAAGAGGTTCGTACATTACCACAAGTCTAGGAAACACTGGCCGAGTTCACCTAGAATGAAATGAGAAAAACATTAGGGTCAAAAATACTGTTCTGGTTAACTAAATTCTGATTGAAGTTTTCAGAATTGTGTCTTTTTTTACTTTGTTTGAAAGCTCTTACCTAAAAACTTCTTTCAATTTTTGACAATTTCTTTTTCCTAGTCTTATAGTTGTCTCCTTCCATTTTTAGAGAAAGTTCCTGTCTATTTTATGTTTTGCTGGGAATACTAAGGAACAGTTAACTCCCATTTTCCTCTCCCTCACCTCTGCAAAAATAAAGGACTAACAAAACACATTCTGTTACGTTCTTAGGAAAAAGTCTTTTCTAGGTTTCAGTTAGGTTTTTTTTTTTTTTAATTTTCTTACTTTATTGAAACTTTATTGATACACAGTAAACTGTTGATACTTAAAGTACACACCTTGATGAGTTTTGATATATAACATCTGTGAAACAGTACTACAATCAAGGTAAGGAACATTTTATCTCCCCAAAGTTCCCTTGTGGCCCCTTTGTAGTCAGTCCTCTCCCTGCCCCTAGCTTGAAGCAACACTGATCTGCTTTCTGTAACAACAGATTGGTGTTGGTTGCTCTAGAATTTCATGAGTGGAATCATATGCTATATACTTTTTTTGTCTAGCTACTTTCAGTGTAATGCTTTTGAGATTTATCTATGCTGTGTGTATCAATTGTTTTTTAATTGTTGAGTACATTTTATGGATCTACCACAATTTTTTAATCCTTCGGCTTATTGATGAACATTTGGATTGTTTCCGGGTTTTGACTATTAAAAATAAAGCTGCTATGAACATTTGAACAGACTTTATATATGGACATATGCTTTTATGTCCCTTGAGCAAATACTTAGTAGTGGAATGACTGGGTCGTATGGTAGTGTATGTTTAACTTTTTAAGAAATTTGCCAAACTGTTTTCCAAAGTGCTTGTATTATTTTATATTCCCATCGGCAGTATAGGAAGATTCCAGTTGTTCCACATCCTTGATAACTCTTGGTGTGATCAGTCTTTTTAATCCGAGCCATTCTAGTGGGCATAAGCAGTGGTTTCTCACTGCTTAATTTTCACTGTGGTCTTAATTTTCATTTTCTTTTTTTTTTTTTTTAATTTTCATTTTCCTGTTTTCTTTTGTTTCATAGTTTTAGCTCTTACACTTCAGATTACTTTTTTTGGTATATGGTGTGCAATAAATGTTAAGGTTAATTTTTTTTTTAACATATGGCTATCCAGTTAATCTGGTACCATTTGTTAAAAAGATTCTTTCCCCATTGAATTGCTTTAGCACCTTTGTCTTAAGCTATATATGTGTCTATCTTTCTCGACTCTTCTGTTTCTTTGATCTATATTTGTACTCTAGTATCACACACTCTTGTTTACTGTAGCTTTATGTTAAGCCTTGAAATGAGGTACAATTCTTCTGACTTTGTTCTTTTCCAAAATCTATTGGTTATTCTAGGTCCTTTGCAATTATAAATGAATTTTAAAATCACTTTCTTACTCTCTGCAAAAAACTCTGATGGGGTTTTTATTGGGATTGCATTGGATTTCTAAATCATTTTGGGGGAGAATTGACATGTTAACAATGTTGAGTCTTCTGGTCCATGAGCATGATACATCTCTCAATCTAGTCATTTATGATTTCTCTGCAGTGTATTGTAGTTTTCAGCATGTAGGTCTTGCACATTTTCTTTTTCTTTCCAAATTTATTGTGAAATATTTAATATTTTGGATGCTTTTGTAAATGATATATTTAAAATTTCAGTTTCCAATTGTTCTTTGCCTATATATAGAAGTACAGTTGATATTTATGTATGGATATACCTGGAACCTGGCCAAACTCACTTAGCTTTTTTACAGGTTCCTTAAGATTTTCTGTATAGATGTTTATAGAGTCTGCAATAAAGATAGTTTTACTTCTTCCTTCCAATTCTATGTACCTTTTATTTCTTTTCTTACCTTTTTGCACTGTGTTTTCCAATAACAGTATTGTATAGAAGTCATGAGAATTGGCATCTTGGCCATATTCTGGAATGGAGACTCAGTCTTATAAATATGGTGATAACTGTAGGTTTTTTCTTTTTCTTAAAGATTATTTATTTATTTGAGAGGGAGCACGTGTGTGCACGCAGGGGTTGGGGGAGGGACAGAGGGACAGAAGGACAGAAGGAGAAGCAGACTTCCCGCTGAGCAAGGAGCCAGACAGGGAGGGGCTCAATCCCAGGACGCTGAGATCAGTACCTGAGCTGAAATCAGTCTCTTAACCAACTGAACCACCCAGGCGCCCCATAGCTGTAGGTTTTTGTTGATGTCCCTTTCAGATTGAAGAAATTCCTCTTTATTCCTAGTTTGATTAGAGTTTATGATTAATAGGTGTTGAGTTTTATCAAAGGCCTTTTCTGTATGTCTATTGATATCATGGTTATTTTTTTTAGATTGTTAATATAGATGAATTATGGATTGATTTTCATATGTGAACCTGACCCTTCCATTTCTTGGATATATCCTTCCTATACTTTTTATAAATAGTTGGTTATTGGTCTTGTCTTTTTTTTTTTTTTAATGTGTTTGCCAAAGAAAAAGGAGAAGTTGGCACAAAGCACTTCTTGCAGCATATTGTAATGCAGAGGTTATCTTGAGGGAACACACCTGTAGTTTGAATTCTAAGCTAACTAGCCACTTTTTTGGGGGGAACATCATTTTTATCTGAAAGAATGACTAAATAACTATAGTTATTTGGCCTTGAATATTGCAGACATTCTCTTATAGTACCTTCAAGGAAACACTGCAGTGTTTGTTGCTAATGTTACAATTTAAGCTTTCAAGTGACTATTGGAATTTGGAAAACTTGTCTCTGCCACCATGAGCTCGATAGCTTCCCAATGGTTAAGACTGTTCTGATGAGATCGGTGGCAGTATTAACAAATATAATTCTAAAAAATATTGCATAATATATATTACATTTGGAAAGTCTACTACACAATTCGGTGATCGTTATTTTCCAAAAGACTAATGCATATTACAAAATTTTGCATGGATAAAAGATCCATTGGAAGGGTAAATATAATGTGATCAATAGATTTTATTGTATAAGGTACAAAAGTTCATTGATAGGGTTTCCAGACTGCACTGTAACATTACAGTATCCAGGAAGAATATCCACAGTTATGAAAATACTCCTCTTTTACAACTATCTATCTCTATCACAATAGGTAGCAAGAATGGAGACTCTAATATGAGAACCCAGTCTTCTTGTATTAAGTCAGACATTAATGAGATTTTCCAAAATGTAAAACAATAACACTTTCCTTACTAAATGTTTTGTTTGGAAAAATAAAGCTATTTTTATAAAAATTTTATTTAACATGTAATATCTGTATTATCTTTAAATGAAGTTTTTTATATTCTCAAGTGTAACAAGACAACTGATGATTAATGATTGTTGTAGATATTACAGATAATCATGCGATTAGTGTGCAAATCAGCATATTTTGAACATTTTGAATACCTTTATTTTAATGTAGTTAGCTTATAAATTGATCTTTTCATAGCCAAAAGGAATACACAAGAGTAGACTATGTCTTTTGTTTTATAGCCTTTATTAGTTTCTTTTTTTTTTTTTTTTTTTTAAATTTTTATTTATTTATGATAGTCACAGAGAGAGAGAGAGAGGCAGAGACACAGGCAGAGGGAGAAGCAGGCTCCATGCACCGGGAGCCTGATGTGGGATTCGATCCTGGGTCTCCAGGATCGCGCCCTGGGCCAAAGGCAGGCGCCAAACCGCTGCGCCACCCAGGGATCCCCCTTTATTAGTTTCATAGGATAAAAATCAAGAAAAGGAAAATACTGAATATTTGTTAGAATTGAATCTGCCTACTAGTAGATCGTAGTTTTGGAAGTAAGTTAACTTCTCTCCAGTTTTTAGCATGACATTTCCAGTGAAAAAATGTTACCCAATATAGGTTTCTAGCATACTGTTCTAATTTATCCTTAATGATCTATATGTCTTTATATCATTAATATTTTCAATATTGAGAACATTGATAGAAAACCTTAAAGAATTCTTTGAAAGGAGGAATTTAGAAAGCCTTATAAAAGGGGGTTATAATTAACTGTACATGCCTGAACATATATAAAGGCATTTTCTGAAACAGCTTTGCAATCTTATAAAAACTTTAAAACACATAAACAATCCTGTAATACAATTGAAAATAGAAAAAAATAAGAAAGCTAAGCACTTTTAGAATGGGAGCATCTACTGAATTGTAGTTGTTTGGCTTTCTAGCCTTTTTCAGTGACCTGGTATCTTATTATCGAAAGTGTTCATTCTACACATTGATGGAGTTCAACTAAGTGTTGAACATAGAGGATTGAATGATATATGCCCTCAATAGTAGACATGAAGGTGTGCTACCCAGTTTCCCCTTTGAAGAAGGGCCTACTGTCCAGCTGTAAGGAGTTGGATCACCAAGTAACCCGTTCTGGCCACACCTTGGGGTCTGTCTTAGTTGTAGAGCCACTTTGCCTGAGTTCATGCCTTCCCTGGAGCAGCATGGATTTGTAGACCAAGCAAGATAAAGGCAAAAAGACCTGGCTCTTTCAACCCTTCACAGAGCCCTCTGATGGACAGTACTTGCTACAGGGCTTCCTTCCTGATTGGTTGAAAAACTTTTTAAAAAGATTTTATTTATTTATTCATGAGAGACATAGAGAGGCAAAGACTCAAGCAGGCTCCATGCAGGGAGCCCGAGGTGGGGTGCCATCCTGGAACTCCAGGATCACACCCTGAGCTGAAGGCAGATGCTCAACCACTGAGCCACCCAGGTGTCCCATGATTGATTGAAATTTTATTGGGCCTGCATCAGTTTCAGTTCTGTCCACACTTGCTTTCCTTGCCTTCCTTTCATAGGTATTAATCCCCCATAAACATTTTGTATCCCAAGTACCACTTCTGGTCTACTTTGGAGAGACCAACCTGCAGTAGCTCAAGATCTCACGAAACTGATTTATTGGGAGGAACTATCAATCAGTCTGGAGATTTAAAATGTGATCAATGTTGTATAGAAGCATAGAGTCCTATGGTAGTGTGTTATAAAAAGAACCTAAGCCTAGTTATATTACTGTTTAGGATTAGTGGTCAGACCTAGGTGTAATTGCCTGATTAATCACTTTGAGTAGCATGAACTATCACTTCCTTACTTAGGCAGTTTTTTTATTTGTAATGTCTAATGACACAGGTCTTTCCTCCTTTAGGCTATTAACCAGGGATTGCTCAAATGGCTGGGAGAAGATTCCCAGCAGCAAGAGAGGAGGGCCCAAGGCACAAATATTTTTTAAGCCCTTGCTTGCATCAGCTTGCTAATATCCCATTGACTGAAGCAGTTCATATGGCCAAGCCTTACTTCAAAGATAGCAAAATAGACTCCACATCTCCATGGGAAAATTTATAAAATGAGTGTGTGTATATTAAAAATTACTAATATAATGCTTGATACAGTAGTAGTTAATATTTATTGAGCACTTTCTATAAATAATACTGAGTAAGGGGCAACTGAAACATATTTAATATATTCTGTCTCTGTGTGATATGAAAAAGAAGGAACTCTCTTTTGGGGAGAATTTAGTATATTCTTCTGATATCTTAAAGTAACTTTTATGATGGGAACAGTTTGCAAATAAAGCTCTCTTTTCTTTTTCTCTGCAGTAAGAAAAATGGAAAACCACCATTACAGAACAATGAGGTAAAGTTTTAACTAATCTACTCTTTGGGATTTCGTATGTATTTATTTTGTTACATAATTTTGAAGATTTATTTATTTATTTTAGAGAGAGAGAGAGCCCACGAGCAAGCAGGGAGAGGGGCAGAGGGAGACAATCTATTTTTTTTTAAAGATTTTATTTATTTATTCATGAGAGACACAGATTGAGAGAGAAAGGCTAAGACACAGGCAGAAGGAGAAGCAGACTCCATGCAGGGAGCCCAACGTGGGACTCGATCCCGGTGCTAAATCGCTGAGCCACCCGGGCTACCCAGAGGGAGAGAATCTTAAAGCACCCTTACCTAGTGAGTGCAGAGACCCACTTGGGGATCAATCCCAGACCCATGGAATCATGACCTGAGCTGAAACCAAGAGTTGGAGGCTCAACCTATTGAGTCCTTCAGACATCCCTTGTTACATAATTTTGAATTAGGATAAAATCATATAATTTTAGAATTAGAAGGGAACTTAACTATTATCTTCATTCTGCTGTATATTATAGCAATTCTTTTTGACATAGGATTCCTTGATAAGTGACTTCTAGTATTTACGTGAATCTATTCATTTGATAAGCAGTACATATAATTTTAGAATTAGAAGGGAACTTAACTATTATCTTCACTCTGCTGTATATTATAGCAATTATTTTTGACATAGGATTCCTTGATAAGTGACTTCTAGTATTTACGTGAATCTGTTCATTTGATAAGCAATCTATTCATTTGATAAGCTATATTAATTATAGCCCACGATGAGATTAATCTTTCCCTCTGCCCTCTTAGTGATTGATTGTATTTTGTCTTTCCTAGCCACTCAGGACAGGGCTGCTCTATTTTCTCTAATGGACTCATATTGTTTGAAGATAGTCATATCTTTGAAGTCTTTTTTTCCCAACCCCTCATTCCTTCAAGTGTTTCTTAACTTGTCATGGTTTCCAATCCTTTTTCAATTCTGTATACATTCTTCTGGACCTATACTGGTTAGTTTGTCTAGCCGTTATTTTTAGACTACAACATAGTTCTATGACTAGTGTGGAATACATCAGCACTATTACATATCTAGTTATGAAAGCTTTATTGCTGAAATTCTGCCTAAAATTATTTTTACTTCTTTGGCCCTAACTGCTGTTTACATTGAGTTGAATTATGAATTATAATCTTCAGGTATCTTTCTGATGAACAACTTTGTTGACAGATTCCATACATCTGCATTCATCAGTTGATTTCTTTTTTCTTTTTTAATAACTGCTTTATTGAGATATAATTCAAAGACCATATAATTTATCCATTTAAGGATATAATTCAATGGTTTTAGTATATTCACAGAGTTGTGTGGCTAACTAATTTGAACTTTTTATCTCCCCAAAGAGAAATTCCATTACCACTAATAATCACCCCTGATTACCCTCTTTTCCTAGCCCCTAAAAACCATTAATCTGCTTTCTGTTTCTATGATTTGCCTATATATCAGACATATTATTTAAAAAGAATCATGTAGTATGTGCTCTTTTGTGACTGGCTTCTTTTCACTTAGCATGATGTTTTGGAGGTTTATTTGTTTTGTTATGTGTATCAGTATTTCATTCCTTTTTATTGCCAAATAATATTCCTTTGTATAGATTTACAACATTTTATTTATCCATTTATCAAGTTGAGGGAAACTTAGGTTGTTTTCATATTTAGGATTATGAATAATGCTGCTATGAATATTCATGTGCAGTTTTTGTGTCAACCTGTATTTTTGTTTATTTTGGGTATATACCTAGGAGTGGAATTGCTGCGTCACATGGTAACTCAGTTGATTTCTTTTAAATATTAATTTATTCCTATATATGGCAGCTTATTGGATTAATATTATTAGTCTATACTGTAGTATGTCTGTCCTGTTAGTGTAATTTTGAATGTAATTCTGACTTCTAGTATGGTAGGTAGAAGACATTATCCATAATTTAAATTGGCCTTCTCTTTCTTCTTCACAATTGCTGATAGTATTGACTATGTAAAGACCAAGGAAATTTACGCTGGCATCTCTTAATCTTTGTTTGTTTGCTTATTTTTGGTTATGGTTTATTTGGCTATAATTACATCCAACTATAGCAAAATCTGGTTCATACTTCTCTATTAAGGGCCACAGTAATTTTATAAGAAATGTGAAATTCCTTGAATAATCTATTAATGCTTTTATTAGGTCAGTCTCTCAACAAATATTGATTGAGGCCTTCATTTATGCCTCGTAATTGGTCTTGGCCCTGGGTGTGTAGCAGATGTAAATGAAAGTCCCTACCCTTATGGAACTTACAATATACATGTCAGTTAGTATACTAGTATAATGTCCTTAAAAAAGAAGAAAATGGGAAGAGTTAGGCATGACTTATTCTTAGGAAACTCATGCTGGCTTCTAGTGATTAGTATCTCTTAAATTTTCCCAAGTCCTCCATATAATGTCTGTTCTCTGAATATCCTGAAGATTGATATCAAAAATTGCTGTTCTTTGGTTTCTATGATCTTTTTCTCTCACTTTGAAAAATGGGACAAGGTATGCTTATCTCATTGTCTGGCATATCTCCATCTTCATAATCTCTCATGTCTAAATTATATCTGAATAATCAAACCTTAATTATCTTAGTTATATCCACCATCTGCATATCATATCTTCCAAGTTCTAGGACATCATTAAAACTTGTCAGTACAACTAAATTCATTCACTGGTTTTTTTAATTCTGTTTTTTGTACAACTTTTTTTTAGCATATACTTATTTGCTCATTGTATAGTGTGAGCAATGTAACTTTAGGTTACATGAATTTTTTGACAAAAGGGTTAAATATAGTATGCATACTTATACCACATTTGTAAAATTTATAAGAAGTGAACACACATATATACATATGTGCTAAAATGAAGACTGGTAGGATATGTGCAAAATATTAATAGTTGATACCTCTAAATGGTAGGTATAGGCTCCTTATTTTTGCTCATCAGAATTTTCTAATTTTTCTATAGCGAATGTTATTTACAAAGGAAAGCAGTTAAAAAGGGAATTTTTTTCATTGACATTTTTTATAATTTTGCTGAGATGGTACAGTTTTCACACATGAAATTTAGGAAGGAGAGGAAAATTTAGTAGAGTTAGCAGTATAAAGAAATAGTTGACTTGATTTAAAAATACTTATTTAATTTTGATGGCAGTATACATGATATAAAATTTAAAATATATAAAGGTAAACATTGGTGGATTTCTAGAGAACTGTAAACTCAGATGGGAAATTTAGTATTCCCATGCATATTTTATACCAGTAGGGTTTGTGTATGTATGTATATCTTCATAAACAATATAGGTAGAATTATTTTGCATATTAAAAAAGTTTATGATTTTATGATACATGGTATGTACCATTCTTTTTCTTCAGCATATTTTTAGATCCTCTTAATGTATATTTGATAGCTGTAGATCTAGTTAATTTAACTGTTCTGTAGGATTTTGTATAAATAGTGCTTTTTTATAATTGGGTAGAATTTTCATTGCATAAATTTCATATAGTTTATATAATTTCATTGATGCACATTTTGGTTTTTGATTTTATAATATAAAGTGTGCAAATGTTCTTCATTTATTTAAACATATGTGCAAGTATATCAGTACAATAAGTTCCTAAAAGTAAATTTGCTGAGTTATTTTACATTTTACAGTCTGTGTACATTTTACATTTTGATAGATGGTACACAGTAGCTGTATCAATTTATACTTTGTCCAGTAATATACAGGAATGCTTATACTCTTGTCAGTGCCATATGGCCTTTTATTTTGCTTGTTTTTTCAGATGTCTATTTCAGTCCATTCTAGTTCATCTCACCTTTCTAAGTTGATTGACCCTTCAATAGGAACTTCACTTTGCTCTTTGACCTTGTTGCCTCCTGAATGTTCGGTACATTATTTTCTGGTTGCATAATTTCTTTAACTGTTTTAATGGTCTTTATCTACTGGTTTGCTTTTTCAGTAATTTACATTTTAAAATGATATCCTCAAAGTATTTATATATATATATTAAGATTTTATTTATTTATTCATGAGAGACACAGAGAGAGAGAGAGAGAGAGGGGCAGAGACAGAGGCAGAGGGAGAAACAGGCTCCATGCAGGAAGCCTGATGCGGGACTTGATCCTGGGTCTCCAGGATCACACCCTGGGCCGAAGGCGGTGCTAAACCGCTGAGCTACCCAGGCTGCCTTATTTTTTTGTATTTTTAAAGAAATACTGGAAAGTACAGAGGTGGGGGAAAGTCAGTTGTGAATTTAAAAATGAATTCGTAGAAGAAGCTAGTAGTGTTTATGAAATGTACTGTCTCTGTAGGTACTCTCTCCTTTAGATTGGTTCCAGGTATGAATTTTATTATGTGCCAAGAATGGTAGAGCATCATGGTATTTCAGCCTTTCTGAACCAGCTAGTTGTTTGGTCTAGGTGTTTCTTTGCAGAACATGCTGTGATGACTTTAGGAAATATATATGCAATTCTTTCATGGCTTGAAATGTAATGGAAATCAAGTCAGGCTTACAGGTGGCTTATGATTTAGAAGTGATGACAATAGGAACAGAAATAAAAGAGGAATTAACATTTTAAAGTGCTTCAATGTGACTTTCTTATATCTTTTTTTAAAACCTTCCTCGAAAAAAAAAAAAACTTCCTCGTTTTTTTTAGATCATTTCTTGAAAGCAGCTAGAAGCTAGAAATAGGTAATCCTCTATTTAAGTCAGAAGATGGCCATTATATTATTACTCTATTTAAGGGTGTTAACTCCATGCGCAGTGGGGTGAGGTAGGGAGGCAGTGATAAGAGGAAAAACTTGAGAGTAGAAGTTTAACTTTCTTTTTTAAATTTTTTTTATTATTTTTAAAAGATTTTTTTGTTTATTTATGAGAGACAGAGAGAGAGAGAAAGAGAGAGAGAGAGAGAGAGAGAGAGAGAGGCAGAGACACAGGCAGAGGGAGAAGCAGGCTCCATGCAGGGAGCCTGACATGGGACTCGATCCCAGATCTCCAGGAACAGGCCCTGGGTGGAAGGCGGTGCTAAACCTCTGAGCCACCCCGGCTGCCCTTTCTTTTTTTAAAAGGTAGTTGGTATCTATTGCTTTGTCTTTATTCTTTTCTTCCTATGTTTTCTCAGTTTGGGGGAAGTAAAAGGGGAGATTTCTGTTGAAGTGATAGGATTTGGCTTGAGAATAGACTAGCTAAAGTAAATAGACTGTGAGTAGTGTTTTGGTCTGTTTTATTTACTGATGTGTTCCCATCATTCTGAACAGTGCCTGGAACTGAGTGAATATTTATTGAATGAATGAATGAGCACATGCATGTGTGAACGAAGTAGCCTGGGCTTCTAATTCAGTAGGATGAGATTTGCAACCTTCATAAGGTTTGAAAGACCCAAACTCTGTTCCAGGTACAGGGTAGGCTGGACCTTATCTATCTTAGTCTTTCTGATCTAACTCTAGAAACACAGTGCGTTCAGATTTCCTTTCTTAGTCTATGATTCTGTAATGCACTCAGTACTTGTTAGGATTATATAAATATAAAGCACTTAGCACAATGTCTGACATATAGATGGTAGCTTATTCTTATTCTCATTCAGTACACAAACTATTTCAGGTTCCTCAACTTAGATAAAACATATTTACAGTAAAGCTAATCTAATTATAGACTTTACTATACCCTGGGTATTTATTAAGAGTTAAGAAATAAGTGAACAGTGATTCTGGGAGTTGGGGGGAGGGGCTAGGTAGGAGGATCTGATCCTTCTTGTGTGTTGCCTGTTGCAAGAAGTTTCTCCTGTGTGATCTTCCAAACACTTCAGGTGTGGTAAAGTAAATAGTCTCGGGATCCCTGGGTGGCGCAGCGGTTTGGCGCCTGCCTTTGGCCCAGGGCGCGATCCTGGAGACCCAGGATCGAATCCCACATCAGGCTCCCGGTGCATGGAGCCTGCTTCTCCCTCTGCCTGTGTCTCTGCCTCTCTCTCTCTCTCTCTCTGTGACTATCATAAATAAATAAATTAAAAATTAAAAAAAAAATTAAAAAAAAAAAAGTAAATAGTCTCTACCATACCCAATTCATCTCACTTTTTCCTGTTCCTTCAAAATGAAGAAACATCCGAGAGTGATAAGATTAATTACTGCTCCAAAGTTTCTTCAGTGATTTTGTGCTACACTGACTAGATAAACTCTAAATCCTTACTATGGTTTCAGAGGTCTTTTATAGACCCTGTCAATCTCTTCAGTGTCTCTCATTTTTCTCTTTGTTTTAGCAGTTCTGTCTGGCTCTTCAGTGTGTGCACTGAGTTTATTCTCAACACTTGGTTTTTGTGCTTGATGTTCCCTATGCTTGACTACTTTCCTTCCCCAAAGTTACCACATGGCTTCACTTTATTTATGTCTCAGCTTAAATGTCACCTCCCCAAAGAGCTCTTGCTTGTTATCCTATCTGAATCAGTCTTTTTTTCATGGTCCTGCCTAGTGTATCTGTAACAATTTATTGGTTTATTTTTATATTTCTCCTGCTTAGAATGTGAGCTGTAGGAATTAAAAAAACCTTGTTTGTCTTTAAGTTGATGAGGAAGAGAAAGTGAATTGGTAGATTGCATATTGGAAATGCTAAATGATAAACCTAGGAATCTAAATGTTTCCAGTAATTAATATCAGGAAAATTACTGTTCAGGATTTTAAAAACATTCTGCTGTTAATCAGGAAGTGGTATGTAATAGTCAGTAAGTACTTGACCATTTCTTAGCTGTCTCTCTGGTCTCATCTTTTGCTACTCTATCTTGCTTATAGTTCTAGCCAGATTGTCCATTTCGTTGCTCCTAAAGCAATTACATGAGCTTTCACCTTGGCATTTTGTACTTGCTGTTTCTTCTGCTTACAGTATTCTCCCAGATACTCATGTGGCCCAGAACTTCTTACTTCTTTATTTAGTTTTTGATAACATCTTATTTTCTTGAAAGCATGTTTGAAGAACAATTCATGTTTGTACTCTCTAAATGCAATATCCATTTTGATAGTTGTTACTATTGACTTAGATGAAATGTGGTTCCTTAATCTTACTTGTTATAAATATCTTAATTTTTTTTTTTTTTAATATAGAAAGAGGGGAAAAAAGAGCGAGCTGTGGTGGACAAGGTGTTTTTTTTAAGACTCACACGGATTCTGAAAATCATGGTCCCTAGAACATTTTGTAAGGAGGTAAGTCTTAAATTACAATGTTAAGTGTTTAACTTTTAAGGTTATATGATATCATAACAATAAAATTATATACTATACTATAGGTCAAATATTTTCTGTGTAGGTAATGAAGACTACTAAATTTTTTTTCTTTAAATGATCTATTATCATTGCAAGTACGCTTGTTGTTTGGTGTCAGTTCTTGAATTATTTTCTCTTGTTTTTGAAGTAGTATTTCATTATATTTTATGTGAAATACTAGAGTACTTCAGTGCAGTTACCCTAAATGTTTTGTTTTAATATAGCTAAATTCTGTCAATAAAAACAAGATTAAATTTTGAAAGGCAAACTTTTTTATTACATTGAGATGTTCATAAGTCACATTGATATGGAATATGTTTGAAGGTTGTTCTTTCATATTTGATTAAATATGTTTTTTGTTTGTTTGTTTGTTTGTTTTTTTAAAGATTTTATTTATTCACCAGAGAGACAGAGACATAGGCAGAGGGAGGAGAAGCAGGCTCCATGTAGGGAGCCCGATGTGGGACTCAGTCCTGGGACTCTAGGATCATTCCCTGAACTGAAGGCAGACACTCAACCACTGAGCCACCTAAGCATCCCATTGATTAAATATGTTTTTGAGATGCCCAAAATGATACATGAATTTTTCCCGTATTTTCAGGAAGTGAACTGATAGGAATAAAGTTTTATTATCCTTTTCTTTGTTCTTTTATCAAGATTATCTTTATCATTATCTGAGAAGTATTTTTAATGATTAAAAAATGAGGTAATGCTGTGTTCTCCATCTTTAATCACCTTTGTATAACTAGAAATATTATCATCTTTGTCTCTTTCTCCTCCCTATACTTCATCCTTTCAGTCACTGGTATTGGGTCATTTTTCATTCTAGACATTCTTAATGTGGATATTGTAGTGTTAGTAAGTCTCTCTTCAAAGAAGCTCCCCCTTTTTTATCTTCTCCACCAAATTTATCTTCTTGAAACGTAATGTTTTCCATTGTTAAAATTTTAAACAGCATTAGCCTTATAATCTATTAATAAAAAAAGCACTGTAATCCCCAACGAGAATGCACATTCCCCCATTACACTGGACTTGCTCTCTTTTTCCCTCACTTCTGCATCATGGCTAGTGGATTTCCACCCTTATAAATCTCTAAGACATAATTTAATAACGTTTTTTCCCCTAGTAAGATAGAGATAATACGTGTTTCCTTGAAGAAAAATTAGAAAATGCGAATAGATTTTTTTTTTTCCTTCTTGGTGCTTCTTAGCCTTTCACTCAGAACTTCTATCAGTATTTTGGTGTCTAGCACATATTTTAATAAAAATGAGATCACACTGAGACTTTTTAAATCTGCTCCCTTCCTTATTTTTGAATGTTCTTTCCTTGAGTTTATTTTAGTCTTCCTTTCCATTCCTATTGATCTCACTATATATATCTTATCTGGATTATCATAATCTCTTAAATGGTCCTTTTGCCTCTTCTCATTTTCTTAATAGTCTTTTTTCTAAAACCTTAGTAAAAACACATTTGACTTCTTTTTTCTTGTAGGGTAAGTCACAACCTGACTTTGACCTTTCTTTGACTATCATCTGCTTGGAAGAGTCTTAGCTATTTTGTAGTCAGGCTCTGTGCTCTTGTGCTTTCATGACCTCATATCTGTGACATCCTGCCCCATTCCCCCAACAAAGACAGATACTAATAAAAAATAGCTTGATGCTCATTATCTTCTTGGTGAAGTTTTCTCATTCTACAACCCACCTGATTGAAGAATTCTTATTTAAAGTACCAGCTTTTCTGGAAAGATTTGTAAATTCCCCTCTTAATCAGTTAACAGTTCAGTGATCATTTGACCTTTTAGTAAGGGTTTTCTGAGTGTAAAATGAGTGTGAGACATTGGATAGATCTCTGGGAGTTAGTAAGGGAGATACCAGGGCCTAACTTGGCCAACCTCCCAGCTTGCTCTAGGCCTCGCTGTGCCACAGAGTCATTTTACATGCAATCTTTGAGAAATATAAAAATCCAGGTTTAACCCCAGTTCACATAAGTAAAATAAACTCTTATAGAAATCACGGAAGAGGTAGAGATAGACTAACTGATTTAGGAAATAGAGAAATGATAATACCACTTATGAAAATATGGAAGCCATGCATATCATGAGGTGAGGGACTGCCTAAATCAGTGCAAATCTTTAGTTTCTGATACATTCTACAAACCCATTAATTCTGGGAGTGGTAGTGATTCTCAGGGCATCCTTTGTAGAAAGGCGTTTCAGGACCATTAGTAATCAAAGTTGGCCAGATTTTGCTAAAGTGAGACAAATAAAGTTGGTACTTATTTCAAGGAAAAATTAAGCCCAGAACAGAAAATGAAGGAAAAAAATAAAGGATCTTTTTCTAGTGTTACCTTATACGTCAAATGATTTAGGATTGAGACTGTATTTAAGATCTGAATTAAAAGTTAGCATTACTGTTAAAGTGACATATACAGGTAGTGTTTATTAAAATCTGTTGCCAACTGAATACCTAACTTGCAGATGATGGATAGGATAAGATGGTATCTTTGCTTTCTGTCAAATGTTGGAGTAGCCGCTATCACTGCTCAGTTACATTTTTTGACATTGTCTTTTCTTATGGCTTTATTATTCTGTGTTTGACATTGTCTTTTCTTATGGCTTTATTATTCTGTGTTTATGACTCTCTGCCTTGTCTGCACCTGAAGTGCTGTATTTCTAGTACCTTCACCTTTTTTAAAAGCAATGTTTTGCAAAAATTACGTAAGTTATAGTTGCAGTTGCTACTCAGCACCATAACTTTGACTTTAAATATATTATTCAGCAAATGACCCTGCTGCCATATGCCCTCCTCTCTGACTTTAGCTTCTATATTACTGTCATTATTATTCCGATTTAGAAGATTTAAGTAGGGTCAGCTTTGACTGTGTTGTGTTGGAATTTGGAGGGTAGGTTCTCATCTCACAAAGAGAGAAAGGACTCCTGACTCGGCCTCTCATCTTTCCCCTGGGTAATCCCATCTTCCACAGCATTGCTTAAGTAATGTTCTCAAAATGACACATTTTAACATTTTGTTCTACCTAGCGGCTTGCAGTAGTTTAATATTGCTAAATTCTGCTGGATATCCACTTTGTTATTTGTATGACTTCAATCTATTATCTATTTCCTATTTCCCATTAAATCCCTTATCTTCTTTTACTCAATTCTCATCCTCTCCTTTATTTTACTTGGTCTGTTTAATGTATTCCTAACATCAGAACCCTCTTTTGCCAACCCAGGTCTTTCTATCCTGTCACTTATTACATGAAGTGATGCAAATTATTTACTTATTTACTATGCTGTTTTCTTATTTTTGTGTGTGTAAATCTTGCCTTAATCACTAAATTGAGGGCAGGGGCATTATTAGAGATTTTTTCCAACAAATTGAACCACATTTATCCCATTAGGCACAATTTTAACCTTCAGTATTTGCTTAACTGTACATTAATAGTTACTATCATTTTTTTATTAGATTTATATATTAAAAACATAAGACAACCACAATACACTGTGATTCAGGTAATGTAAGTTACACTGCTAGCTTCTGCTAATTGTATGAAGGCAAGTCATTTGAGCTGCCTGGGATTCACTTTTGAATTCTGGATGACAAAGTTAGATCAAATGCTGTGTAAGGCTTTTTAAATTTATATTATATTTTTAAATTCTTTTAAACTATATTTAAAAATCGCATATAGGTAAAATGTCAGCCACTGTGTTAAAACTAGAATAAAGATTTGAATTTAGAAATAAAAAACCTTTACCAAGGTAATGTTTCTTTTAAGTTTTAAAAATGCATTTATTTTACTATACCTGGTTTATTTTAGACAGGTTACTTGGTACTTATTGCTGTTATGCTGGTGTCTCGAACATATTGTGATGTTTGGATGATTCAAAATGGTACACTCATTGAAAGGTACTTTTCTATTCACCTTCCTCCTGTATGTATAAAATACTCATTTGTCTCATATTTAACATTATTTTAAGCAAGACATAGATACTCATTAGGTATAAATACTTAAGTCAAAGTATGTGTTAGTTCATTTACTTAAAAAGAGATATTTATTGAGTGTCTCCTATGTGCCAGGTACCATGCGACTCTGTGATAGGGATATGCTGGTGAACAGGGGAGACCCTGTGCCAAGCCCTGCAGAGCTGAGAGTTTATAGAGGGTTAGGAACAAGGAAATAAAATGCAGTATAAAAAATGTAGTGGGAGTTTAAAAAAGTCACCAAGTTGGATGTCTGAAATTAATGAGGTAATTTGGAGGAAAATAATGCCAAAGAATTTCAGAGAATCATATTGAGAATGTTTATTATAAGCACAAAAACAATTTGTTGACATTTCCTTCAATTTCTGAAGTTAGTGCTTTATATGTTTTTTCATTATAGTCTTTGTACATATTATTTCACTATAATTGATAATTTTGAATTTAAAAACTTACAGTAACAGTTGGGATGTTAACATTTATCTATTAAAAGATTTTATTCCTTGTGATACGAAATTGAATGTCAGAGTAAAACATTTTTCTTGGAATTCTGTTTCCTGGTATGCAGTATTTTATCAGAAAATTTCTTAAAATAATAACTTTCTGAATGCAGTACTTAAAATTTTTGAATGAAGGCTGTCTAATTTTGAATTAAGTTGGTTTTTTTCCCCTCATATTTTTGGTTTGCTTCTCAGTATTTGTAGAATGAGGAAGAATGCTTTATGCACATGTTTTCTGATTCATCTCTCTAGGAGAAGAGAAAAAGTTACTTGCATAGAATTAAAGCCAAATGCCTCAGAACATGTGTAATTGTGTAGGCTCTTGTATTCAACACAGGTCTTCTTGAAACCTGTGGTCGTGCCCTGCCCTTTTCTCCTAATCAAAGTTAATATAAAACAGCTTAAAAAGGAATACTTGAACATAGCTTAATGTTAAATAGTTTTACTGGTCTTAATCACAAACATATCCGTTCTTTCTTCCATTTTTCCACTTGTAACTGCCATTCCCAGAGTCAGTTGTTTTCTTTTTACTGTTCATCTCTACCTCTGCATTTCCGTGTAAGTTGTATTATTGTCCTAGATTTTTCAGTTTTAAAGGGCATGTATTTATTTCCTACTTTGAAAGATGGAAATTAGCTCTTTTATACTCCTACCCATGCCTGTGCCCATCCTTAGGTTGTTTTACTGCATTTTTTTTTTGTTGTTAAGTCAGAATTTATTGTTTACATTTTTTGCCTACTTAGAGCTGAGCCACATACTGTACTTTGGTAGTTTCTTTGATATACACAACTTTTTTCTCCCCCTGGCATTTAAAAATTACGGGTTTTTGTTTGTGTGCCTTAGTTTTTTGCCTACTTCTTACTAATTCAGCTCAAGCTTATTGACAACACTTTGTAAAATCTTTTCAATATTGTAATATGGTCATACACACCAGGCGATCTTTTGATTTTTGTCTATTACCACCCCACCCTATACCTCTTGTTAGTTTTTTCTCTTCTAACCCTAATCAATATTGATTGTACTTTAAGTTCACTAAAGAGCAGTCCTGTTTGAATTTGTTTTAATTATGATCTTGGGAACTTTTTTTTTTTTTTTAAGATTTTATTTATTTATTCATGAGAGGCAGAGAGAGAGGCAGAGACAGAGGCAGAGGGAGAAGCAGGCTCCATACAGGGAGCCCGATGCGGAACTCGATCCTGGGACTCCGGAGTAACGCCCTGAGCCAAAGGCAGATGCTCAACTGCTGAGCCACCCAGGCGTCCCGACCTTGGAAACTTTTTAGATCTTTCTCTTCTGCATTAAATAACTGGTTTTCTGAATCCTTTGAATTCTTCCTTAGTTTACTTTCTCATTTTGGCATGTGCAGACTTTTTCTGAGAAGGGGCACTAGGGAAATAAATTTTTGAGACCTTGTAGATCTGATAAATAAGTCTTTCTTCTCCTCTTAAACTTGATTGCCAGTTTAGTTATATTTATACATTCCAACTTGGAAATCATTTTTTATTAGAATTTCGAAAGTATCACCCTCTTCTGTAGAGCTCAGCAGTTCTCAGCCTTGGTTGCAGGATGATTAGAATCATCTGGGGAATTTTGAGAACAATTAATACCTGGGCCTACCCCTAGAGATTCTGATTCAATTCATAATTAGTTTTGGAAGCATCTGTGGTGATTCTAATTCTAATGTGCAGCCATCGTTAAACACTGCTGGTCTAGCTGCCACATATGGTGTGGAGGCCCATTGCTGTGCTACTTGCCCTTCCTTAGCAGTGGATCTGTTTTTACCCCCAGTGGAAGTTTTTATGATCATTTTTTAAAATTGTTGATGTATTGCTGGTGTTTAGGAATTTACTGAATGTCACTGTGATTTTTTTTTTTTTTCCATTGTTCTGGACATTAGGTGGGCTCTTTTCAATTGAGAAACTCATTCTGCATTCTGAGAAATTTTCTTATGCTTTTAAAAAATTCTCCCTCTCCATTTTTTTCCTGTATTTTTCTGGAATCATTATTACTTGTGTGCTGGAACCCTAAACTGATCATCTGATTTATCTCTTAATTTCTCTACTGTTTAATCTCTAACATTTTATTTTCTGGGAAAATTTTTTTTTTTACTTTATCCAATGAATTTGTATTTATCATCATTTTATTTTCAAGAGTTATTTTTTGTATGAATGTTCATTTTAGAGCAATCATTCTTTCAAGCGTGTGACTTTTTTTTTTTTTAAACTTCCTGCATTTTCTATTTCTTCTTGGTCCTCAGTTGTTCTGATTTGTGTTGATCATGTGAGAAGCTTTCCTCAGTTTTCATTCTTGCCTGTCCACTCATCTTTTTTTTTTTTTTTTTTAATTTTTATTTATTTATGATAGTCACAGAGAGAGAGAGAGAGAGAGAGGCAGAGACACAGGCAGAGGGAGAAGCAGGCTCCATGCACTGGGAGCCCGATGTGGGATTCGATCCTGGGTCTCCAGGATCGCGCCCTAGGCCGAAGGCAGGCGCCAAACCGCTGCACCACCTAGGGATCCCCTGTCCACTCATCTTTAAAAGTGAAGGGCTAAAAAACTTGCTATAAGTTGAGGGCTTATTGATAGTCTGGTCTCCTTTAATGGTGTTTGTATAGAGAGTCTGGTTATTTTTGTGTGTGTGCCCTAGTGAGGAATCTTCTAACAAATTCAAAGAAGTTTGTCATAAACACAATTGAAGTGTTTACTTGTTGCTGCTAGCATATCAACTCTGAAGGATCAATTTTATTGCTAAGTTCTGTTTATATGAGCTGTGTACATAAGCAATTATCCTTTGTATAATGTAGAGAAGACCTTTATGCCCTTTTACATGCTTATAGAATTTTATATTTTTTCCTTTGATGACTTTATTATCTAAATGCCATATTTGTTAATAAAAATACAGGCTTTCCAACTATAGCATTGTTATATACCTATAGCAAAAACATACAGCTTATATTCATTATAAGCATCCTATTAGCTATCTGTGTAGAAGTCACATATTACATATAAAGAACCTTGCACAACTTTGTATAGTAGTTTATTTTTAAAAAAATTTTTTCTTTTATTTACATTTTATGATTTCTTGTTTTTGTAATCCGAAAGAATAATATTTGCTCTTATAAACTAGGGATTTCCAACTTTAGTTGAATAGATGCTAATTTTAATTTTCTCACATACTTAATGCCCTGAATAAAATGCATTGCAGAGAGTAGATTGTACATTAACTGGTGATGATAGACAAGAAGAAAGTTATCTAACATGAGCCAGCTAGTAATCAATTTGGGTACTCATTTTAAAAATTTAGATATGAGATGGAAAAAAAAGTGAAAAAAAAAAAACCCTAAGAGTTTCTAAAAAACATACTATTTTGATACTATTTAAACTTACAGAAAAGTTGCAAGAACAATACAAGGAACTTCCTTATACTCTTAACCCATAATCATCAATTGTGAAAGAGTAATTTTAAAGTAAATTGTTAACTTTCTCCTTGATAAATATTTTTGAGCTTCTATGTATAAGATCTTTGATATTTGGTTAAATTTAACATTTTTAAACATTGTGAATTCATAATATGAAACAGTTTTATTGAAAAATAACACCTTGCTCTAACTTGCTACTAAAGCTACATTATAAATTAGTTTTTCTGTTTATTCCTTTTTGTTTCTTCCAAAGAGGTTTAGATACATGTATTTCTGCTAAAAAAAAAAAAAAAAAAAAAAAAAAGTCTGAAAGAGACTCATTATGGTCCTTAATGTGCATTTTAATATCCTTTACATTTTTAAAAAGGCTTGTTAGCAGTGGCTACTAAAGAGTTTGGAATATGGGCAAATTTTAATAGGACGGAGACTCCTTCTTTAAGCTAGAAAATGGGAATTTCATGATATGGAGGAGATTCCTTCATATCTTGTTGCTTATATAATGTAAAATTATAAAGATATATTTTATTTTCACCCATTTGATTGTAAGCAGCATTTTATAATCACCAAGTTATTTTTTATGAAGATCCATGCATGTTTTGGAGGTAATATTATGTAAGCTGTAAAACCACTTTTTATTATTATTTTTCTTTTTCAGCGGAATAATAAGCAGAAATAAGGCTTTATTCAAGAAACCATTTTTTAAATTTATAGCTGCTACTCCAATGGTAACCATTGCTGAATGATAGCATGTGCTTTACCAAGTTTTATAATCTTGTGTGTTTCACAGCTTGGATGCACTAAAGCACTTTGGTTTTATGTAAGGTTTGGTTCAAACAATTTTAATATAAACCTCTAAACTTTTTGTACTGTCTAAATTGCTCTTGTTTTTAATATTCTTATTTCTAGAAACCACATTTTTATGTGGTTCTATTTTGGCTTTTTCTAGTTCAACTTAAATTATTATTATTTTTTAAAGATTTTATTTATTTATTCATGAGAGACACAGAGAGAGAGAGAGAGAGAGAGAGAGAGAGAGAGAGAGAGAGGCAGAGACACAGGCAGAGGGAGAAGCAGGCGCCATGCGGGGAGCCCGATGTGTGACTTGATCCTGGATCTCCAGGATCACACCCTGGGCTGAAGGAGGCACTAAACCGCTGAGCCACCAGGGCTGCCCTAGTTCAACTTAAATTAAAAAACAAAAAATTGTTTAGCACTTCTATCAAAATTGGACTGTTAATTGTTCTGTCAATCTAAAGTAACATTTCCCAAGTATGTTCTATGGAATGCCAGCTATGACAGCTACAAAGCCCTCTCAGAGCATCTTAATGCACATGTTTTATGTTAAGAGCTTTGAGAAGGTCTTTGATAAAGACATTTGTTAGCTTTGTGTAACTCAAGTTTTCTCAAATTTATTTTACCATGCAACTTTTTTGCTCTAAAAGGCCAATTAACATTACTTGGCATTATTCACCTACTCTCTCACAAAAATAAAATTATTTCTGTATCACATACCCTTTTTTTTTCATATATGTGGAGCTAGGTTTAAATAATTTAGCACAGTGTTTTTCAAAATATATTTTACTTATATTGAGGAATATTAATAAACATTTGAAAAAAGAATGTGTGATCAAATAAGTTCTTGATATTTTTAGAACAGATAAATATGTAAAATAAATTAAAAAGATAAAAGAGCATTTGGTCTAGTTGTAGTGTGTTAACAGATCTGAAGCCTCTACAAAACCATTCTGAGGCTCTGAGAAACCCTGCCAGTCTACTCTCTGTCTCTTGTTTGCCAGGGTCAGCAAACAAGGTTCCACTGGTCACATCCCACTGCCATCTGTTTTGGAAATTTTTATTAGGGTGCAGCCAGTCCCATTCTTGCCTGTTTTTGCTCTGCAGTAGCAGAACTAATTAAAACAGATACCTTACCTTGTGGCCCACAAAATCTTAAAATATTTACTCTTGACCTTTTACAGTGAGAGTTTGCTGATCTGATCTCATTAGGTTATCTCTGCCATTAATTCATACAAATGAGAATCAGGATATTTAAATATTTAAAAACAAATACTAGTTTATTTCATCCATAATAACCCATTGCTGGCTCTATCAACTTGTTTCCCCATCTAAACCCTTTTTGTGGTAGCATATGCCTTTTTTTAAATTACAATTTTTATGAAGGAAAGAACTAAGGAAATCATTGTTTTTTTTTTTTTTTTTTTTTTTTGGTTGTTGTTGTTAAAGATTTTATTTATTTATTCATGAGAGACACGGAGAGAGAGGCAGAGACATAGGCAGAGGGAGAAGCAGGTCCATGCAGGAAGCCTGATGTGGGACTCGATCCCAGGACTCTGGGATCATGCCCTGAGCCAAGGGCAGATGCTCAACCACTGAGCCACCCAGGCGTCCCAGGAAATCATTGTTATTTAATTTTGCCGTTTATAGAGTGATTTCAAGAAGCCTATTTAAAATGATCAAATTTCAAAAGTTGGAAACATGTTTTTGCAAGAAAATGTTTTTCAGCATCTTTTTTTTTATTGATTCTTTTGAGTCAATAAAAACTTCCAAGAGTAATTTTAGAGCTTTACAGGTGTTCTTAGTGTTAAATATTGCTTCTTTTGCAACTAATGCATTGCATGTGGTGGTTTGCAGTGGTATCATTGGTCGTAGCAGGAAAGATTTCAAGAGATACTTATTCAACTTCATCGCTGCCATGCCTCTCGTAAGTGTAATTCCTTAAAAATCTTTATATAGGGAAAAATTTGGATCTTACTAAAGTCTTCAGATATTTTTGCTTCCTAAGTTTAAAGATTTATGGTACTAAGTTCCTATTTCAGTTTTAGTTTTGTAACTTATAGCAGAGTTTTTCAATGTAAACCTTTATACTAGATAGTAAACATTAATTAGGTTGAGTTCAGTTTCATTGTATACACATGTGAATGTGTACATATGTGTTATTTTATTCTCACCTTTAGGCCAAGGTGTCTGATGTTTAGTAGCATCCCACTTGATGGCAGTAATGTCCTCCCCCAGTTTTGACAAACAAAATGTAGGACATAGCTAGATATCCAGGGGAGACTTAGGAGATGGGGGTAGACATGGTGGCAAAATCACCCTGATTGAGAACCATTGCTTGAGGCTATAAACTGTTATAGTAACTGAACCACTAATGTAGTTTCAGTGAAATTGGGATTTATTATCTGAATTTATTAAAAATAAAGGTCAGTGTTAGGTTTAAATCACAAGTGATAATTTTTAGCTTGGTTCTTTATTGCCACTGTAAGAATTTTTGTATTATAAATAGGGAGAAAAAAGCTTGATTATAAAATCTAGCTACTTAGAAAATGTCAGATATTTAATAAAACTTGACGATATAGTTATATGGTTTTTAGACCTTTAAAAAAAGCTTGAGATAAGTAGTGTAGATATCAGTAAAAGATTGAGATTCCATAAACAACCAGCATTTTCTTGAGAAAATATTTATGTAAATGTGAGTTTGGAACTATGGAATAATTAATTTTAATATAATGATGGAAAAGAGAAGTAGAGGTGACTCTAGAAATAATCTGGAAATGGTATTAGTTGATATGAAATTTATAGTATTTTTGTAACAAATGCAAGTAGAATTTCATTGTCTAGGGTTGTGTAGTGTTTGTAGTAAGAAATAGAAGGTACAAACAAAAATGTCAGGGCTCCTTTACATTGGATACAAAGGTGACAGATTTGGCTTTTTGTTTGTTTACAAAAGTATCAAGTTGTTTCTCATAATTAATGATATTAACATACTCTAAGCTTCAAGAAAGGTTTTAATGTATCAGGATAATATAGCCAATTGCATTTGTGTAGCATGTTCTCTTTGTATCTTTGTAAACTGAGTAAAACAGAACCGAATTATGTCAATTTGGACTATCAGTTATAAAAATCATAGATTTCGGGACAGAGGCAATGATAGAAAAATAAATTATAATTTTGTAAGCAGAAATGTAATAAAACCAGTAATATGTGTTTGTTTGTTTCAGATCTCTGTAGTGAATAACTTCTTGAAGTTTGGGTTAAATGAGCTCAAACTGTGCTTTCGAGTAAGACTAACTAAATACCTCTATGAGGAGTATCTCCAGTAAGTGATAACCTATTTTTATGTTAAAAATACTTAAATAGAAATGCTTGTGATATTGAGATATAGAAGTCTTTCTTTTGTATTGGATATGTTGTTCAAGGAAATTGCTCTTAGACTCAGAAGCACATTGTGAAAGATCTTAGCAATTTAGACTCTAATCCTGGCTCTTCGATTAATTTGCAAGTCTTCCTTCTCTGGACTTGCTTCCTTATCTCTAAAGTAAGGACAGTCTTTAAGGCCTCTTTCAACTCTTAACTTCTGTTTCTCTGAATTTGTACTGTGTGCTAGAATGTGAACTGTTTTTAAAATAATTTTAAATTATTTTCTTACACCTATTTTAGAGCTTTCACATATTATAAAATGGGTAATCTGGACAACAGAATAGCCAATCCAGACCAGCTGCTTACACAAGATGTGGAAAAGTTTTGTAACAGCGTAGTTGATCTGTATTCAAATCTTAGTAAGGTAAGTTTCTTTATTTTCTTTTTAAAAATTATTTGCTAATTTGTTGAGTTTTGAATCTCAGCAAATTTATATAGAATTGATTTGATGGACATATAGCATATAAATACTAAGTGCTTTTATAAGAGAATTAGACTTGTTATAATAGTTTTGATTCCAGTTATTTTCTCTTATTTTTGGAGGTGCCTAAGAATTTACTGTCTTGCAAAGATTTTGTATGAATTTTGCAGGCTGATTTCACTAAAACAACAGAAATGTAAATTGTCACCTGACCTGTGAACTTGTGGCAGTTGGTAGAAATTGATCGTCTAGTTATGTTTCCAGTTCCACATCCATAACACTAGGCTAGGACTTTTTCCTTCCTGTCCATTTCTGTGCTTCATTATCTCTAATTCTAATACAACATTTGAATAATAGTCAACAAATTTTCATAAGATACTAGTTTATTTCAGTTTTCTAATTACTGTTTCCCCTCCGAATATTGCCAAAGCTCTTGAGACTGATGATGGGCTTTAACCAGTTTTCTTCCTGCCAATTTCTTCAGATCTTATTCATCTTACTATCTTATCTCACTACCTTTTACAGCTTTGCTATCGTTTTCCTATTAAGTCCTCTTCTTTGCCATCACCTCCAGTCTTGTCTGGGACATGTACAGGGCACCTGCAAGATAATCCACCTAGCATTTCCTCCTCTTATCCTAGATGCCCTATTTCCGACTCTAATTGACATGACTGCTCTTGGTCTGGAGTGGGGGTTTGTCTCAAAGTGGACCAATTATAGTATCCTTGTGTCTGGCCACATTTGATCCAGATATCCACTCGTAGTCAAAAGAACGATATACAAGGGGCCAGGTCATATTGTAAGAATAGGAATGCTACTGCTTCAACCATGTGGATAGAGGGATGGCAGGCAATTCTTAGAAAAGTGCTGTGTATCCA